>NW_023994176.1:0-592500 GCF_015586225.1 Lucilia sericata | reverse complement strand
ATAAATGAGGATGCGGAACGTAAGAATATTTGGCTTAATGAAGCCGAAGATCAACAATATAAAATACAATATGAGCTGCAAAATCTTAAGGTTCAGTTGCAGCAATTAGAAAAGGAAAATCTAGTAAAGAAAGAGGAACTTTTAGAGAAGAGTTTACAAACCGAAATCAAACTTAAACAAATTTTACAAATGAAATTAAAAAACCCACAAGAACAACAGGAATTTTGGAGTGGTTTACAACAACTTAGAGAGAAATATTTAAAGAAACGGATTAGAAGCTCACAACTATTTTTTTATTAAATTCAACAATTGAAATCAAAGAAAATTTGTATTTTGATCTAAATAAAATGAATTTAACCCTTAATAGATCAAAATAAAGTTTGTCAACAGAAAGCAATGGGTACCTGATACTCTTTTGAAGTTCGAACTTTGATGAGATTTTGCAAAGTGCTTTTTAAGAAAAATTTCTGAAATTTAGCTTTCTTTAGGAAATTTTAGAAAAATTTGAGTTCTTTATGAAAAATTAACTTTTTTTAGTAAAATTTCGAAAAATTTCCTTTCTTTAGGAAAATTTCGAAAATTTTACTTTCTTTAGCTAATTTTCGAAAAATTTCCTTTCTTTAGTTAATTTTCGAAAAATTTCCTTTCTTTAGCTGATTTTCGAAAAATTAGCTTTCTTTAGCTAATTTTCGAAAAATTTACTTTCTTTAGCTAATTTTTTAAAAAATTTCTTTTCTTTAGCTAATTTTCGAAAAATTTACTTTCTTTAGCTAATTTTCGAAAAATTTCCTTTCTATAGCTAATTTTCGAAAAATTTCCTCTCTTTAGCTAATTTTCGAAAATTTTCCTTTTTTTAGCTAATTTTGGAAAAATTTTCTTTCTTTAGCTAATTTTCGAAAATTTACTTTCTTTAGCTATTTTTCGAAAAATGTCCTTTCTTTAGCTAATTTTCGAAAAATTTCCTTTCTTTAGCTAATTTTCGAAAAATTTCCTTTCTTTAGCTAATTTTCGAAAAATTTCCTTTCTTTAGCTAATTTTCGAAAAATTTCCTTTCTTTAGCTAATTTCGAAAAATTTCCTTTCTTTAGCTAATTTTTGAAAAATTTACTTTCTTTAGCTAATTTTCGAAAAATTTCCTTTCTTTAGCTAATTTTTGAAAAATTTTCTTTCTTTAGCTAATTTTCGAAAATTTTCCTTTCTTTAGCTAATTTTCGAAAAATTTCCTTTCTTTAGATAATTTTCGAAAAATTTCCTTTCTTAAGCTAATTTTCGAAAAATTTTCCTTTCTTTAGCTAATTTTCGAAAAATTTTCTTTCTTTAGCTAATTTTCGAAAAATTTACTTTCTTTAGCTAATTTTCGAAAAATTTCCATTCTTTAGCTAATTTTCGAAAAATTTCCTTTCTTTAGCTAATTTTCGAAAAATTTTCTTTCTTTAGCTAATTTTCGAAAATTTTCCTTTCTTTAGCTAATTTCGGAAAAATTTCCTTTCTTTAGCTAATTTTGGAAAAAATTCCTTTCTTTAGCTAATTTTGGAAAAATTTCCCTTCTTAAGCTAATTTTCGAAAAATTTACTTACTTTAGGAAATTTTCGAAAAACTTACTTTTTTAGGAAATTTCCGAAAAATTTACTTTCTTTAGGAAATATTCGAAAATTTTGCCTTCCCTTCATGGACGAATGCAACATCTTATTAATTTGGAATTGAATAAAAATATTTATTTATATATAAAGTTTAAACGTTACAAATACCAATTCTGCGAATTGTCTTATCTGCATTTTAAGGTTCAAAAGGGCATTTGCTTTATTTCATGAATTATGTTTTATAAAATAAAGACACTTACTGGAAAGCTGTTGCAGAGAAAACTACTTGAAAATGGGCAATTTGTGGATTTATAAAATCGTTGGGATTTTATTAATTTCTAAAATAAATGAAATCTTGGCCACGGGTGAAATGTACACATCGAGCAATAATAATAAATATTATATAGATGGGGAACAAAAGGTTAGTTTAAAACTAAAAAAGTTATTAAGTCCAAAATCTCTGAAGAAAAGATTTGTTTTAAAAATATATTTTTGTACTTTTTACTTATAGTACAATTGGTTTGAAGCGGTCGGTATATGTTCAAGCATGAATATGAAACTGGTGACAATTGAAACGAAAACTAAATCCGATGACATTAATGCACTCGTCCTAAAGTCATTTGATAAACGCATTTCACTTTGGGTTGGAGGTATTGCAACTAGAGATAATACTAATAAACTTAAATATATATGGATTTATACTGGTCAACCGTTCAGTTATGTCTATTGGTCACCAAATAATCCAGATTTTAAAAATAACAATGAGTATTGTATTAATATTGGTTCTACTGATGATATGAAATGGAATGATTATCCTTGTACTCGTACACTTGGAGTCATATGTGAATTACAAGAAAATAATAAAATACAAATAAATTTTAATTTTTATAATAAATAATTTATGTTTGAAATCAGAACGCTCTCCCCTATACTGTTTAGTATTAGATTTAATATTTTGAAATATATAAATTTACAAACGGAAATCCATATTTTGTTTTGAAACAAATAAATAAAAATTCTTATTTCAAAAAACACAATACAATTTGTTATGGAAAATCATACGCACAACCTCAAACATAGAGAAATGTTTTCCTAAGGGGCAGCAAAATTAATGCAGCTTGCAGCCAGCTGCATTGAACTGTTTGTTTTCCCCAACAACAACGACATATTGGGGGAAATACAAAAATACATATACATATTTTAATTGTCTAATAAAATCTGTCGACAACTGTAAAATCGAGTAATAAAAATGTTGTTATTTTATTTTAATTTGGTAAAGGTGGGACTACAATTAAAAAAAGGGGTAATAATTGCTAGTTTAAAATTGTAATTAATATGAAAAATTTCTAAATAATTTTTAAATAAATTAAGTGCCGAAAAGAATTCTTAAATATGAAATTAAAACATAAAATCTACAAAATTCTCATACAACTAAAATGTAGGGTTTCTAAAATGCTCATATGCCAAGTAAACAATATCCACTTGTTGACAATAAATTTCCGCTGCTTTTGCCGGAATTTGTTATATTGTCTATGATTGACATTTAAAGTAATTTGATATTAAAAACATTTAAAAAGATACATTTTTTAAATATTGTTTTATAAAGTGCAAAAATGTAAAAATATTTTAGGAAATGTATATGCTTTTGACAATGTAATTAGTTTAATTTTATAAAAAATTTTAATTTAAAATTAAGAAATATTAAAAAAATTATTGAAAATTTTAAAAATTTTCCAAAAAAAAGAACAAAGTATTTAAGAAAATAAAGAAAACTTTTCTAAAGAAACTTGACTCAATAAAGAGAAAAGTTTTGCAACAATTTCCAAAGAAGAGAATCAACAATTCTAAAAAAAAAACTTTCTTCATAAAGAACGAATTTTTCACAGAAATTTAGATTTACGAAAAGAGAAAACTTTTCAAATAAAACTTTGTTCTTTAAAAAGCAAATCTTCTAAAGAAACTTTGCTCTTTAAACATTTCTAAGAAAAATGTTCTTCATAAAAGAAATAAAGAACAAACTTTAATAAAAAGTAAACTTCTCTAAAGGAACTATTCTCTTTCAAGAGCAAACTTTTCTAAAGAAACTTTTCTCTTTAAAGAGCAAACTTTTCTTAAGAAACTTTGCTCTATAAAAAGCAAATTTTTCTAAAGAAACTTTGCTCTATGAAGAACAAACTTTTTTAAAGACAATTTGCTCTTTAAAGAGCAAAACTTTTCTAAAGAAACTATGCTCTATAAAGAGCAAACTTTTCTAAAGAAACTTTGCTCTATAAAAAGCAAATTTTTCTAAAGAAACTTTGCTCTATGAAGAACAAACTTTTTTAAAGACAATTTGCTCTTTAAAGAGCAAAACTTTTCTAAAGAAACTATGCTCTATAAAGAGCAAACTTTTCTAAAGAAACTTTGCTCTATAAAGAGCAAACTTTTCTAATGAAACTTTTCTAAAGAAACTTTGCTTTATAAAAAGCAAACTTTTCTAAAGAAACTTTACTCTATAAAGAGCAAACTTTTCTAAAGAAACTTTGCTCTATAAAGAGCAAACTTTTTTAAAGAAACTTTGCTCTATAAAGAACAAACTTTTCTAAAGAAACTTTGCTCTTTAAAGAGCAAACTTTGCTAAAGAAACTTTGCTCTTTAAAGAGCAAACTTTTCTAAAGAAACTTTGCTCTTTAAGGAGCAAACTTTTCTAAAGGAACTTTGCTCCATAAAGATCAAACTTTTCTAAAGGAACTTTGCTCTATAAAGAGCAAACTTTTCTAAAGAAACTTTGCTCTATAAAGAGCAAATTTTTCTAAAGAGACTTTGCTTTATAAAGAGCAAACTTTTCTAAAGAAACTTTGCTCTTTAAAGAGCAAATTTTTCTAAAGAAACTTTGCTCTTTAAAGAGCAAACTTTTCTAAAGAAACTTTGCTCTATAAAGAGTAAACCTTTCTGAAGAAACTTAGAGAGCAATAATTTCTAAAGAAACTTTGGTCTATAATGAGCTAGCTTTTGTAATGAAAATTTTATCTATAAAGAGAAAGCTTTTTTAATGAAACTTTGCTCTATAAAGAGCAAATTTTTTAAAAGAAATTTTGCTTTAAAAATAGTAAACTTTTCTATAAACGGTTAAACTTTTTAAAGAAACGATTCTCTAGAGAAAACTTTCTTAAGAAACTTATCGAAGAGAGTAAACATTTTTAGGGAAACTTTGATCTACAACGGGAGCTTTTCTGAGAGACTTTGCTATATAAAGAGCAAACTTTTCTAAAGAATATTTGTTCCTTAAAGACCAAAATTTTATAAAGAGCAATATTTTTAAAGAAACATGGCTTTGTAAATAGTATTATTTAAAAAAAAAAATTGTTCTTTAAAGACCTTTTATAAAGAATATTTACTCTGTAAACAAATAATTTATCTAAAGAATTTTGACTTAAGAAATTTTCCTCTATTAGAAGCAAATTTTTTCTATTGAAATGTTTCTCAGTTAGAACAAGTTTCCTTCCTATAGAATGTTTGGTTTATAGGCAGAACTTAAGACTAGTTTAACAAAATATCTTAAAAAAACTTACCTCTACTGCCATTAGTGTTATTAATTTTTGCATTCGTTTTCAATTCTGTCAAAGATAATTCCACCGTATCAGCATGTGTTTGCAAATTGTTTTTAGTCTAGTGGTAGTCCCACAATCAACAGCAGAGGAAGGCAAAAAAAAAGTAAAAAATTATAACATCACATATTTTCCAAAGTTTTGAAAAACTTACCGTTTCAATATCATTCATCATGATTGTACTAACTTTCGGCATTTGTTCACTTTTACCAATGGCATTAACAATCAATTTCAAATCGTCACGACGATCCTGTTGAAGTAGAAAAAAGTGGTAAATATAAATGTTTAGAAAACAAAAAAATACAATTTAAACAATTATAGCAAACGAAAAAACAATAGCAAAAACCATGAAAGTTTTTAAAAACTCATAGCAAAACTATAAAAGATGAAATGCAGCAGCAAATAATGATAAGAAAAAAAGTTGTTTTTTCACGTACAGAAACACAGATGAATGGTAACAGATACACAACCAACCACCAGTCAAGTAAATTGGATGTTCGATTTTCCAACAAAATAAAACTTTTTTTAATATATTTTTATTTTTTGTTTTCTTTTTCAATAAAACATTTAAGAACAAACAAACATTTGAAAACAGCAATCTTCACTGACAGCAGTTTTTTGTGACAACCAACAAAATTGCATTTGAGTACAAAAATTGTATTTCAAAGGCTGCACTTTTTTTCAAAATTTTCTTGCGATAAATTTAATTTATGTGATTTTTGTTAAAACGTTCGAGTTGTTTTTTTTTTTCTGTTTCAATTAAGCGTAAAACTTTTATTGCGTTTTTCTTGCTACTTAAACAAAACACTTTTTCTTACTGAATATTTGTTTGAAAATTTTCTCAATATTTTTTTTCGCTTTTTTCTTTTTGTAAGAAAATTTTCTTTTGTGTTTAGAGTAGAGGGCGTCTAGTGGAAAAAAATTGCCATTATTTCTCTTTAATATTTGAAAATTCATTTGGTTGTGATTTCGAGTGTTTCTCTTGTCGTTTTATACAGATTTTTTTAATTTTTTTTATACAAGTTAATTGTGCTGTCTTGTTGTCTGGCGCTTTATATTGTTTATAGTTTATTTTTAGTTCCAAATTGTATTTTTTAAAAATAAATAATATACCTATCGAAAAAAAATACTACACTTTTATTTTGAATAATTTGTGTTTATTTTTTTCCACGTAAAAAAAACGTCAAATGCTTTTATAGCTAAAGAATTTTCATTAGAGGGGAGAGTTGACTGTCAGTCAGGGTGCGAGTGTCACACATTGGGAGGCGTTAAGCAATGCAATTTTTTTTTTGGGAAACAGTGGAAATAGAGTAAAATTATCTTAGGGAAACTTTGCTCTTAAACAGAGAAAACTTTTGTAAAGAAAGTTCTAACGAAATAGAGCAATGTTTTCTATAGAAGCCTTGAAGTTGCTGAACAAACTCTGCTCTTAAGAGAGCAAACTTTTCTAAAGAAACTTTACTTTTAAAAGATCAAACTTTTCTAAAGAAACTTTGCTCTTTAAAGATCAAACTTTTCTGAAGAAACTTTAATCTTAAAAGAGCAAACTTTTCTGAAGAAACTTTACTCTTAAAATAGCAAACTTTTCTAAAGAAACTTTACTCTTAAAAGAGCAAACTTTTCTAAAGGAACTTTACTCTTAAAAGAGCAAACTTTTCTAAAGGAACTTTACTCTTAAAAGAGCAAACTTTTGTAAAGAAACTTTGCTCTTTAAATATCAGACTTTTCTAAAGAAACTTTGCTTTTCAAAGATCAAACTTTTCTAAAGAAACTTTGCTCTTCAAAGATCAAACTTTTTTAAAGAAACTTTGGTCTTCAAAGATTAAACTTTACTAAAGAAACTTTGCTCTTTAAAGATCAGACTTTTCTAAAGAAATTTTACTCTTAAAAGAGCAAACTTTTCTAAATAATCTTTGCTCTTTAAAGAGCAAACTTTTCTAAAGAATCTTTGCTCTTTAAAGAGCAAACTTTTCTAAAGAATCTTTGCTCTTTAAAGAGCAAACTTTTCTAAAGAATCTTTGCTCTTTAAAGAGCAAACTTTTCTAAAGAATCTTTGCTCTTTAAAGAGCAAACTTTTCTAAAGAAACTTTGCTCTTTAAAGATCAAACTTTTCTAAAGAAACTTTACTCTTAAAAGAGTACTCTTAAAAGTTTTCTAAAGAAACTTTGTTCTTTAAAGAGCTGACTTTTCTAAAGAATCTTAAAGAGCAAAGATTCTTTAGAAAAGTCAGCAAAGATCAAACTTTTCTAAAGAAACTTTGGTCTTCAAAGATTAAACTTTTCTAAAGAAACTTTGCTCTTGAAAGATCAGACTTTTCTAAAGAAACTTTACTCTTAAAAGAGCAAACTTTTCTAAATAATCTTTGCTCTTTAAAGAGCAAACTTTTCTAAAGAATCTTTGCTCTTTAAAGAGCAAACTTTTCTAAAGAATCTTTGCTCTTTAAAGAGTAAACTTTTCTAAAGAATCTTTTCTTTGCTCTTTAAAGAGCAAACTTTTCTAAAGAATCTTTGCTCTTTAAAGAGCAAACTTTTCTAAAGAATCTTTGCTCTTTAAAGAGCAAACTTTTCTAAAGAATCTTTGCTCTTTAAAGAGCAAACTTTTCTAAAGAAACTTTGCTCTTTAAAGATCAAACATTTCTAAAGAAATTTTGGTCTTAATAGATCAAACTTTTTTAACTTTGCTCTTAAGAAAGCTAAAAAGATTTTAAAAAGAATCTTCACTGTAAATAATGTAAACTTTTCGTAAGAAACTATGCTCTTAAGAGAGCAAATTTTCTCTAATAGCAAGCTATTTTCAAGAAACTTTGCCCCAAAGAGAACAACTTTAGCAACATTGCCTAAAAGGGAGCAACTTTTTCTCCAAAGAGAACAAACATTTCTAAAGAAATTTGTCTTCAAAGAGTACAATCTTTTTCAAAGAAATTTGTCTCTCAGAGAGTAAACTTTTTTAAGAAAGTTTCTGTTTTTTTAAAAAGCTAGCTGTCCCTATATAAACGAATTTTTCTCTAGAAAGTTATCTTTCATTGCAGTATTTTTCATTAATAATAATTCTCATAGTCCACTGTGCACTATGTGTCAAAGCATTTATTTTTTAGGACAATATCTCACTAGAGCATCATTAAGACAAATAATTAACACAAAGATCAGTGGCAAGAATGTGCACTCATTTCACAAAATAACATTTTCAAATGTAACAAAAAGAAAAAAACAAAGAAAACTTTTTCTCACACATTTTTCAAAACAACTTTTTAAAAACTCTTAACAAAACTATTCTCTTCTTCACTCTCTTGTTCCAACACACAATTTATAGCTCTACATTAGAATATTTCAAGCAAACTAAATTAAAGCAAATGAATCAAAATAAAAATTAAACAGAAGAAAAAAAAAACTGAAACCAATTAACGTTGATGCCATATAATGGCACACGTTTTGTGGCTATGGTTGGGATGTCTGGCACTCGCCTCGTTCCACACAAACGCCAACAGACACTATAAAATTTTGTTTATTTATTGATTATATCGATATCGATTATACCCCAACAAACCATCAATCAAACTCTTGTATTTTATAATGATTCATTAAGTATATGGCCAAAATTGATTGATTGTCTATAATTAAAATCAATATAAGGAAAATTTTTCAATGAAAATTTGGGACATAAAATATATTTTGGTCTAATATTGTTTTTTTTTTTTATATATAATTGAATTAAAATACAAATAAAATTTTAATTAAACCCACATGTGGGGTGCAGTTTTTTTTTCCAAATTTTGTTTAAAGGTTAATGTGTATAGAGAATTATTGAAAAATTTTAAAAATTATTGTAAATTATTTTAATGCTGCTGCGCCACCAAGTGTTCGTGGAAACTATTGAAAATCGTAAAATTGTATTTTTTATTTATTTATGTTTTAAGATTTGTATTGAATTTTATTACGCTGCCAATAATAGACATCAGATTTGGAGGAAAAACAAATTATTACTATTTTGGTTTATATTCACCCATTAACACAAATGTTTTGATTTAGAAAAATATTATTTCAGTTTTAATGAATATTGAGTGGATTGTTTTTAAGAATAATAATTTTTTGAACATACATATAAATAAATAAAACAGCCTCGAGGTAGGCTTTAGTTTTGCTGAATAAAACAAATAATAAAGCAAATAGTTTTGGTGATATATGTTGACAGACAAACAGAAGCAACTTTTTTAGATAAAAGTTGTCTGCAAAATAAGCAATTTTTCTAGAGAAAAGTTGTCTATGAGACTAACAACTTTTCTTTAGAAAAGTTGTCTATGAGACTAACAACTTTTCTTTAGAAAAGTTGTCTATGAGACTAACAACTTTTCTTTAGAAAAGTTGTCTATGAGACTAACAACTTTTCTTTAGAAAAGTTGTCTATGAGACTAACAACTTTTCTTTAGAAAAGTTGTCTATGAGACTAACAACTTTTCTTTAGAAAAGTTGTCTATGAGACTAACAACTTTTCTTTAGAAAAGTTGTCTATGAGACTAACAACTTTTCTTTAGAAAAGTTGTCTATGAGACTAACAACTTTTCTTTAGAAAAGTTGTCTATGAGACTAACAACTTTTCTTTAGAAAAGTTGTCTATGAGACTAACAACTTTTCTTTAGAAAAGTTGTCTATGAGACTAACAACTTTTCTTTAGAAAAGTTGTCTATGAGACTAACAACTTTTCTTTAGAAAAGTTGTCTATGAGACTAACAACTTTTCTTTAGAAAAGTTGTCTATGAGACTAACAACTTTTCTTTAGAAAAGTTGTCTATGAGACTAACAACTTTTCTTTAGAAAAGTTGTCTATGAGACTAACAACTTTTCTTTAGAAAAGTTGTCTATGAGACTAACAACTTTTCTTTAGAAAAGTTGTCTATGAGAACAACTTTTCTATAGAAAAGTTGTCTATGAGACAAGCAACTTTTCTATAGAAAAGTTGTCTATGAGACAAGCAACTTTTCTATAGAAAAGTTGTCTATGAGACAAGCAACTTTTCTATAGAAAAGTTGTCTATGAGACAAGCAACTTTTCTATAGAAAAGTTGTCTATGAGACAAGCAACTTTTCTATAGAAAAGTTGTCTATGAGACAAGCAACTTTTCTATAGAAAAGTTGTCTATGAGACAAGCAACTTTTCTATAGAATAGTTGTCTATGAGACAAGCAATTTTTTTATAGAAAAGTTGTTGTTGTGAGACAAGTTTCTTTACAAAGTCTAGCTTTTTATAGAGCAAAGTTTTTATTAGACATGTTTTCTCTTTTTAGAGAAAGTTCCAGTAGATAAGTATTCCTTAGATAACTAGAACCTTGCAAAAGTTTACTTACACTAATTTCCGATAAACGCTTCTCCAAATCTTCCACTGATTTGCGATCAACAGGACGTTCTATTAAATCTTTGATGCGCTTTAAACCTTTAACGATCAGCTCTTCCAAATTAATACCTTTCATGCTGACCTTATCCAAAGAGGCATGTGAATTAGGAGCATCTCTATTTGCAGGATGAACTTTAGATCTAAAACGAAATCAATCATTTAAATAAAGTGAAAGGAATAAATATATTCTATACAACACTAACTTGGCCTGTTGTACTTCACGGAATTTTTCTCTCAAAATAATTTGACTTTTCATGACCACACGTGATAAAGAGCCCTGTTTGCCATGAGTCTCTAAGACCAAGGAATCACCTTGGGAAATTAAGGTGGCAGCATCGGGTGCTATAAGCATTTTTAAGTCCTCAATGGCTCTGTAAAGGAATTTTTTGTTTGTTAAAAACTAGTTTAAGATAATAATATATCGTTTGTAATACCTTTCTCCTTCTGAGCATTTTTCAATTTTCTCTTTAGTTTTCTCCAACTTGCCCATCATATATTTAGCACTCTTTTCAAACTCCAATACACGTTGTTCTAAACTGCCAGTATTGGAAAAAGGTTTGGCTATATCGGCATAGGGACTTTTCAATGTAATATTGGAATCATCCAAAGAGGGTGATTGAGGCAAGATTTTACTAGAAAACGCATTGGGTTTTTTGGCGGTGGGGGTTTCAATGCGACTCTAACGAAGAAATTCAAGAAAGGTTTAATAGAAAAAGTTTGTTAAAATAGATCGTTATTTTAATAACTAATCATATAATAGTTTGTTCTCTTTTGCTTCAAATGAGTAGAATTTGTACCGTATCAGTCCTCTATTATAGAGTCAAAATTCTTAAGAAAACTTTACTTTTTAAAGAGGCAAGTATATTTACAAAACTAGAGCAAATTTTGCTCTTTAAAGAGGTCAAAATTTCTTTAGAAAAGTTTGATCTTTAAAGAGCAAAGTTTCCTTAGAAAAGTTTTATTTTTAAAGAGCAAAGTTTCTTTAGAAAAGTTTACTCTTTAAAGAACAAAGTTTCTTTAGAAAAGTTTGCTCTTTAGAGATCAAAGTTTCTTTAGAAAAGTTTGCTCTTTAGAGATCAAAGTTTCTTCAGAAATGTTTGCTCTTTAGAGATCAAAGTTTCTTTAGAAAAGTTTGGTCTTCAAAGAGCAAAGTTTCTTTAGAAAAGATTGAGAGTAAAGTTTCTTTTAAAAACGTTTCTTTTCTTTAGAAAATTTAGCTCTCTTTAGTTGTTTTATTAAATGCAATTCATACCGTATCACTATCCGAGTCAAAAGGTTGAGTCATTTCCATAGAAAATCTGGGTATATCTTCATCATCGGAAAAGACCAAAGGTTCTACTTCAAAACTCAAATCCTTATCAGGACTATAGAAACTATCACGAACTTCATGTTCGGCCATGCTATTATCCAACTCTTCCATGGCCATTTGCAGTTGACGCCATCTTTTGGCTTTGGGTTGTTTAAAATTGCCCGTTGTGTTGGCATCTCCTTCTTCCTCAGAGTCTCGTAAGATATCACGTTCTTTTTCCACCCGTTTGCGTTTCTCTTCAAATGATATTCTTTGCTTTTCGACCCTTAAAATGGGGGTACTGGTTTGTTGAAAAGTGGGTCTTAGTTCCACTTCTAAATCATTTTCTTCTAGCACTGGTCTAGGGGAGTCGCAAAGCGAGCGTTTACTTTTGCTTCTTTTAACTTCTTTTCCCTCGGCGTCCACTCTCAGGGAAGAATCTGAATCTTCTGATAAGTCCACAATTTGGACTGTTTCCACATATTCGGGTACAAAAGGTTCTACTGATTCTAATATGTTAACGGTATCGACAATTTCACCTTGCTGCTGCTCCATATCTCCCGACATATGCACCGACATTTTATCACTGTTGATATTCTTCACCTTAATCTCTACCATTTGTGCAGGTGTATCAGCACTCTTACGTTTGCTGGGTTTGGGCGGTGGCACATCCGTTTCCATTTGGTGGGGATTTTTCGAAATCTGTGAGAAGAGAGCACTGGTTTCAGCTAAACGGAAGGTTTGTGGTGGCAACAAATCCGGCAACACTTGTTGGGAAGATTTACCACTCACAAAATCTTCTGAACCCACCTGTGGTTTTAGTGGAGTCGCATTAGTAGAACTATTCGCTGAATCATTCACCTCCTTGGTGGGAGAATTGGAATTAGAAGAGGGCGTACGTGCTCTTCTTTGTCTTACCGTATCACTTACTATCACTATTTCGGTATCTTCGTCATCAGGTTTTGAATTGGGTCTTGTAGGCACCACTAGTAAATTCTCCAAACTGGTTTTAGTTTCAAAACGAGTTTTCAAACATTCCTAATGAAAGTTGTTGTTGTGTGGTGTTGGGTGTTTTGTCAAAGTTAAAAATAAATAAAAACAACAATTTCTCTTGTAGCCATCTTTCTTTTTTTAAAAAATTTTGTTAAAATTCTACAAATTTCATTATATAAAGTCTCCAAAATTTTGAATAATAAAAGCAGCAAAGAATTTAGTAAAGCCCAATAATGAAAAAAATACAAAACTAATTTTGAGAAAAAGCCAAAAATTAACTACAAAATTTTGAAAAATATAATTAAATTTATTAAGAAACCCATAAGCATTTTTTAAATAAATTAAATAAAGTTGGTGAGTTAGGTGAGTTTCCAGTTGGTGGTAAAAGGGGACAAAAAACAAATGTTTTATTTATTTTTTTTACATTTTTTTATGCTAATTTGGTGGTGGTTTATGTTGAACCTTTAACCATTCTACTTTATTTAAATGTTTTCCAGTTTTTTGGTTTTTAAAACGGAACAGATTTTTGTTTATGGATAATGACTTCAACCTTTTTCTTGACTTGTTGGTGGTAGTGGTGGTGTTTTTTGGTATATGGTAATGGATATGGATGGTGAATACGGTGAGTTTATTATTTGGTTTATTTTCTTGGTTTTTAAATTCTAAGAAATTATTTTTTGTTTTTTTAAAGAATGAATGAATATTGTTAAGGTTTGTTAAGTTTAATGAGGTGAATATTATTTGCTAAGATTATGAGTAACGAGGTTAGTATACAGGCGAACATTTTGTTATTTTATGTTAGAGATTTTTTGGTTAGAAACAAATTATTATACATCATATTAGAGATAAAATTTAAGGATTAAAATGGAGCAACATGTTTTATATTTGCTGAATATTTGCTCTAAACTGGAACTAAACTAGAACTTAAGTAAAACTAAAGTAGATCTAAAGTAGAACTGAACTGGAACTGAATTAGAATTGAACTGGAACTGAACCAGAACTGAACTAGAAATAAACTAGAACTGAACTAGAACTGAACTAGAACTGAACTAGAACTGAACTAGAACTGAACTAGAACTGAACTAGAACCGAACTAGAACCGAACTAGAACTGAACTAGAACTGAACTAGAACTGAACTAGAACTGAACTAGAACTGAACTAGAACTGAACTAGAACTGCACTAGAACTGAACTAGAACTGTACTAGAACTGAACTAGAACTGAACTAGAACTGAACTAGAACTGAACTAGAACTGAACTAGCACTGAACTAGAACTGAACTAGAACTGAACTAGAACTGAACTAGAACTGAACTAGAACTGAACTAGAACTGAACTAGTACTGAACTAGTACTGAACTAGTACTGAACTAGAACTGAACTAGAACTGAACTAGAACTGAACTAGAACTGAACTAGAACTGAACTAGAACTGAACTAGAACTGAACTAGAACTGAATTATAACTGAACTAGAACTGAACTAGAACTGAACTAGAACTAGAACTGAACTAGAACTGAACTAGAACTGAACTAGAACTGAACTAGAACTGAACTAGAACTGAACTAGAACTGAACTAGAACTGAACTAGAACTGAACTAGAACTGAACTAGAACTGAACTAGAACTGAACTAGAATTGAACTAGAACTGAACTAGAACTGAACTAGAACTGAACTAGAACTGAACTAGAACTGAACTAGAACTGAACTAGAACTGAACTAGAACTGAACTAGAACTGAACTAGAACTGAACTAGAACTGAACTAGAACTGAACTAGAACTGAACTAGAACTGAACTAGAACTGAACTAGAACTGAACTAGAACTGAACTAGAACTGAACTAGAACTGAATTAGAACTGAACTAGAACTGAACTAGAACTGAACTAGAACTGAACTAGAACTGAACTAGAACTGAACTAGAACTGAACTAGAACTGAACTAGAACTGAACTAGAACTGAACTAGAACTGAACTAGAACTGAACTAGAACTGAACTAGAGCTGAAGTAGAACTGAACTAGAACTGAATTATAACTGAACTAGTACAGAAATAAAACAGAACTAGAACAGAACTAGAACTGAACTAGAACTGAACTAGAACTGAACTAGAACTGAACTAGAACTGAACTAGAACCGAACTAGAACTGAACTAGAACTGAACTAGAACTGAACTAGAACTGAACTAGAACTGAACTAGAACTGAACTAGCACTGAACTAGAACTGAACTAGAACTGAACTAGAACTGAACTAGAACTGAACTAGAACTGAACTAGAACTGAACTAGAACTGAACTAGAACTGAACTAGAACTGAACTAGAACTGAACTAGAACTAGAACTGAACTAGAACTGAACTAGAACTGAACTAGAACTGAACTAGAACTGAACTAGAACTGAACTAGAACTTAACTAGAACTGAACTAGAACTGAACTAGAACTGAATCATAACTGAACTAGCACAGAAATAAAACAGAACTAGAACTGAACTAGAACTGAACTAGAACTGAACTAGAACTGAACTAGAACTGAACTAGAACTGAACTAGAACTGAACTAGAACTGAACTAGAACTGAACTAGAACTGAAAGAACTGAACTAGAACTTAACTAGAACTGAACTAGAACTGAACTAGAACTGAACTAGAACTGAACTAGAACTGAACTAGAACTGAACTAGAACTGAACTAGAACTGAACTAGAACTGAACTAGAACTGAACTAGAACTGAACTAGAACTGAACTAGAACTGAACTAGAACTGAACTAGAACTGAACTAGAACTGAACTAGAACTGAACTAGAACTGAACTAGAACTGAACTAGAACTGAACTAGAACTGAACTAGAACTGAACTAGAACTGAACTAGAACTGAACGAGTACTGAACTAGAACTGAACTAGAACTCAACGAGTACTGAACTAGAACTGAACTAGAACTGAACTAGAACTGAAATAGAACTGAACTAGAACTGAACTAGAACTGAACTAGAACTCAACGAGTACTGAACTAGAACTGAACTAGAACTGAACTAGAACTGAACTAGAACTGAACTAGAACTGAACTAGAACTGAAATAGAACTGAACTAGAACTGAACTAGAACTGAACTAGAACTGAACTAGAACTGAACTAGAACTGAACTAGAACTGAACTAGAACTGAACTAGAACTGAACTAGAACTGAACTAGAACTGAACTAGAACTGAACTAGAACTGAACTAGAACTAAACTTAAGTTTTTAAAATAAATCAAACTTTTCTAAAGAAAATTAATTTTACAAGAATCAAACTTTAAAAATCATATAAAATCTCCAAGCAAATAAAAAATTTACAAATTTAATTTATTATGTAAAGAAATAAAAGCAAATGTTAAATTGTAAGATGCAAAGTAATTATTCATGTGCAATAAAATAAATAAACAAATAGATACAAATTAATATTGATAGACCAAGAAAAAGATAAATATAGAAAATACTACATTAAAGAAAACTAATGAAATAGAAGTAACAATCAAACAAGCCGGGCAATTAAAGACAAATAAATAAAAAATAAAAACAATAAATAAATGAAACATACAACTATTACAACAATATAACAACAAAGATGTAGTAAATATATAAATTATAAAAAATAAGTATTGTAATAAAATACTTTAACAAACTCACCACTACTATGGCTATAACCTGTTGTTGCAATTTTTCAATTTCCGGATTTGAGGGTACATTAATCTGTTTTAAATCATGCTCCATGGCCCTGTAATTTTAGAAATAAAAATTTTATTTAATTTTTATTGAAAGTTAAGCTGAAACAAACACCTTCTTGCTTGATTAAACCATGCAATTACTAGACCGGCAAGAAAGTGAATGTTGCTAATAAGAATTGAGTTACAAAACTAACCTTAAGGTATCCAATGATATATTGTCTAGATTTTGCAAGGTCGTTTTCATTTCCGTTAAACGTTTTATCACATCAGCACTGGTTAGTTTCAAGTAGGTTACCTTGAGATCATCAATCTTTTGTCGTGTATCTTCCATGCACACTTGATCACAAGATTTGGCATATTCCTCATAGATATCTTCACATTTTTGTAGAATACTTTCAAATTCTAAGAAGATAGAATTACGATTGTGGATTTCTTGATGACCCTCAAATTTACGGGTTAACTCTTCGGCTATTTCAAAGCATTCATCTAATTGTTGAGCTAGTTTGATGAGTCCCTCCAAAAAGATCTTCGATTGGGTAACATTTTCTCCCAACGCATTGTAGAGGTGTTTGAGAGCATCTATTCTTTGACTTAACTGTTTAGGGGACTTGGTGAATTTATCCTCACACACTTTGCGGCCGGTCTTAATAGTGCTTTCTATTTCCGGCTTAATTTCCGATAAGGTTCTATAGATTTGCAAACATTTTTGATATTGCACTTGCACGGTGGAAGGACCAGCTGTGGCCACATCTAAAACCAAAGTAGATCTCTCTACATTTCTCAACTCGGCCACTGCTCTATTCAAACGTGACTCATAGGCCGGTTGCGGAGCTGTGCATTTATTCAATTTCAATTGGCAAGATTTGTAGCGCAATTCCAGCAAATTTAATTGATCCTGTAAACGATTGGCAGCCTCCACCTTACCATTACGTTGATGCTCTGCTATTAGGTCATCGATTTCCTGGAAACACTTTTCATTCTCCTTAAATTCCATAGCCAGTTGTTGGAAATCATCGGGTAAATCTTCTATGGTCACATCATTTTCCAAATGTTCGCTGAGGATTTCATCGACCCGTGTTAGCCACGATTCAAATTGTTCGACACATTTTTCGGATTGTTTGGCTTCGTTTACCTCTTGTTCGAGTATTTCGGCTCGTTGTTTGGCCTTCTGTTGTAGTTGGGTCCAACGTTCGACTATGGTGTTGATCTCTTGGCGTATAGAGTCGGCCATAAATTCATGGGTAATTAGTTCGTGACCAATTTCTTGAATTTTTTCCAACCAATCGTCAGAATGTCCGCGTAGGACGTTCTCTAAATCCTGGAGAGAGAGAGAGAAAAAGAAATTCAATATCAGATTTAAAATGTTCCTCTACGGATAAGGAGAAATCCTCTCCGATAGACAGAGAGAAATTTCTTCTCCCAGAGACAGATATAAATTCTATAATTCTCTGAGAGACAAAGATGAGTCTTCTCGGATCCACAGAGAGATGTCTGATCTGAGAGACAGAGCACAATCCTCTCTGAAGCCAGAGCTAAATTCAAATCCCTAAAAACCAAAATTTTATGTAAAAACGTTTTCTACTCACGTCTAATTCCTCAATGATTTCCTCAGCATCGGCATTTTCTGGCGTTGAGCGCATCTTATTCTCCAAACGATCCAAATAACCCGATTCAGAAACCATGAATTTCTTAAATTCACCAAGTTGTGTAGAGATATGCTCGAGCAGAGCACATTTCTTATACACCAAAGCCGTTACCTCCGTCCAGCGGGCATTTAAACGGGTAAACTTTTTCGCCAACATATTGTATTTCTCGTCCACGTTTTCCACTCCTCTCGTTTTTAATTCGTCAATTTGCAACAAACACTCTCCACCCAATTCATTGAGTTCCCTAAAATTCACCGATTCCTTTTCGCAAGTCTCCTTCAGAGCCTGAAATTTTGTTTTCAGATGGAATAACTCATTGGAGTTTTGTATTTGTCCTATAGAGGTTTTGGGGGTATTTGTGTGTAAGTTGTCCAACCATTTTTCGGTTTGTGAAAGTCTTTCGAATATTTCCTCAGTTTGGGCCTGAACTTGCACTTTCTTTTGCAAATTCTCCTTGTAGAGCGCCTGGATTTGTACAAAGAACTCATTGAGTTCTTTAATTTGCTTCATCAAATGTTCCCGATGTTGAGGTTGAGCATCTTTGATTATGATTTCACTGAAATTGCGGGCACTGATAACATCTATCTCCACTTTGCGCAATTCCATGGAATTTTGTGCTTCCGTGTTGCTGTTGCTGGTTTTGCAATCTTCATTGAAGTTCTCCTCATCTTTGAGATTTGCCTCCAGTTTTCTTAACACCGCCATAATGGCATTATACTCGGCAGTGAAATGATTTAGATTTTCAATGGCAGTAGTTTGTTTAATAATTCTTTCATTGATTTGTTCTTGAGCTTTCAGCCATTTCTCTTGGAATTCCGAACTCAAGGAGTCGGGTCTTCTTTGTTTGATGAAATTATAGTCCTCTCTGAGGTTGTCTAAATCATCATTAATTTTATTTAATTGTTTGAGACGCTTTTGCATGGGTTCCAAAGAGTCCACCACCATTTGGGTTTCCTGCACTTTGCTAACAAATTCTTGTAAGTTTTGTAACTTTTCCTGAACCTCATCTAGACCGCCTTTCTCTTGTATGAGAGTAATAATGGCCTTTTTCATATCATTCCAGGATTCATAGAATATATTAAAATCCTGCTTCCATTCTAGCAGATCTTCAGTAAGAGAGTTAGTTTTCTCTTTGGCCTGTTGTATCTCCATGCTCAAAGACTCCATATCACTTAGTCTTTGCTCAAGATCGGCTTTAGAAGCCGTATTGGAATGTTGTTTATACCAGTCACGGGAATCGGCTAAAACCAATTTGAATCCCGTTAAACTATTATAGAATTTTTCCTTCTCCAATAATTTTACACAATCTTTGGCTTGCTTTTCCAAAGTAATTCTCAACTGTTGATAACGCTGTTCTATATTTTTTATCTGAGAAGCTTCCATTATTAGATTGCGACTAACATCTTCTTTTTCACAGATTTCATATAGATCTTTCAATTCCCGAGTATTGTCTATGCGCGAGTTGACTTCTTTTTCCAATTTGTTAAGGAATTCCGATTGGTTGCGCAAACTTTGTCTTTGTATTTGCGAAAGACGCTCTTCACAGTCATCGATAAAGCCAAAAGCTTCTAAGATCTTACCCTCTAACAAATAGAAATTGTCCGAGTTTCTTATCTTGCGTTTTTTGCAAGCCAAAGGCGATTGTTCTTTAATGTGATTGGCATGATCACTCTCACCTTCCTCTTCCAGTTCCTCTTCTTCCTCTTCACCAAATTTAATTATAAATTGGAAATCTATCCAGTTATCGGGTTTCACTACACGTGAATCATCATAAGAGGCACGATCGCGTCCGAATTTAAAACCTTTTTGTTCTATTCTTTCGGTTTGTACCTCTACTATTTGTTTCAAAGCATCTAGACGATCTTCAAAGTTCTCCAACTGCATTAGAACTTGTTCTCCTTTAACATCTCCCTCCTGCAATGTGGCCGCCACCATTTGTCTTAAATCTATTAAGTAACGCTCCAACTCTAAAAGATCCTTGGCACAATAGTTCAAATCATTCATTCTCTTGGTAATACTGCCCAAATCTGTAACATCTTTACTTTCCATATGCTTAAGATCCTGTTCTCTGGTATCCAACCATCTGGTAAGACACTTATATTGCTGCAGTTTTTCTTGTCTTAAATCACACCATTTCACCACATGAGACCATCGTTCTCCTAAAGCCGAAAGTTTATCTTCCAAATCATTAAAATTACCCGATTCATCATTAACAATAACCACCATATTACTCAAACTATCCACCAATTCCTGTTGATGTTTAAGATCTTCTTTAAGCAAATGAGCTTCTTGGATCTGATACTCGGCCTCTTTGAGTGAGGGACCCAGGGCAGACATTAGGGATATACGATCCTCTATGTTGGTAAGAAAATTCTTAAGTTTTTCTATTTGCTGCGTTTGAAACTCGGCCAAACGCATAAGTATCTTAGCCTGGACATCTAAGGCTCTCAAACGCAAGGTCTCCCATCTTTCATTCAACAAAACCATTTGCTGTCTTATCTCATTTTGATCATCTGGCGATAGGCCAGCCGATTTCTGAGATTCGTTGATCAGATTAGAGCCTTCTTCCAAAGCCTCGCCCACATACTGCTGATGTTCGGTAAGTTTTAACATGAATTGTTCATTATCATGAAACTGGGCTTTGGCTGTTAGGAAATCGGTGGGTTCACTTAACTCCTCAGATAAAATCTGCTCATCTTCTAGCAGTAAAGTTAAAACAGCTTCTAAAGCCGCCTGATAGGTGGTGATTTCTATTGAAACATTGGTGGCCAAACTATGAGGCCTAGACTTGTCATCTTTCATTAGATAAGAGGCCAAGGTTTTAGGTTGATCCATTTCTATATCCATAATACTCTTAATGGTATCACTGTGATATTTGGTCTTAATACCCGAATCGGTATTACTATTCGCCGTCGAACTTATATCGGAATGTTGCTCCTCATTGCTATCCAAGGGTATTTCATCTAAATCGGTTATATTCACAGTTTCTCTATAAGCTTCCTGCGCCTTTTCATTATACAATAATACTTCCTGCATATCATCTTCCTCCTGCAACTCTTCGGAGTCCTCCAACGATTTTCTCGTCTCCATGGCATGATACAGACACATAACATACATTTGTATAGACTTGTTATCCGGCTTGTGGGTGTGCACATCTTCAGGATCTAATAGCTTTTCAATTTTGAAATAACTATAAGCCAAATCAAAGGCGGTTCTCAATCTCGCCAACGGATGTTTAGTTAAGGCTGCCGTAAGATCCACTTCCTGTAAATGAGCATCCAATATCATAAGAAAAGCACGACCATCCGACCAACTATTGGAGAAATCATTAAGCTTCAAGCCTCTCGGTTCACAAAACTGTCTAGCCCAATTAAGTAATGACTTTTCAACGCCATTACTGGAATGTGATTTGACTAGATTTTGTCCATTAAACTCTAAGGCTATAAGCCAGATTAAACCCAATATTAGTTTGGGATTACCCTCCACTACATCATCACTGGATATGTTGACAAGTTTAACACCATGTTCCTGTATCACTTGCAAAACTTTATTCAAATTGTTGATATGATGCACACGCATGCGGCCTTTTTCAGGTTTCTGCAAAGAAAATGAAAAAAAAAAAAAAACAACAACAAGTTAAATAAGTTTTGCTTTTATGTTTTGGTCTTATTAAGGCAAGAAAGAAAAAAACAACAATTTTGAAAAAGTTCACAGTCATAAATAGTACAAATGTTGTTTTTATTACGTTTCTTTTTTGTAACACATTTCACTAAACATGTCAGTCTAGTTGTTAGTTCCTTTAAGAGAAAATTAGTTTTTCATATTACACCATTGCCGAAGTAAAAGCAAAATTTCCTAAAGAAAGCAAATTTTTCGAAAATTTCCTTAAGAAAGAAAATTTTTGGAAAATTTCCTTAAGAAAGAAAATTTTTGGAAAATTTCTTTAAGAAAGAAAATTTTTGGAAAATTTCCTTAAGAAAGAAAATTTTTGGAAAATTTCCTTAAGAAAATTTTTGGAAAATTTACTAAAGAAAGGAAATTTTTGGAAATTTTCCTAAAGAAAGGAAATTTTTGGAAAATTTCCTAAAGAGAGGAAATTTTCGGAAAATTTCCTAAAGAGAGGAAATTTTCGGAAAATTTCCTAAAAAGAGGAAAATTTCGGAAAATTTCCTCAAGAAAGGAAATTTTTGGAAAATTTCCTCAAGAAAGGAAATTTTTGGAAAATTTCCTCAAGAAAGGAAATTTTTCGAAAATTCCCTCAAGAAAGGAAATTTTTCGAAAATTCCCTCAAGAAAGGAAATTTTTCGAAAATTCCCTCAAGAAAGGAAATTTTTCGAAAATTCCCTCAAGAAAGGAAATTTTTCGAAAATTCCCTCAAGAAAGGAAATTTTTCGAAAATTCCCTCAAGAAAGGAAATTTTTCGAAAATTCCCTCAAGAAAGGAAATTTTTCGAAAATTCCCTCAAGAAAGGAAATTTTTCGAAAATTCCCTCAAGAAAGGAAATTTTTCGAAAATTCCCTAAAGAAAGTAAATTTTTCGAAAATTTTCTAAAGAAAGTAAATTTTTCGAAAATTTTCTAAAGAAAGTAAATTTTTCGAAAATTTTCTAAAGAAAGTAAATTTTTCGAAAATTTCCTAAAGAAAGTAAATTTTTCGAAAATTTCCTAAAGAAAGTAAATTTTTCGAAAATTTCCTAAAGAAAGTAAATTTTTCGAAAATTTTCTAAAGAAAGTATATTTTTCGAAAATTTTCTAAAGAAAGTAAATTTTTCGAAAATTTTCTAAAGAAAGTAAATTTTTCGAAAATTTCCTAAAGAAAGGAAATTTTTCGAAAATTTCCTAAAGAAAGTAAATTTTTCGAAAATTTCCTAAAGAAAGTAAATTTTTCGAAAATTTCCTAAAGAAAGTAAATTTTTCGAAAATTTCCTAAAGAAAGGAAATTTTTCGAAAATTTCCTAAAGAAAGGAAATTTTTCGAAAATTTCCTAAAGAAAGAAAATTTTTGGAAAATTTCCTAAAGAAAGAAAATTTTTGGAAAATTTCCTAAAGAAAATTTTTGGAAAATTTCCTAAAGAAAGAAAATTTTTGCAAAATTTCCTAAAGAAAGAAAATTTTTGGAAAATTTCCTAAAGAAAGAAAATTTTTGGAAAATTTCCTAAAGAAAGAAAATTTTTGGAAAATTTCCTTAAGAAAGAAAATTTTTGGAAAATTTCCTTAAGAAAGAAAGTTTTTCGAAAATTTCCTTAAGAAAGAAAATTTTTCGAAAATTTCCTAAAGAAAGCAAATTATTCGAAAATTTCCTAAATAAAGCAAACTATTCGAAAATTTCCTAAATAAAGCAAACTATTCGAAAATTTTCTAAAGAAAGCAAATTTTTCGATAAAGAAAGGAAATTATTCGAAAATTTCCTAAAGAAAGGATACTTTCCGAAAAATTTCCTAAAGAAAGCTAATTTTGCAAAAATTTCCTAAAGAAAGGAAATTTTTCGAAAGGAGAAAGGAAAATTTTTGAAATTTTTGGAATATTTCCTAAAGTAAGCAAATTTCGCAAAAAATTTCCTCGTGAAGGATTGTAGTTTTTCGAAAAAATTTCCTTATTGACAATATGAAAACTTTAAGAAATCTTATTGGAATTGGTGTTTGTTATTCTACTATTTCATAAATACTTGTAACTACTGTACTGTAGTTAAAAACAAAAACAAAGTCAAGGTCTCGCTGAAAATGGCTGCAGAAGTGTGAGTATAAAAAACATTTATAAACATACAGAGCAACCATATGTAAGAAGGTATGGCCACTAAGGTGACACTATTTGTAAGTAACAAACATAAGTAGTTTAACTTTTAGTAAAATATCTAAAAATTAAAATTTCTTAGTTATTGTTTTTGAGAACCTCCCTAATATCTAACCTTCTTTATACAAGCAAGTAAGTTCGTATGCAAAAAAAAAAATACAGTATGTATGCATAATCCTAGCAGTTTTAGTCATGTTGTTGATGGTCATTATGTTTGCCATAACATAGTACATTCAAACATTCAATTTAATTTTCAAGGTCATGTACAGAAAAAAACTGTAGTTGCTTGTCTTTGGTTGTAGTTCATAAAACTAGGGTTAGTAGTTTAGCTATTTATACAATGTTTTGTATTTAATTCCTCTTTTTTCTTTCTTACATTTAGGATTTATCTTGTTTAATGAATGAATATCAAAAGTCAGAGTTTTTATTTTTATATAGAGTAGAAAAAGTAGAAAAATGAAAATAAAAATGGTTTTAAATTTAAGATAAAGTAAATATGTATGATGCAAGATTATGGTGGAAAACATTATTAAGTCTTTAACTCTAAAGCACCAAAGGCTGTAACATGTAGTATAAGATGAAAATACACCCACGTTTTGGAAAACAAACTGACATTTTTGACGCAAATAAAAGGTTTATTAAGTTTAAAGAAAATGTCAGTTTTAAAGCATTTTTAAAAAGCTAACTTGAAAAGGTTTACAAAACAAATTAAAGGAATTTTGTATAGAAAACAGAAAGGAGATGATGATTTGGAAAACAAAAAGTGAATTAAAATTCTAGCTTTTAATTCCTTGAATAGATAAGCTTTAAAATATCTGTAATAGTTTTAGTTGTTTCTTCTTCCATTGTTGAAAATTATTTATTTTAAAAACTTCATAGTATTCAAAATCAGCTTCACGGCGTATGAGTGATACAATATTATTTTCACTTACATTTTAACACTCATACGCAACAATGTACTTGAACTTTTCTCTTAAATAGAGCATAGAAAAAACAATTTTAAATATGATTTATTCATAAATCTATGTAATGTAACAAATCTTGATTGAAATTTTGCTTTTATAGTTTTCAATTTGTATCAAAAACTATTGACACAAAAATATCAAAAATAAATGTTAAACAAATCTTAACAACTATTCAATGTTAAAAGACTTCTATTTATTTAAAAATGTTAAAATTGTTTCTGGGTCCAAAACCACAAAAATTCTTTTAAAATTAATTCAATACAAATTTCATTGTAAAAATACAGTTCAACACTTTTTTAAATGCCTTAAAAGTTAATTAAACTTGATGCCTATTAAAAATAATCGTACAACTACAATTCCTGGAAAAAGGATGTGTATAAAGGTGAAAATTGAATATAAACAAGTAAGAATTTATAGTAGGGCATGGCCGATCATATAATACCCTACATTAGTGATTATGTTACAAAATCAGCAATATCATTAAGATTTATATAAAACTAAGTTTTGCTGAAACTTGGAGTGATACAAGAATAGTTAAAATATTGATGAGCTCAAAAGCCCTATTTGGGAGGTACGGTTGTATAGGGGCTATGCGAAATAATGGACCGATTTTAACCATTTTCAATAGCTGTGGTCCTTAAAGAGTATGTTCAAAATTTCATCAAATTATCCTTAAAATTGAGACCTGTAGCATGCGCACTAAATTTACAGGGACACAGAGACGGACATTCACACAGAAAGACACACAAACAGACAGGCAGACAGACAGTCAGAGTATGTGCCAAATTTTATCAAATTATATTAAAAATTGCGAACTGTAGGGTGCGCACTAAGTTAATATGGACACACAGATGGACATACAGACAGACAGACAGACAGACGGATATACAGGCAGACCGAAGGGCATACAGATGGACATAGCTTAATCGACTGAGAAAGTGATTCTGAGCCTACTTTAAGGTAGGTGTACTTTTAGGGTGTTACAAACATCAGCACAAACCCATAATATCCTCCCCACTCTAGTGGTGTAGGGTATAAATATGTTTCAGCTACAACTATTACTAAACCAATATTTTGTACAATATTTCATTATTAAATATTTTCTTGCTGTTTTAACCAGATTATTCTGTGTCAACTGTTATTGACATATTGATGATTGGCAATGTGACATTTTACTGCATACAAGTAAGTAAATAACTTACACTAGACAGCAAAGGACAACATTAAGCTAATTTTCTGCAAAATTTGCTTTTTTTAAGAATTTTTTCTTTTAGGAAATTTTCGAAAAATTTCCTTTCTTTAGGAAATTTTCGAAAAGTTTTCTTTTTTTTAGGAAATTTTCGAAAAATTTTCTT
This sequence comes from Lucilia sericata, assembly GCF_015586225.1. Taxonomy (NCBI): domain Eukaryota; kingdom Metazoa; phylum Arthropoda; class Insecta; order Diptera; family Calliphoridae; genus Lucilia; species Lucilia sericata. The sequence continues at coordinate 566,228 of NW_023994176.1, read as the reverse complement.
TCTTTAGGAAATTTTCGAAAAATTTTCTTTCTTTAGGAAATTTTCGACAAAATTTGCTTTCTTTAGGAAATTTTCGTCAAAATTTGCTTTTTTAATTAAATTTTCTGCAAACTAAGATTTCTTTAAATTTTTATTTCATTTTGTTTTAATTTTCTCCTGCTGTCATCTAGTGTTATTAACTAGATTTTTATTTACTTTTTATATCCATCTTCCTTGTACAATATTTCTCCTTCAACTGCAATATTTTCTACATAGAGTAATATTTATCCATAACTAATGCTGTAGTAAAAATATTGTTTTTTTTTTATCTATTTATTGCTGTCTTCTATCTTAAACCACAAATGCCAAAAGTTCAACCACAAAGTGTATAATTTTGAGAATATTTTTGATTGAAAGGAAGAGAAATTTACATGAATGTGGTTTTCTGATTACATATTCAGATATTTTAAAATATTAAAGGAATATTTAAAGACTAGATTTTAATTAAAGAGAGAAACTGGTATAAACAACATAATAAGCAAATTGTTATGCAATATTATTTTTGGAATTTAATTAAAACTTATGTTTGAGTGTAATAAGCAAAAGAAAATAGTTTCTAGGGAAATTTATTTTAAATTAAATGTTGATTACAGAGTATTGCTAGATCCAATCAAGTTAGAATTATTTATTATAATTGGTCTTTATTTGATATTTGTTTTATTAATTTAGCTTTTTTGAAACTTACCAATTGTGTATTTGTTAAAACACTTAGTAGGGCCAACAAACGATGACCATCTCTTAAATCCAAAAATAGATCATTGACCGGGGTACACTGGGTCTTGATTAAATGTGAATTGATCCATTTGGTAAATGTTTTCTTTTGTATATCTTGGCGTTCATCTGTAAAAAAAAATGAAAAAAATTAGAAAAAAAAAAATTCAAAATCTAAAAAAATGCTTTTAAGTAAAAAATTTGCTATTTTAGTGAATTTTCGAAAAGAATTGCTATTTTTAGTGAATTTTTGAAAAATTTGCTATTTTTAGTGAATTTTCGAAAAATTTGCTATTTTTAGTGAATTTTCAAAAAAATTGCTATTTTACTGAATTTTTGAAAAATTTGCTATTTTTAGTAAATTTTCGGAGAATTTGATATTTTTAGTAAAGTTTCGAGAATTTGCTACTTTTTAGTAAATTTTCGAAAAATTTGTTATTTTTAGTAAATTTTTGGAGAATTTGCTATTTTTAGTAAATTTTTGGAGAATTTGCTATTTTTAGTAAATTTTTGGAGAATTTGCTATTTTTAGTAAATTTTCGGAGAATTTGCTATTTTTAGTAAATTTTCGGAGAATTTGCTATTTTTAGTAAATTTTTGGAGAATTTGCTATTTTTTTTTTAAGAATGTGCTATTTTTAGTAAATTTTTGGAGAATTTGCTATTTTTAGTTAATTTTCGGAGAATTTGCTATTTTTAAAAATTTTGCTATTATTAGTAAATTTTTGGGGTATTTGCTATTTAAATTTGCTATTATTAGTAAATTTTTGGGGAATTTGCTATTATTAGTAAATTTTTGAAAAATTTGCTATTTTTAGTAAATTTTCAACAAAATTGCTATTTTTGGTTAATTTTCAAAAAAATTGCTATTTTTAGTTCATTTTCAAAAAATTTGCTATTTTTGGTTAATTTTCAAAAAATTTGCTGTTTTTAGTTCATTTTCGAAAAATTTTCTATTTTTAGTAATTTTTTTAAAAATTTGCTATTTTTAGTAATCTTTTCAAAAATTTACTATTTTTAATAAATTTTCGAAAATTTTGCTATTTTTAGTAAATTTTCTAAGAACTATTTTCTTCAAATAAAACTCCTTAATAAACAAACGTTTTAATACCAACCATTTTCCACATCAACCGGCTTTAGTTTAATCACAAACATAACATTTAGTTTTTTGTTTCTACTAAATAGTTGTTAGTAATAGTTTAGTTTTTCTAGTTTTTTTCCTTCTTCTTTAATTAAATTTTATTATAATTTTGTTATTTAACTACAAGTAATTTTTGTACCGCAACAAATTTCTAATGATTACTAAACGTAATTGCAAAAATATAAGCAGTATGAGTGCTCAGTCAAAGATTATTTGCACAGTAGTTTAGTTTTATTACCAGAAAAATATAAATAAACTCATACTTGAGTTAAGAAAAAATAAAACGAAAAAAGTATGCAAAATAAAAAAAGTGCTAAGAAAAATTACCAAATAGAGAATAGAATATTGGTTAGCTGCTGGTTGAAAATACATTTTTTACGAGGGTGCATTAAAAAGTTTTAAAAAGAAACGAAAATAATAAAAATGTTTTTAAAATATAAAAATATACCAAACTTATTTGACTCATTTATTACAAAAAATTTCCATATTCTCTAAAAACTTTTCAATGTCACTACTTTCAATTACTATTCGGATAAACCAGTATAAAGAAAAAGTGTTTCGTTTTTTCATTTCATATGAAAATGAGAAATGATGATAATAAACACGTATAGTTTGGTGCTAATGAATCCTACAAATGACAAAACTTCTACTGCTAAAACTATTGCTATAAAAACAACAACTACTATAACTATGAAATGAACATGTTGCACAAACAAATGCTTAAATAACAAATAATTTATTTAACTGCAAATTACTCTGCAAAAAAATTAAAAAACAAAACAGTTTGAAAAATTGCTTCCTATAGTAGGCAAAGTAGGCTTCAAGGAAGCTGTATGAAGGCACGTTTTGGCAGAAACCAAATTTATTTTTGTTTCGAAAGAGGAAGGAACTGAAAGTGAGTTAGAACTGAACCAGAACTGAACTAGAGCTGAACTAGAACTAAACTAGAACTGAACTAGAACTGAACTAGAACTGAACTAGGACTGAACTAGGACTGAACTAGAACTGAACTAGAACTGAACTAGAACTGAACTAGAACTGAACTAGAACTGAACTAGAACTGAACTAGAACTGAACTAGAACTGAACTAGAACTGAACTAGAACTGAACTAGAACTGAACTAGAACTGAACTAGATCTGAACTAGAACTGAACTAGAACTGAACTAGAACTGAACTAGAACTGAACTAGAACTGAACTAGAACTGAACTAGAACTGAACTAGAACTAACTAGACACTGAACTAGAACTGAACTAGAACTGAACTAGAACTGAAACTAGAAACTGAACTAGAACGGAACTGAGAATCTGAACCTAGAACTGAACTAGAACTGAACTAGAACTGAACTAGAACTGAACTAGAACTGAACTAAGAACTTGAACTAGACAACTGAACTAGAACGAACTAGAACTGAACTAGAAATGAACTAGAAACTGAACTAGAACTGAACTAGAACTGAACTAGAACTGGAACTAGACACTGAACTAGAACTGAAACTAGAACTGAACTAGAACTGAACTAGAACTGAACTAGAACGAACTAAGAACTGAACTTAGAAATGAACTAGAACTGAACTAGAACTGAACTAGAACTGAACTAGAACTGAACTAGAACTGAACTAGAACTGAAACTAGAACTGAACTAGAACTGAACGAGACTGGACCTAGAACTGAACTAGAACTGAAATTAGAACTGAACTAGAACTGAACTAGAACTGAACTAGAACTGAACTAGAACTGAACTAGAACTGAACTAACTAGAACTGAACTAGAACTGAACTAGAACTGAACTAGAACTGAACTAGAACTGAACTAGAACTGAACTAGAACTGAACTAGAACTGAACTAGAACTGAACTAGAACTGAACTAGAACTGAACTAGAACTGAACTAGAACTGAACTAGAACTGAACTAGAACTGAACTAGAACTGAACTAGAACTGAACTAGAACTGAACTAGAACTGAACTAGAACTGAACTAGAACTGAACTAGAACTGAACTAGAACTGAACTAGAACTGAACTAGAACTGAACTAGAACTGAACTAGAACTGAACTAGAACTGAACTAGAACTGAACTAGAACTGAACTAGAACTGAACTAGAACTGAACTAGAACTGAACTAGAACTGAACTAGAACTGAACTAGAACTGAACTAGAACTGAACTAGAACTGAACTAGAACTGAACTAGAACTGAACTAGAACTGAACTAGAACTGAACTAGAACTGAACTAGAACTGAACTAGAACTGAACTAGAACTGAACTAGAACTGAACTAGAACTGAACTAGAACTGAACTAGAACTGAACTAGAACTGAACTAGAACTGAACTAGAACTGAACTAGAACTGAACTAGAACTGAACTAGAACTGAACTAGAACTGAACTAGAACTGAACTAGAACTGAACTAGAACTGACTAGAACTGAACTAGAACTGAACTAGAACTGAACTAGAACTGAACTAGAACTGAACTAGAACTGAACTAGAACTGAACTAGAACTGAACTAGAACTGAACTAGAACTGAACTAGAACTGAACTAGAACTGAACTAGAACTGAACTAGAACTGAACTAGAACTGAACTAGAACTGAACTAGAACTGAACTAGAACTGAACTAGAACTGAACTAGAATATTCAGGATCAGTCGACCATTGCTTTAACTTTTCTTTAGTGTAGCTTAAAAATGTTCAATTTTAAAACTTTTATTTGCTTCAATCAATTAGCAGTTTAAAATCAGACACAAAATCGTCTAGCGGCCAAAGCTATAGAGTAAATCTATTGGTTTTTTATTACTGTTTTCGTAGTACTGGCAAATGTTTTTCAAATTGTGTATTATAAATAATATTGCTGGCCGTCATTAGTTTTATTTCTAACATTTTGTTTATATCATGCTGTCATCACTAGTGACAAGCTAATTCACACAATCACACAAACATGTCTGTACAGGCACAAACATAGCACTACATAAGTAAATGTAAACAAAATAAATTTATTTAAATACTATGTATAAATGTTCTATGTTTTCTTTATGCAAAAATATTTTTTTGTTGTTGTTATTTTAACTAAATTGGGTCAATGTGTTTCAATTTATGTCAAATTAGTTGTTGAGCAAAAATTAAAAAAATAACTAGAGTTTTAAATAAATATTTTTGTTTAAATATTAAACAGTGACAAAATATGTGTATAATGTGTTACAATTGAAAAAAAAAAACATTTAAATTTTTGCCAGTTTAAATTTAATTAAATTCAATTAGTTTATCAAAAAACAATAGAATGAAAATTTTCTAGAGTGGAAAATAACTTAAATAGTTTGTTTGTTAGTGTTTTTATAACAATTTAAGTTTTAAAGAAAAATGACACTTAATTATTTAAACAGTTTATTAGGCATTAAGCCTACAAGTAGGCAGCACTTTTTGTAGTTTATTTTAAAAATGTTCTACAGATGTTAGTGTAGGTGTAAAATATGTCATGTGTAGATTAGTTATAACAATTTTGCAAAAAAAAATTACTAAAGAAAATTTATTAAAGAAAAAAATTTTCTAAAATAGAAATTTTTTGAAAATTACTAAAAATTAAACAGTTAATAAACTGTTACAGTTTACTGCCGTCACATACACAACTCAATGAACTAAAGTGTCTAAACAATGTTAGTTGATGATAAAACCCTATGATTAGCCTGTCCAATGATACGATAAATATTCCTTACTCTTGTGCTAAGCAGCAGACACACACACATTTCCGGCCATCGAACAAAATTTAACAAATAGTTTCCCCTTTACTTGTCCACCACTCCAAACACATTGTTTTTGGAGGGAAATTATGCCAATAGATATTAAAATGAAAAAGTCAATGAGCTGGGTATTAATAAATTGACATTTAAAATCAATTTCCACTAAAACAAAAAAACTGTTAATAAACCCAAAGAAGAAGTAGAAGGAGTAGTTCAACATGGTCTAAAATAGCAGGTAGTTGTTAAATTAATTAACCGTTAAGATTGATTTACCTTAAAAGGCCACTTTAACTGACAACTCCAGCAACCTGGTCGTCATAACCAAACTAATTAGCAATGAAATTGACTAGAAGCAGAGTGAGTGGCAAGTGAGTGAGTGCCATAAAGAAGACAAAAAATAAAATAGTTTTTTGTTAAAAACCAACACGAGCAACACTACACAACAGAATTTTTAAGAAATGAAGAGTTCTATGGAATTACAATTGATTTTTTTTTTCAGGTTTAAAAATTGTGTAATAGTTTCTCTTTTGGGTTATAAAAACACTCAAGGGGAAGTTGCTTTCATTAGAGACTGCAGTTGTTGGTAACTAAATATATTTTGTGCAAAATTATGTAGTTTTTCTATTAGAATGAACAAAAATAATTGGAAATTATCTAAATTTGTCTACCGGCATAATGAAAAATACGTGACTAAATTAGTAAATAAAATATTTGCTGCTATTTGTTATTTATTTTTTTGTTTATACTTTACTTATATCAATTAGTATTAAATAGTTTAAACAAAAGTTTTCAAGAATGTGTTTTTTTTCTAGCCTAAACAAATCATTAGCGGTTAGTTGGAATATCAAAAAATACTAGGGGTATTCAAATAACAAATTTTAGAAGATTTTTTTGATTCAGTAAATTCCTTTCCCTTTTTAATAAATTTTCGGAAAAATTTTTATTTTTAATACATTTTCGGAATATTTGATATTTTTCACTCGAACTGAACTAGAACTGAATTAGAACTGAATTAGAACTGAACTAGAACTGAACTAGAACTGAACTGAACTAGAACTGAACTAGAACTGAACTAGAACTGAACTAGAACTGAACTAGAACTGAACTAGAACTGAACTAGAACTGAACTAGAACTGAACTAGAACTGAACTAGAACTGAACTAGAACTGAACTAGAACTGAACTAGAACTGAACTAGAACTGAACTCGAACTGAAATACAACAAAACTAGAATTACAGTATGAATGAAAAAGAATCGCATTGTGTTCAAAAATGTTCGTAGAAATTAACTAAAAATACCAGAATAGCTATTTTTCAAATTTGTCCATCTACATATCGTCATCATACGGCTTAAATACTTTTACACAATATTTTTATTGCACAATTTCCTTCGTTAATACTTAATATTAAATTTCAAATGTTTATAATACAGAGTATTGATTGCCTATACTATAATTAATATACTATCTAATTTTATTCAAACACCAATAATAATTACTTACCTATGACTGAGCACATACTTATTATCATGCCTACAACTCAAAATCGTTTGAACATACAAAAAACATATAACAGATGTAAAAATCACATCCTCATGATGATATTTTTCGATATTTCGTGTTGGCCCGCATATTTGAAAGCTCTCAAAATGATGATGAAGAAAAATTGAAAAAAGCGATTGTAACAACATTATTCAAATGTCAAGAGTGATGATAGCAAATAGTGTGAATACATACATTTTTTTTTTTTGGAAAATGTGACAGTGAAGAGAATATATATAGCAGTGTAATTTTGAAGAGAAGTTGGTTCAGCAAATCATTTATAATTTGAAATTTAAATTCAAAAATTCTATATAAACACTATGAATTTTAATAAGTGTGCTCTTTAAATTATCACAGCTGTAATAATACCAAACATATTTTAAAAGTGTTGTTGACCAGCAATGTACATACACGTCTGTCCGACTGTTTGACTGTGTTTGCCAATTGGTGAGTGAGGTAGTGTGTGAGCTGTTGTGGTGATTGAATTGAAGCGAAGTTAAAATGAATGTATTGAATCGAATGATATTTGATGGTCTTTAAGATGATTTGTTATCGCAAGGAATTGGTAAAATGAACGATTGTTTTGAATGGTTGAATGCTTGCTGTTGGTTAGATGACGATTGCTGCAGCAGCATGAAATATGATAGTGTGATACAGATACCGCTCTAATGCCAAAACTCACACCATAATCATCATTGGCATGATGTATTACCAGCAAACTCATCATCAGAGACTCGAACAGAAAAAGGTTATTGTTACATTGTAAATCTTTTACATTAGAGGGTGTTGAATTCATAAACATTTTGTAATTTATTTCAGTCATGTTATAAATAAATGTAATTTAAATAACTTAACATACATTTGTTTTTAACAATAATCATTAGTTTTGTCTACAATTTCATTGATCCAAAATTTCTAAAAATGTTATCTTAATTTCATGTTCATTAGTAAATTATCATCGTATTAAATAATGTGGGTGGCCAACTAGAAATTTAATGCCGGTTTATTTAGATTTAATATTATCATTTCATTTTATCTCATGTTAATATTCAAATATCTTTTTGGAATTTCTGTGCTTTTTTCAGTTTAACTTTGCTTTTTTACTTTTTTTTTTGTAATTAATGTTCAAAAGTTTTATAAATAAATTTGTATGTTATCGTCATGTTTTTCATATTCAATGAAATAAATCAATTTGAATGTATCTGTGGCGTGTAATCGAGGGGCGTTATTGTTTGTATGCATGCGTCTGTTTAATTTATTTACACTCACAAAAAATACTGAGTTCTTTTAACTCAATTATAAAGTTAAAAAAATGTTCAATAGAGTAATAGAGTTTTAGTTCAGTTCTATTTCAGATCTTGTTCAGTTCTAGTTCAGTTCTATTTCAGTTCTAGTTCAGTTCTAGTTCAGTTCTAGTTCAGTTCAATTCTAGTTCGTAGTTCAGTCTAGTTCAGTTCTAGTTCAGTTCTAGTTCAGTTCTAGTTCAGTTCTAGTTCATTCTAGTTCAGTTCTAGTTCAGTTCTAGTTCAGTTCTAGTTCAGTTCTAGTTCAGTTCTAGTTCAGTTCTAGTTCGTTCTAGTTCAGTTTCTAGTTCAGTTCTAGTTCAGTTCTAGTTCAGTTTCTAGTTCAGTTTCTAGTTCAGTTCTAGTTCAGTTCTAGTTCAGTTCTAGTTCAGTTCGAGTTCAGTTCTAGTTCAGTTCTAGTTCAGTTCTAGTTCAGTTCCTAGTTCAGTTCTAGTTCAGTTCTAGTTCAGTTCTAGTTCATTTCTAGTTCAGTTCTAGTTCAGTTCTAGTTCAGTTCTAGTTCAGTTCTAGTTCAGTTCTAGTTCAGTTCTAGTTCAGTTCTAGTTAGTTCTAGTTCAGTTCTAGTTCAGTTCTAGTTCAGTTCTAGTTCAGTTCTAGTTCAGTTCTAGTTCAGTTCTAGTTCAGTTCTAGTTCAGTTCTAGTTCAGTTCTAGTTCAGTTCTAGTTCAGTTCTAGTTCAGTTCTAGTTCAGTTCTAGTTCAGTTCTAGTTCAGTTCTAGTTCAGTTCTAGTTCAGTTCTAGTTCAGTTCTAGTTCAGTTCTAGTTCAGTTCTAGTTCAGTTCTAGTTCAGTTCTAGTTCAGTTCTAGTTCAGTTCTAGTTCAGTTCTAGTTCAGTTCTAGTTCAGTTCTAGTTCAGTTCTAGTTCAGTTCTAGTTCAGTTCTAGTTCAGTTCTAGTTCAGTTCTAGTTCAGTTCTAGTTCAGTTCTAGTTCAGTTCTAGTTCAGTTCTAGTTCAGTTCTAGTTCAGTTCTAGTTCAGTTCTAGTTCAGTTCTAGTTCAGTTCTAGTTCAGTTCTAGTTCAGTTCTAGTTCAGTTCTAAATTACTGCTTATAATTAACTACGTAGGTGGTGGTGTTGCTGTAGAGTCTGTTGTTTTTCACTTGATGTTGTAATTTAATTATTTTTAATATTTTTTTTTTTTTTTTTAATTTTCTGCAAGTGTAATATTACACTCGATTCCCTTAAATAACAATGATGACTTTGTCTGTTGCGCAATGCCTCAATAATAGAACAGAACAAAACTATTCAAAGTAATGATGATGACGACGACTATACGATAATAACGATGACGCTTACAATCTATCCATGTATGTGGTAGAGGAGCTGAAGTGTAATAGTAAAAATTGTCTAACGTCATCATCACATCATTTTCATTTTGTAACTTGACTTTTAGGTTCTCTCTTTACACAGCTTCTGCAATTAAGTTTATATATTTTGTTTTTATTTCTAACATGTGTTTGTTTGGTTATTTTGTATATATCTATCTAACTACTTCATCAGTAATTAAAACAAATGTTTATGTTTCACAAAATTTATACAAAATTAACAAACAGAAAAAAAGTAGAGGTATTTAGCTATAGCAACGATATGGCAATTTAAGCTTTGAAAATTGTGTATGCAACCGACATTTAAGTTTAAACAATACATAGTTACTGGCAGAGAGTGAGTGCTGTTGTGAATGTTTGTTTGACTATGAGTAGCAACCCAGTAAAAAATGGAGCTTACATGCAAGCAGGTTTGTAAGGGAACGAAGCTACTTTCTCCCTTACAATCCTGCTTCGATAAGGCATGATTTTTATATAGCGAATTCCCACTTGGAAGCATTCCCACTAGTAAGCTTAAATATTATTTAAATACTTCACTTACAATCTGCTTCTCTGTAAGGGATAGTAGTAAGCTTTTAATTTTTTTCAGCTTACATTATAAAATTACTCCTATCATTGGTATTCCCTTATTTCCCGCTTCTCGATAAGGCTTAATAGTAAGCGAATACAGATGCAGTTACTTCCCTTTTTAGCTTCCTAAAGTCTAAAAATTTTTTACTGGGAAGTGCAACATTTCGTACTTGTTCAAAAGTCAAGTACTGCAACATTGTTTTGTGAACGATGCCGCAGCATTTATTATAATTGGAAATTGTGTTTATGTTTAGGTGGTTGAAAATGAAGCAATGAAAACGGAAAATAGATATGTAATAAATTTTCTCTAAAAAATCACTAAAAAATTCCTAAATTTTTATATTCTTAAATAAGAAATTTTCCCTAAATTACTAAAAATAGTTAAATTTTTCTGAAAATTCACTAAAATAAGAAATTTATATAAAAATTCACTGAAGATATGAAATTTTCCTGAAAATTCAATAAAAATAACAAATTTTGCGAAAATTTACTAACAATACGAACTTTACTAAAAATTCAAGAAAATAAGAGATTTTAGAAAATTCTCTAAAAATAGCAATTTTTCGAAAATTCACTAAACTAGCAAATTTCAGTCTAGTAGTTCAGTTCTAGTTCATTTCTAGTTCAGTTCTAGTTCAGTTCTAGGCAGTAGTTCCAGTTCTCGTAGTTCTAGTTCTAGTTCAGTTCTAGTTTCAGTTCTAGTCAGTTCTAGTTCAGTTTTAGTTCCAGTTCTAGTTTCAGTCTAGTTCAGTTTCTAGTTCAGTTCTAGTTCAGTTCTAGTTCAGTTCTAGTTCAGTTCTAGTTCAGTTCTAGTTCATTTCTAGTTCAGTTCTAGTTCAGTTCTAGTTCAGTTCTAGTTCAGTTCTAGTTCAATTCTAGTTCAGTTCTAGTTCAGTTCTAGTTCAGTTCTAGTTCAGTTCTAGTTCAGTTCTAGTTCAGTTCTAGTTCAGTTCTAGTTCAGTCTAGTTCAGTTCTAGTTCAGTTCTAGTTCAGTTCTAGTTCAGTTCTAGTTCAGTTCTAGTTCAGTTCTAGTTCAGTTCTAGTTCAGTTCTAGTTCAGTTCTAGTTCAGTTCTAGTTCAGTTCTAGTTCAGTTCTAGTTCAGTTCTAGTTCAGTTCTAGTTCAGTTCTAGTTCAGTTCTAGTTCAGTTCTAGTTCAGTTCTAGTTCAGTTCTAGTTCAGTTCTAGTTCAGTTCTAGTTCAGTTCTAGTTCAGTTCTAGTTCAGTTCTAGTTCAGTTCTAGTTCAGTTCTAGTTCAGTTCTAGTTCAGTTCTAGTTCAGTTCTAGTTCAGTTCTAGTTCAGTTCTAGTTCAGTTCTAGTTCAGTTCTAGTTCATTCTAGTTCAGTTCTAGTTCAGTTCTAGTTCAGTTCTAGTTCAGTTCTAGTTCAGTTCTAGTTCAGTTCTAGTTCAGTTCTAGTTCAGTTCTAGTTCAGTTCTAGTTCAGTTCTAGTTCAGTTCTAGTTCAGTTCTAGTTCAGTTCTAGTTCAGTTCTAGTTCAGTTCTAGTTCAGTTCTAGTTCAGTTCTAGTTCAGTTCTAGTTCAGTTCTAGTTCAGTTCTAGTTCAGTTCTAGTTCTAGTTCAGTTCTAGTTCTAGTTCAGTTCTAGTTCTAGTTCAGTCTAGTTCTAGTTCTAGTTCTAGTTCTAGTTCTAGTTCAGTTCTAGTTCAGTTCTAGTTCAGTTCTAGTTCAGTTCTAGTTCAGTTCTAGTTCAGTTCTAGTTCAGTTCTAGTTCAGTTCTAGTTCAGTTCTAGTTCAGTTCTAGTTCAGTTCTAGTTCAGTTCTAGTTCAGTTCTAGTTCAGTTCTAGTTCAGTTCTAGTTCAGTTCTAGTTCAGTTCTACTTCAGTTCTAGTTCAGTTTAGTTCAGTTCTAGTTCAGTTCTAGTTCAGTTCTAGTTCAGTTCTAGTTCAGTTCTAGTTCAGTTCTAGTTCAGTTCTAGTTCAGTTCTAGTTCAGTTCTAGTTCAGTTCTAGTTCAGTTCTAGTTCAGTTCTAGTTCAGTTCTAGTTCAGTTCTAGTTCAGTTCTAGTTCAGTTCTAGTTCAGTTCTAGTTCAGTTCTAGTTCAGTTCTAGTTCAGTTCTAGTTCAGTTCTAGTTCAGTTCTAGTTCAGTTCTAGTTCAGTTCTGTTCAGTTCTAGTTCAGTTCTAGTTCAGTTCTAGTTCAGTTCTAGTTCAGTTCTAGTTCAGTTCTAGTTCAGTTCTAGTTCAGTTCTAGTTCAGTTCTAGTTCAGTTCTAGTTCAGTTCTAGTTCAGTTCTAGTTCAGTTCTAGTTCAGTTCTAGTTCAGTTCTAGTTCAGTTCTAGTTCAGTTCTAGTTCAGTTCTAGTTCAGTTCTAGTTCAGTTCTAGTTCAGTTCTAGTTCAGTTCTAGTTCAGTTCTAGTTCAGTTCTAGTTCAGTTCTAGTTCAGTTTAGTTCAGTTCTAGTTCAGTTCTAGTTCAGTTCTAGTTCAGTTCTAGTTCAGTTCTAGTTCAGTTCTAGTTCAGTTCTAGTTCAGTTCTAGTTCAGTTCTAGTTCAGTTCTAGTTCAGTTCTAGTTCAGTTCTAGTTCAGTTCTAGTTCAGTTCTAGTTCAGTTCTAGTTCAGTTCTAGTTCAGTTCTAGTTCAGTTCTAGTTCAGTTCTAGTTCAGTTCTAGTTCAGTTCTAGTTCAGTTCTAGTTCAGTTCTAGTTCAGTTCTAGTTCAGTTCTAGTTCAGTTCTAGTTCAGTTCTAGTTCTAGTTCAGTTCTAGTTCAGTTCTAGTTCAGTTCTAGTTCAGTTCTAGTTCAGTTCTAGTTCAGTTCTAGTTCAGTTCTAGTTCAGTTCTAGTTCAGTTCTAGTTCAGTTCTAGTTCAGTTCTAGTTCAGTTCTAGTTCAGTTCTAGTTCAGTTCTAGTTCTAGTTCAGTTCTATTTCTAGTTCAGTTCTAGTTCTAGTTCAGTTCTAGTTCAGTTCTAGTTCAGTTCTAGTTCAGTTCTAGTTCAGTTCTAGTTCAGTTCTAGTTCAGTTCTAGTTCAGTTCTAGTTCAGTTCTAGTTCAGTTCTAGTTCAGTTCTAGTTCAGTTCTAGTTCAGTTCTAGTTCAGTTCTAGTTCAGTTCTAGTTCAGTTCTAGTTCAGTTCTAGTTCAGTTCTAGTTCAGTTCTAGTTCAGTTCTAGTTCAGTTCTAGTTCAGTTCTAGTTCAGTTCTAGTTCAGTTCTAGTTCAGTTTATACAATTGAATTGTAATAATTTTGTAGCAGACCTTTTTAGGGTCACATACATATAATCTATAAATAGCACCCGGCCTCTTTTATTAATATTTTAAAACTATATTAAGCGCTTGTCCGTTTTTATCACTTAAAAAAGAAATCATTAATATGTAAGTATTTATATGTTTTACAAAAATGTTATTTTAAGAAGCCGCTCTTAAATTTTAAATATTAAAAATTTTATGACAAAAATTCTTACTTAGTATTCCCAAAGCGTTTGATTATGACAACTTTTATTTTAAATATTTATTATGTGTATGTTACCACTCATAAATTTTGATTTGTTTACTTACAAAGAAAAAAAAAACAAAAGCTGAAATAAAATATCGAACACATTACAATGGAAACATTATAGAAGCACAACCACCAACCACTATAATTGACATTATTGTGATAATGACAATTTTTAATGAAATAGAAGAATCTTAATTCTTTCGTTCAGTACGCACTAACTGACAGACGTACGAACATCATCATCATACATACGTTTGCTGTCAAACATGTGTAGACACATGTTTCCAATACTTTGGATATTCAATACAATTTTCAATTATAATTGGCACTCGCATTGTATTCGTAGTGTTTAGTTTATTTGTTTTTTCTTCTTTTTATTATTTATTCAATTCATTTATTTATTTATCGTTTTTTATTAAAAGGGGTTAAAGAACTCTACAAATCTATATAAAATATTTTCCCGTTTGCGGTTGTTGGAGTGTGTGCTTGAAAACTGTTGTTGTTTTATTTTTAGACAATAATCAATTAATGTTTAATATTTTTTTATTAGTTTAATGATAAGATATGAGAGGGTTTGTAAAATATTTAAAGAATTTGAGGTTTGTTTAGAAAAAAATATAAAAATTTTAGATTTTGGGTCAAAAAGGAATAGTTCTCAAAATTTTGGTCCTTCAAACCCTGTAGTATTTTTTAAAAATTTAATTAATTACTGTTGTCTTCAAACTTGTTCTCTTTAATCTCCTTAACATTTCAATTCATTAAATTCTTTGTCATAACCAAGAAAAACAAAAACTTGTTAAATATTTAAAGAATTAATGTTAAATTTGTTTTTTGTTCAAGACAAATTTTGTTAGAATTATGTTGTCAAGAGAGTTTTAAGCTTGTCAATTTTTCGCTGTTTATAAAAAATATATTTTCAACACATTTTTTTTATTGTAAAGAGTGTGTATTAAAAGTTTTTTTTTTAAGAAAATTTAAATAAAAAAATACTGTATGACAAACTTCAAAAGCCGTCTGGTATCTTGTTTTTTCCGTTTATTTTTGCATGTGCGTTTAACTGCTGAATAAACAGGCAGCAGCATTTAACTGATAATAATTTAAGCAGATACCGAAGACAGCCAGAAAAAAGAGAAAAAAAGGAAGCCCCATAGTGATTGTAAGAAATGTAGAAAATGTTTTGCTATAAGATGAGCAGTTAAATATGTAAATTTAAAATTTAAAGTAATGAAAACATATTTTTCTAGTTAAAAATTTGTAATATAATTACTCTTTAAACATAATTAACTATTTTATAAGAAATTTTTCTATTCAGCTATTAAAAATCCAATTCAGCAAGCATTTTATGTAATATATTGCAATAAATTCATAATATTTTTCACAATTCAGCTAATGAAATCCTTATCCAGCTGAGTAAAAACATTTGTGTAGTAGTTTTTAGACAAATTTAAATATTTAATAAAAAAAATTTCAATTCAGCTACTAAAAATCTAATTCAGCTAACATTTTCGGTAGGTTGGTGCAGTAAAAACATCATATTTTTTAAATTTTTAAATAAAAATATTAATTCAGCTAATGAAAATCCAATTCAGCTAACTAAAAATGTTTCAAATAGTATATTTTTAAACAATGTTGAATATTTTTGAAGAAAAATTGCAATTCAGCTAATACAAATCTTATTCAGCAAACTATTAATGTAGTTTACTACAACATATTCTTAATAATATTAAAATTTATGAATAATAATCGTAATTCAGCTACTAAAATCATAATTCAGCTGTGTCAAAATATTTTCTATAGTAGTTTTTGATTAAAGTTATATTATTTTGTAAGAAAAATTTCAATTTAAGGGCTGAAAATCGAATTCAGCAAACAGTTGGGAAATGGGAATTCAGCTATTGAAACCCTAATTCAGCGGGGTCAAACTACTTCAATTGGTAGTTTTTGAAATATGTAATAATTTTTCATTAGAAAAATTCCAATTCAGCTGCGAAAAATTCAATTCAGCAAACATTGTTAGTAGTTTTATGCAAGAAATTTTTAATTTTTTTAATAATAATCACAATTCAGCTAATGAAAACCTAATTCAGCTGGTTTAAAGTGTTATCTATAACAGTTGTTGGTACGAATTATAAGATTTTTATAAGAAAAATGGCAATTCAGCTGCTTAAAATCTAATTCAGCAAATAATTTATGTAGTTTTTTGGAATAAATTCTCAATATTCAAAGAAAGGTGGAATAATAATGGTAATTCAGCTAATGAAAATTGAATTCAGCTGACTAAAGTGCTTCAAATGATAGTTTTTGCATAAACCTATAATATTTCATTAGAAAATTTCAAATTCAGCTACTGAAAATCCAATTCAGCTAACAAATTATATAGTTTTTTACAATAAATTCTTGATATTTATACAACTTTTGATAATAATGGTTATTCAGCTATTGAAAACCAAATTCAGCTGGCTCAATAGAACTTAAGTGGTTGTTTTTTAAATAAATTATAATGTTTTGTTAAAAAACTTACAATTCAGCTACTAAAAACCTTATTCAGCTAACAAATTATGTAGTTTATGGCAATAAAATTTTAATATTTTTAAATTTTATGAATAATAAACACAATTCAGCTAATGAAAATCTAATTCAGCTAAGTAAAAATATTTTCTTTAGTAGTTTTTGGAACAAATTATATAATTTTGCAAGAAATATGTCAATTCAGCTGCTTAAAATTTAATTCAGCTAACTATTTATATCATTTAAAGCAATTAATTGTTGATATTTAGACAATATATGAGTTATAAGAGTAATTCAGCTACTGAAAACCTAATTCAGCTAACTTAAATTGATACAAATATTAGTTTTTGTAATAAATTATAAAATTTTGTAAGAACTATTACAATTCAGCTATTTAAAATCTAATTCAGCTAACAATTTATGCCGTTTATGGCAATAAGTTATGCATATTTTAAACATTTTTGTATAATTTTTGCAATTCAGCTAATAAAAGCCCAATTCAGCGGGCTAAGAATGCTTAATATAGTGGTTTTTAAAACAAATATTAATATTTTCTTAGACATTTTTTTTAATTCAGCTATTAAAAACTTAATTCAGCTAGTAATTTAAAGATTTTATAAGTAATTTCATTCATTTAATTCCCCTTTTTAAAAAGATTTTTTTTACATTTTAGAGGGGAAAAAAAAGAGTGACACTCATTTTATCAACTGCCAAGTGCTTTAACAGCACATTATGCTGATTTTGGTAATTGTGGTTTTTAGTTGTGAGGTTTTCACCTACTTCTCCTTATACTCCTCATCGTCAACACTCTGTAGTATACGGGAGATCAAACTAAACATGATGACAAACTTGAATTTAGTTTCAACAGTAGTCAAAATTGTTAGTAGTTGCTGTTAATAGTACATGTCACACTCATGCATATTTAGCATAAATACTTGTTAGTTAAACCAACCATCGTTACAATCAACCAAGCAGTCTGCCTCCTCGAATACTTCATACTCATATGGCAGGCAGTAGGTATTTATTTTTCTTTTTTTGGCCAAAAGTAGGAGGCATGTATCGTTTTGTTATACACTGATAGGGGAATACCGGTTTAAATAGCAACTAAATAAAATAAAAACGTCAATGTTAGTAGAGGAATTTTTTCAGTTTGTTTATTTATGTATTTATTTCAACAATAATAGCAACAACAACATTTAAAAAAAAATGTTGTTGTTTTGCTCATATATTTATGTTTTCAATTAATAAATGTTTGTATGAATGCTTGAATGGCTGAATGAATGAATTAACCATAATCAAGCTGCCTACCTAGCGACCAACCAACCCACATTTAATCTTGTGGATTTATTTAATTTACAAATATGATTTTTTTACTGAATCTCATTATTTTTTGTTTTATGATTTCTTAAAGATACGAGAAGAAAAACATTATAATGAATGAATTTCAGGGTTTTTAATATTAATTTATTGCAAATTAAACCAAAAGATTTCAATTGAAAGCAAAAGTTATATTTTTGTGGTTTAATTTATTATTCATTCACATTATTTTCACTTTGTATCTTTTTTTAACGAAATTCAAATTTTGTTGAGTGTGAACAGTGTCATAGTATTTTATTTATATTTTTTTCATTATTACAATTATTTATGTCTTAATATTGGTTTTTTGTAATTATTATTTAATTATTAATTAATTAATACAGAGGAAAAAAATGTTAATTGAAAACATGTCGTTTTTATTTAAAACATTTAAATCACTGGCTGAATTAAGTTTTTAGTAGCTGAATTGCAAATTTGTTTTACAAAATAAATTATTTCACTCAAAAAACTAAAATTTAAAGGAAATTTATCTAGCTGAATTAGATTTTTAGTAGCTGAATTGTAATTTTTCTTATGAAATATGTTAATTTAAGCAAAAAAAAACTATTGCAGTTAAGATTTTCATCCAGCTGAATTAGGTTTCTAGTAGCTGAATTACAACTTTTATTTAAAATATTTTAAAATAATAAGATTTTTTAAAAATAAAGTACATAAACTCTTAGCTGAATTAGGTTTCTAGTAGCTGAATTACGACATTTATGCAAAATATTTTAAAATAACACGAATTTTTAAAAATAAACTACATAAACTCTTAGCTGAATTAGATTTTTATTAGCTGAATTGTAATTTTTCTTAAAAAATATCATAACTTGAGCAAAAATCTATTATAGTAATGATTTTTATCCAGCTGAATTAGGTTTCCATTAGCTGAATAACGTTTACTATCCAAAAATATATAAAATATCATGAATTTATAACAAAAAAGTACATAAATTGTTAGCTGAATTGTAATTTTTCTTAAAAGATATCATAGTTCGAGCAAAAATCTGTTATAGTAAAGATTTTTATCCAGCTGAATTAGGTTTCCATTAGCTGAATAATGTTTACTATCCAAAAATATTTAAAATATCGTGAATTTATCACAATAAATTACATAAATTGTTAGCTGAATTAGATTTTTAGTAGCTGAATTGTAATTTTTCTTATAAAATATTATAATTTTAGCAAAACTCTTTTACAATAATGATTTCTAGTCTACTGAATTAGTTTAACATTACTTTTATTTTTCAAAAAATCTTTAAATACAATGATTTTATTAAAATAAACTAAATAAATTGCTTGCTGAATAAGATTTTTAGTAGCTGAATTGAAATTTTTCACACCAACTAGATAACTTTAATCAAAATACTGTTATTTTAAAAATTTTTAGCTAGCTGAATCAGGTTATTAGTAGCTGAATTGAATTTTTTTTAACAAAATATTAAAATTTGTTAAACAAAATACAATTTGAAGTATTTTTATACAGCTGAATTAGGGTTTCGTTAGCTGAATTACAATTATTATTAAAAAATTATTAAAATAACAAAACTTTCCTGCAATAAACTATATATATTGTTAGCAGAATTATGTTTTAATTAGCTGAATTATAATTTTGTATACAAATTATTACAATTAATGCAAAAAACTATTATTTTAAGACATTTTAGTCAGCAGAATTAGGTTTTTAGTAGAGTTTTTTAAATATCAAGAGTCTACTGCTACAATGAAACTAAAATTTAAAGCACTTGTAATCTAAAAATTAAAAATAGCTGAATATTTTACAGTAATAAACTATATAAAATGTTAGCTGAATAAGGTTTTTAGTAGCTGAATTAATATTTCTCTTACAAAATATTTGAATTTGTGCAAAAATTGACTATTTTAAACATTTTTAAGATAGCTGAATTAGGTTTTCATTAGCTGAATTATGATTATTCTCTATAGATTTTAAAAATATAAAGATTTTGTTGAAATAAACATCAAAAATTCTCAGCTGAATTAGATTTTTAGTAGCTGAATTGAAAATTTTCTCACAAAATATTAAAATTTGTTCAAAATACTATTAATATTATAGGAAATTTAAGTTCTTTCTCTTGATGTTTTATTCAATACACATCCTTAATGTCTTGACAGACATTAAAAAAATCTTAAAGAAAGAAGAAAACAATTAAAACAATTTTTATTAATAAATATTTTTTTCTTATTTAATTTATTATTAAAAAGGGGAAAAAACAAAAGAAAAAGAAAACAAACTACAACCAACATTTAATTGGCTTAATAAGTACCATCATCATCGCCATTGTCTTTTTCAACAGCAGCGTCATTGTCAACATTCAATGACTATGATGTTGTTTTGTTGTGCATTTATTTCTTGAGAAAATTGCTATTGGCTTTAATATATGAAAATAATAAATGATGTGTTTTTCTTTTCTGTATTCAACTGCATGAACAAGTATGAAAATGAAGAGTTTTTCATTTTATTTTCTTTTAAATTTTATTAATTTAAGTACACACTACACAGCAATATATAATAGAAAAGAGTGTTTTTTCTCTTTTCTTTAACATTTATTCATACATTGTCACAACATTTTGTTGTCAACACATCTTTGACTGTGAAATTGCCATGGTTTTTAATGTGTTTTATATGTGTAAGTAAAGTTAAGATGATGAGTCGTCAGTGAATCAGCCAGAGTCGGTTTGTATATAAATAAGGATGAAAGTATTGTGTCTTTAATGAAGTGTATTTTGATATCATTTGTTTTAATATGTTGTTTTAAGTAGTAACATAGATATGAAAAAGTTTGTAGCAATAAGAAATTTATTAAATTTGAAATTAAAATTAAAAGTCTTAACAGTTACCAAGTATTTACTGCAATAAACTACATAAATTGTTTACTGAATTAGGTTTCTATCAGCCTGAATGAAATTGCACTCACAAAATATTCTAAAACTTTTCAAAAACTCTTATTTAAAGCATTTGTAGCCGGCTGAATAAGGTTTTTCTTAGCTGAATTACTGTTATTTCTCTTTAATTTTAGAAATATTAAAAAAAAATTCAATAATCCATAAAACTTCTTAGCTGAATTGGATTTTTAGTAGCTGAATATCAAATTTTCTTACGAAATTTTATAATTTATGTAAAAAATCAACTATTTCTAGCATTTTTAGTTAGCTTAATTACGTTTTTTATCCTTGAATTATAACAGTATTAAGAATTTATTAAAACAAGCTATATTATTTGTTACCTGAATTAGGTTTTTAGTAGCTGAATTGCAAATTTTCTTTCCAAATATTATAATTTATCTAAAAACTTACTATTTGAAGCATATTTCGTCAGCTGAATTAAGTTTACATAAGCTGAATTACGATTTTTGTTTAAAAATATCAAAAATTTGTTAAAATAAATTTAAAAATCCTTAGCTGAATTTGATTTTTAGTAGCTGAATTGAAACTTTTCTCACAAAATATTATAATTTATTCAAAAAATAATTATTTTCAGCATTTTGATGCAGCTGAATTTGGTTTCCATAAGCTGAATTACGTTTTTTCTCCTTGAATCATAATAATATCAAGAATTTATTTAAACAAACTACATAAATTGTTAGCTGAATTAGGTTTTTAGTTGCTGAATTGCAAATTTTCTTTCCAAATATTATAATTTATCTAAAAACCCACTATTTGAAGCCTATTTCGTTAGCTGAATTATGTTTCCATAAGCTGAATTACGATTGTTGTCAAAAAATATTAGAAATGTCAAGAACTTGTTAAAATTAACTTCAAAAAATCTTAGCTGAATTAGATTTTTAGTAGCTGAATTGAAACTTTTCTCACAAAATTATATAATTTGTTCCAAAAACTATTATTTTAAGCATATTTAGGCAGCTGAATTGTGCTTCCATGAGCTAAATTACAATATTTTTCCTTAAATCTTTAAAATATTTCGAATTTATTGCAAGAAACTGCATAAGTTTTTAGCTGAATTAGATATTTAGTAGCTGAATTGAAAGTTTTCTCACAAAATTTTATAGTTTGAGCAAAAATCTACTTTTTGACACATTTTTAGCTAGCTGAATAAAGTTTTCATTGGCTGAATTACAATTATTATTCATTAATTAATATTTAAAAAAAAAACTGATAACAAAAAACAACATTAATCTTTAGCTGAAATAGGTATTTAGTTGCTGAATTCAAATTCTTACATACAAAATATTATAAAATTTTCATTACACTATTATTTAAGGGAAATTTAGTCAGCCATTATTAACCCATTTCTAAAATAACAAAAAATTAAGGCAAAAAAACTACATAAATTGCTAGCTGAATAGGGTTTTTAGTAGCTGAATTGACATTTTGCTTAGAAAATACTTTAATATATTGACTTAGGCTTTTATAACTCATTTACGTTTAATAGCCGAAAGCGAAATTTTTACGTAATTAAATTCTTTAATAATTTCCTTTTTTAAGATTCTTCGCAGAGCTTCATATCAGTCGGATTAAGACATTTTCCAGTTTGTTTTGAAAGCCATGAAACGACTACTATAATCTTTATTATGCAAAAAATCTCCTCAAACCTTTTAGCATATTTGAACTACATATGTTTATCTTATCTTTTTTTCACTTTGTAGTAAAAACAACATTGTAACTGATTGCATTTCTTAAGATATACATATTTTTTTTATTACTCAATAAATGTTTGATTAAAAATTTTAAAAATTTATCGTTTAGCTTAAAGAAAGAAAAAGCTAAAAATCTGTATTCAAACAAAACATACTGCAGACAGACAAATGTTTTAAGCTACAAAAGTGTTAAAAAGTGGTTTAAACCACATTTGCATTTTTGGCATTTAACGCCCTCGCTCAAAGCTAAAACGTCAAAAGAGGAAACAACAACAAATACAAACTCTCGTAACAATGTATAAGCTACAAAATAATATTGCTGTTGGTAAATCCACTCATATGTACAACCAACTTTATACAATTTAGTGTTGACCATGCGTGACTTAGAAGATGAAAAAAAAATGAAAGAAAAATAAACAAATTTTAAAACGACCACAACAAATACAGCGGAAGTTTTTGTTTGTGGTTTAAACAAAAAAATCACCAACAACAACAAAAGCAACAAACTTATACAGAATGGTGTGAATGAGTGTAAAAGATTGAGTCAATGGTCAGTTCAGCAGCTTTACGCTTTTACATATGCGACCATTTGTTTGCAGTTGTTTGTGGTGGAGTATGTAAATAATTCAATATTATTTTATCCCACTGTCAGGCAGCTAGACAGTACACTGCTTTAAGTAAAGTAAATAATATATCAAGGATCAGTTTAGCAGTGAAAGGAAGATTTTATACTTTAACTTTTCATTATCTAAAGTGAAAAAGTTTTCAAATATTTAAAAGTTTTCAAATATTAAATATTTAAGAAATCTGGGTAGAAACTTATTAAATACCTAGCTGAATAAGATTTTTAGTAGCTGAATTGAGATTTTTAGTACATTTATTGTTAGTTGAATTAGATTTCCATTAGCTGAATTGCATGAATTGTACCAATATTTAAATATAGAAAAACTCTAGCTGAATTGGGATTTCAGCAGCTGAATAGCTTTATAGCTTTATTTATTTAAATGTAGTAAAAATAATCAGAAAATAAGTAAAATATACAATATTTTGTTGCTGAATAGCATTTTTATCCAGCTGAATTAGGTTTTTATAAGCTGAAGTGCGATATTTTACTTAAAACTTTTGAAATAATAAGAAAAACTCTTGCTGAATTAGATTTTTAATAACTGAATTAGCACGTTTCTAACAAAATTTGACAATTTGTTTCAAAAACTCGTATACTAAACATTTCTAGTTGGCTGAATTAGGTTTTCAGTAGCTGAATTGCAAGAATTGTACCAATATTTCAAAAATATGAAGAAATTTTTATATGAAATATAGAAAAACTCTAGCTGAATTGGGATTTCAGCAGCTGAATAGCATTATGTATGTATATATAATAAAAATAATCAAGAAAATAAGTAAAACATAAAATATTTTGTTGCTGAATAACATTTTTATGTAGCTGAATTAGGTTTTTATAAGCTGAACTGCTATACTTTGCTTAAAACTTTTAAAATAATAAGAAAAACACTTGCTGAATTAGATTTTTAATAGCTGAATTAGCACTTTTCTAACAAATTTTTACAATTTGTTTAAAAAACTCTTATACTAAACATTTCTAGCTAGCTGAATTAGGTTTTCAATACCTGAATTGGATATTTTGTACTAAATTTTCAGAAATAGCAAAAAATTATTATAAAAAACATATTATAGTATTAGCTGAATAAGAATTTTAGTAGCTGAATAGCATTATTTAAGTAAACATGGTAAAAAGTAGTAAAAATAATTAGTAAATATGGAAAATTTTCAAGCTGAATAAGTATTTTAAAAGCAGAACTGTGATATTTTTACTTAAAACTTTTAAAATAACAAGAAAAACATTTGCTGAATAAGCATAAAATATATGATTATTAATAATTTTTCTCTGAATTGGTTAATTTCATTAGCTGAATAGACATTTTTGTTCTAAAATTTTAAAAATATTAAAGAATTAATTTTATAAATAACATAAAACACTAGCTGAATAACGTTTTTAGTAGCTGAATGGCATATATTATATAAACGTAGCGATAATAGCTTGAAAAATTAAAAAAAAATTATAAACTTGTTAGCTGAATTACATTTTCATTTACCTGAATTGGGTTTTTATTAGCTGAATATGGATTATTTTATAAAATTGTTTAAAATATAAAATATTTATTATAAAAATCCAGCTGAATTTCATTTTTAATAGCTGAAGTGCACTAATTTTATAAAAGTAATGAAAATAATAAAGAAATATGGAATGGTATAAAGAATTTGTTTGCTGAATTGCACTTTTAAGTAGCTGAATTACGATTTATAACCTAAAACTTTTTAAATAACTAGAATTTTTAGCAAAAAACTACTTACAACATTAGCTGAATTAGATTTTTAGTAGCTGAATAGAAATTTTTCTTACATAATATTTTAAATTACTGAAAAAAATATGTTATTAAGCACTTTAATCTTGCTGAATTGAGTTTTCCATAGCTAAATCAGGATTATTTTGCAATGTGTTTGAGATTTTCTTGCTGTTGTCTTTACAAAAAAATGTTTAAATCATTGTGATCCTACTCACAAACTGACCCTTCCTTATTTAAATAAATCAAAACTGTAAAAAAAATTCCGTTTCAATTTTAATACCATTTACAACTATAGAGAAGAAAAGATTTATACGATTTACGAGACAATATGGTATGAACGATTAAATCGAGAATAAATGTATCTCTGATGTCGTTGTGTTTATAAGATTTTAAACAAATTTTACAAATTTGTTTATTTTGGCTGGTACTGCATGTCTTCTCTTAAGGGGGAGGGAAAAGGGTTTATTTACAAAAATTTAAGAAATACTGATTGTAGTTGGTGGTAGTAGCGGAATTTCTGTGGTTGTGTAGCAAATTTATCAAAAAGTATTCGTAGTTTTTTGTGATATTTTTTGGCTTTATTTTTTTTTTGCTCTTTTTGGTTTATGTGAATAAGGAATTTTCGTTTTTCTTTTTTTCTTTTTTTGATTGTACAATGTACATTTATCATTCTTTTCCATTTAAAATTGCATCTTTTGTATGCATGTGGCAGTAGTATAAAGTTTAACTGTTGTATGCAGTCAACTTTCATCATCAAGTTGTGCAATGTACAGAATTTTCTTATATAATCCATTTATCGTTTATTTTTCAGAAACATGTACTTCCTCTTTATTTGTACATATGCATGTTTGACTGAAAGTCGTTATAACTTTGTTTTAAATTTGAAATGCCCTACAGTTATTAAAGGTAGTGGAAGAATGCGTATTTTATAGAATTTAGAACAATTTTGCAAATAAACCAGATTATAAAAATCCTATTCAGCAAGGTAACAGTTTTTTGAGTAAGTTAAAGTATTTACTAAGAAAAATCTTAATTCAGCCTTTAAAGAAGACTATTACAATAGTTTCTTGTTATTTAGAAAGTTTTAGATCAAAAATCGTTTTTCAGCAAATAAAAACCCTATTCAGCTAATTAAAACTGTAATTCAGCTAATGATAACCTAATTCAGCTGAGTAAAAATGTTTTTACGTGAGTTTTTAGAACAAATTTAAATAATTTCTTTTAATAATCTCAATTCAGCTATAAGAAATCCAAATTCAGCAAGATTTTTATCATAATTATAAAAATAATCCTTCAGCTGGTGAAAACCCAATTCAGCTAAACAAAAATGTAATTCAGCAACAAAAATTTTTATTTATTATAAGTTATTGCTGTTATTTCCACTGGATTTATATTATTAATGCTATTCAGCTACTCAAAACTTAATTCAGCTAGTGTTTTAATGTCATTATAATTGTAATTGCTTAATATTTTTGATATTTTGTAGAAATAAAAGCAATTCAGCTAATGAAAACCCTATTCAGCTAGCTTAAAATGCATAATATGATTGCCTCTAAGAAAATTTTAAATGTTTTGTAATAAAAATCTCAATTCAGCTACTAAAAATATAATTTAGCAAATTTTTTATAATATTTATATGATATCTTTAACAGATTTACAAAATAATCCTAATACAGCTAGTGAAAACCCTATTCAGCTAAATAAAAATGTAATTCAGCAACAAAATTTGTTATTTATTATTAGTTTTCGTCGTAATTTTTACTTTGTTTATATAATTAATGCTATTCAGCTACTTAAAACTAAATTCAGCTAGTGTTTTAATGTGTTTATAACAATAATTTCATAATATTTGTGATATTTTATAGAAATAATAGCAATACAGCTAATGAAAACTCTATTCAGCTAGATTAATATGCTTAATATGATAACTTTTAAGAGAAATTTTAATATTTTGTACTAAAAATATCAATTCAGCTACTAAAAATCTAATTCAGCAAGTTTTTTATCATAATTATTTGATATTTTTAACAGATTTACAATATAATTTCAATTCAGCTAGTGAAAACTTAATTCAGCAAAATAAATATGTAATTCAGCAACAAAAATTGTTATTTATTATTAGTTTTCGTTATCATTTTCACTTTGCTTATAAAATTAATGCTATTCAGCAAATGAAAACCTTATTCAGCTAGCTAAAAATGCCTAATATGATAACTTTTAAGAGGAATTCTATTATTTTGTAATAAAAATCTTAATTCAGCTACTAAAAATCTAATTCAGCAAGTGTTTTATATAAAAATTATTTGATATTTTTAACGATTTTGCAAAATAATCCTTATTCAGCTAATGAAATGTCCATTCTTTATTATTTTTGTTATATATTTACAAATATTGCTTTTCAGCTACTAAAAACCCAATTCAGCTAGAGTTTTATTCACTTTATAACAATAATTGTTTAATATCTTTGATATGTTAGGAAGAAAATCCCAATTCAGCTATTACAAACCTTACTCAGCTAGCTGAATAAGCTTAATATATGAGTTTTTAAAAGAATTTTTAATATTTTGTATTTAAAATTCATATTCAGCTAACTATTTTATGTGATTATTTCCATAATTTGTTAATATGTTTGATTGACTATAACTTTATGGTAGGAGATTTCTAAAGTTTGCCTTTATCCCTTCAACTTTTGTGCCTATTTGGAGATTTATACTTCTACTTTGTTTGTTGGAAAACCAAGAGTTATTTCATTTAATTCTTTCATTCCACTTTGCAGATACCATCCATATCCTTGTATTTCAGTTATATGTTTTTAATCTTTTTCTTTGTTTTTTTTAAAATAAAGCGGGAACGTGTTTCGCAGTTTGAATTGTTGATGGCAATGACGTCGATGGTGTTGGCGGCGATGGTGGTTTATTTGATTGTTTCTTTATATGTATATAATGCTGCATTGAGGCATAACTGACGATGATGAGTACGGTGATGATGATGTGCATCTTTTTCCTTATAAATGTTATAAGTAGTTGTTTGTTTGTAGAGTAATCACCAATAAATGTACATTTTCTTTTATTGCCCTACCAGCCAGACAGACAATCTTCTGCTGCATCATGTCAGTCAATGCATTCAAGAAGTCTATGCTGATGATGATCATCATCATAATCATCATCTGTCATAAAATAAATGATGTATTAAAATTCAAATTAACTTCCACTTTTTATGCAAAAATATGACTTGTATGAATACGTTGTTGAATGTTTGTAAATGAATGTTTAAAAAAGATCCAGTTATTCTGTTATTTGTTTCTTTTTTTGTTCAGTTTTATTAAAGCATTATTTGTTCAATTAGTTTGGGGTCTGGAGTCTTAGATCATAATTTATTTATTTATTATTTTTATTAATATTATTGCTGGTTATGAGTTCATTTAATGAAAACATTAATTGTTGCTGCTTGTATTTTGTAGCGGTCGTTTAAACAATGAGACACTAACTGTTAGTCTGATAAAAATAATGTATTTTTTTTGCAAATCAACTTAAAGATAAGCATTGGGTGTTTTTATAACTATTTTAAGGAGTGTTTTTTCTTATTAAACTCCTTTTTTACAATTTTTGTTTAAGATTTTTTTATTCTACCAGAATTAATAGTTTTTTTTTTCATTTAAAATCTTTTTTAGAAACTTACTACATTTTTATGTTTCAAATCTATAGATTTTGTCTAACCGTAAAATTATCAATATTTCATTTTCATGACAAGTAATAAAAACATTTTTATTACTTGGTGTTGTTTTTTTTTTTTCAAATATAATTTGTATCGTAAATCAAATGGTTTAAAAAATAAGCTGCATAATGCTATCAGAGTATTTGACAGAAAACCTTGATTTTATATTGTTTGCTAAAAGTTGAAAATGTGGGAATTATAAATTTAGCAAAAAATGTTTAAATAAAATCAATCACATTTGGTATTTTAAAAATTTTTTTCTAAACAGAATTGCTTTCTTTAGTAAATTTTCTGGAAAATTAGACTTTTTTTCAAAATTGTCTATAAAATTTGCTTTCTTTACAAAATTTTTTTTGCAAAATTTGCCTTTTTTAGTAAATTTTCTGAAAAATTTGCCTTCTTTAGTAAATTTTCTGCAAAATTTGCCTTCTTTAGTAAATTTTCTGCAAAATTTGCCTTCTTTAGTAAATTTTCTGCAAAATTTGCCTTCTTTAGTAAATTTTCTGCCAAATTTGCCTTCTTTAGTAAATTTTCTGCCAAATTTGCCTTCTTTAGTAAATTTTCTGCAAAATTTGCCTTCTTTAGTAAATTTTCTGCAAAATTTGCCTTCTTTAGTAAATTTTCTGCAAAATTTGCCTTCTTTAGTAAATTTTCTACAAAATTTGCCTTCTTTCGTAATTTTACTACAAAATTTGCCTTCTTTAATAAATTTTCTGCAAAATTTGCCTTCTTTAGTAAATTTTTTGCAAAATTTGCCTTCTTTAGTAAATTTTCTGCCAAATTTGCCTTCTTTGGTAAATTTTCTGCAAAATTTGCCTTCTTTAGTAAATTTTCTGCAAAATTTGCCTTCTTTAGTAAATTTTCTACAAAATTTGCCTTCTTTCGTAATTTTTCTACAAAATTTGCGTTCTTTAATAAATTTTCTGCAAAATTTGCCTTCTTTAGTAAATTTTTTGCAAAATTTGCCTTCTTTAGTAAATTTTCTGCCAAATTTACCTTCTTAAGTAAATTTTCTGCAAAATTTGCCTTCTTTAGTAAATTTTCTGCAAAATTTGCCTTCTTTAGTAAATTTTCTGCAAAATTTGCCTTCTTTAGTAAATTTTCTGCAAAATTTGACTTCTTTAGTAAATTTTCTGCAAAATTTGCCTTCTTTAGTAAATTTTCTGCCAAATTTGCCTTCTTTAGTAAATTTTCTGCAAAATTTGCCTTCTTTAGTAAATTTTCTACAAAATTTGCCTTCTTTCGTAATTTTTCTACAAAATTTGCGTTCTTTAATAAATTTTCTGCAAAATTTGCCTTCTTTAGTAAATTTTTTGCAAAATTTGCCTTCTTTAGTAAATTTTCTGCCAAATTTGCCTTCTTTAGTAAATTTTCTGCAAAATTTGCCTTCTTTAGTAAATTTTCTGCCAATTTTGCCTTCTTTACTAAATTTTCTGCAAAATTTGCCTTCTTTAGTAAATTTTCTTCAAAATTTGCCTTCTTTAGTAAATTTTCTGCAAAATTTGCCTTCTTTAGTAAATTTTCTGCAAAATTTACCTTCTTTAGTAAATATTCTGTAAAATTTGCCTTATTTAGAAATATTCTGCAAAATTTGCCTTCTTTAGTAAATTTGCTTTCTTTAGTAAATTTGCCTTCTTTAGTAAATTTTCTGCAAAATTTGCTTTCTTTAGTAAATTTCTGCAAAATTTGCCTTATTTAGTAAATATTCTGCAAAATTTACCTTCTTTAGTAAATTTTCTGCAAAATTTGCCTTCTTTAGTAAATTTTCTGCCAAATTTGCCTTCTTTAGTAAATTTTCTGCCAAATTTGCCTTCTTTAGTAAATTTTCTGCCAAATTTGCCTTCTTTAGTAAATTTTCTGCCAAATTTGCCATCTTTAGTAAATTGTCTGCCAAATTTGCCTGCTTTAGTAAATTTTCTGAAAAATCTGCGCTCTTTAGTAAATTTTCTACAAAAATTCCCTTCTTTAGTAAATTTTCTGCAAAATTTGCCTTCTTTAGTAAATTTTTGCAAAATTTGCCTTGTTTAGTAAATTTTCTGCAAAATTTGCCTTCTTTAGTAAATTTTCTGCAAAATTTGTAAATAAATTGGTAAATTTATTGCAAAATAAATTTTCTCCAGAATTTGCTATTTTGAGTAAGCATTTTGCTAATTATAGTCTAGTTAGCACAATTTAAAGCTTTTTAATTGCTATTAAATTAATTGCAAATTGTATTTATTTGCAATTTACTTACATAATTATCTATTTCTGTTTCAATTTCTCATTTGACTTATTTAAAAATTCTATCAGCGCACAACCCTAAAACATTTAAACAAATGTAAATAGACAAACGTATGTACGTAAGTAAGTTACTTAGTAGCGGGCAAAAACACTCCCTGGGAAAGCCCACATTAGAAACCGAACCAGAACAAATTCTAATAAATAAATATATAAAATTCTATCAATAAATGAGACAAACGAAAAATGACAACAACAATTTCAATACCAGTGGAAACAGAAAAAACATTTTCTATGGAAATATAGAAAAAAATAGAATATTTTTTGAAAACTAGTGATATGGACTTGTTGTCGTATTGTAATTATAATTCAACAATAATGACAACAGCAACAACGATAACAGCAACATTTATTTATATGAAAATCCAATCAAATAAATTGGATGGGTTTGTCGAAATGTCTGCAATTGTGTCATTATGACAAAAAATACCCTTCCCCCTTTCCAGCACAGCACGCCTTGGTGCTGAAGTCTTTCTTCCACTACTCCCTGACAATTGCAATCGTTTTGAGAATTTAAAAAATGTGTTGAATTTTAACAAAAAAAAATTTAATATAATGTTGTTATTTGCTTTTATTGGATTTACTCATAACACCACATGTTGCACAGTGAAAAGTGTGTATATGCAACATTACACTGGAGTTATTTCATTACATTTATGAGGGAAAAAACACACTCGGTACTTTATAAGATTTAAACAGTTGGACAAAATACTCGAGGACGTTAAAAAACACTCGTTCACACGTTCATATATTGTATGAACAAATACTCGTTCACTGACAAATGAGAAAATGTTTATTGCATTTTAAAAACACTGCATCCAGCTGGGGAACAAATAAAATAAAAATTGCTTTAAATTTGCTAAAAATTTAAAATTTTTCAAAAATATAAAAATTAACTAAAAAATATTCCGAAAATTTCCTAAAGAAAGCAAATTTTGGGAAAATTTCCTAAAGAAAGCAAATTTTGGGAAGATTTCCTAAAGAAAGCAAATTTTTGGAAAATTTCCTAAAGAAAAGAAAATTTTGGGAAAATTTCCTAAAAAAGCAAATTTTGGGAAAATTTCCTAAAGAAAGCTAATTTTCGGAAAATTTCCTAAAGAAAAGAAAATGTTGGGAAAATTTCCTAAAAAAGCAAATTTTTAGGAAAATTTCCTAATGAAAGCAAATTTTTAGGAAACTTTCCTAAGAAAGCAAATTTTTTAGCAAAATTTCCTAAAAAAAGCAAATTTTGGGAAAATTTCCTAAAGAAATCAAATTTTGGGAAAATTTCCTAAAGAAAGCTAATTTTCGGAAAATTTCCTAAAGAAAGCTAATTTTTGGAAAATTTCCTAAAGAAAAGCTAATTTTTGGAAAATTTCCGAAAGAAAAGCAAATTTTTGGAAAATTTCCTAAAGAAAAGCAAATTTTTGGAAAATTTCCTAAAGAAAAGCAAATTTTTGGAAAATTTCCTAAAGAAAAGCAAATTTTTGAAAAATTTCCTAAAGAAAAGCTAATTTTTGGAAAATTTCCTAAAGAAAAGCAAATTTTTTGAAAATTTCCTATAGAAAAGCAAATTTTCGGAAAATTTCCTAAAGAAAAGCAAATTTTCGGAAAATTTCCTAAAGAAAAGCAAATTTTCGGAAAATTTCCTAAAGAAAAGCAAATTTTCGGAAAATTTCCTAAAGAAAAGCAAATTTTCGGAAAATTTCCTAAAGAAAGCATATTTTCGGAAAATTTACTAAAGAAAAGCAAATTTTCGGAAAATTTCCTTAAAAAATGCAAATTTTGGGAAATTTTCTAAAGAAAAGCAAATTTTGGGGAAATTTTCTAAAGAAAGCATATTTTCGGAAAATTTACTAAAGAAAAGCAAATTTTCGGAAAATTTCCTTAAAAAAAGCGAATTTTGGGAAATTTTCTAAAGAAAAGCAAATTTTGGGGAAATTTTCTAAAGAAAGCAAATTTTGGGGAAATTTCCTAAAGAAAAGGAAATTTATTAAAGAAAGCAAATTTTGGGAAAATTTCCTAAAGAAAGAAAATTTTGGGAAAATTTCCTAAAAAAAGCAAATTTTGGGAAAATTTCCTAAAGAAAAGCAAATTTTCGGAAAATTTCTTAAAGAAAGCAAATTTTGGGAAAATTTCCTAAAGAAAGCAAATTTTGGGAAAATTCCCAAAAAAAAGCAAATTTTGGGAAAATTTCTTAAAGAAAGCAAATTTTGGGAAAGTTTCCTAGAGAAAGCTAATTTTCCTAGAAATTGCCTAAAGCAAGCTAATTTTCGGAAAATTTGTTTAAAGTAACAACATTTTTG
Organism: Lucilia sericata; assembly: GCF_015586225.1. Taxonomy (NCBI): domain Eukaryota; kingdom Metazoa; phylum Arthropoda; class Insecta; order Diptera; family Calliphoridae; genus Lucilia; species Lucilia sericata. Next base: position 533,302 of record NW_023994176.1, on the reverse strand, counting down.
GAATAAATTTCTATTCTTATGATTTCATTCCTTTATAGTTTCCTTCTTTTTCTAAGCCAAGTATTATTATTTTAGCCTCCTTATGCCAGCACGTTTTTGCTTTATTTTCCCAGTTTTTTTTTTCTCGCTTTTTACAGTATATTCCTATTGACATTGCTAAGCACTCAAGCGCAACCGTTTAAATCGTTTTGAATGTGAAGCGCACTACTTTTTTGTGTAGTTTTTGTTTTCCTTTTAGTTTCTTTTGTGTACTTTTTTTTCTATTATTATTATTAGTTATTCATACCAGTTCCCAACATTGGTAAAAGTTTGTTAAATACTGAACTAGTTAAATAAGTCAAATGACATACTGTGTTCAAATTGCTAAATAGCGGGATAAATAGTAAGCACTTGGGAAAAATGGAAATCGAAAAAGTGTGTTTTTTTTATCAGGAAAACATTTTTTAAACACAATTTTTAATGATGTGGTTTGCATTTTAATGACAATTGAAAGGTGAGTAGGGTAATAGAAAAATGAGCTAAAGAAGAGGTAGTTAAAGGAATGAATTGAAATTTACTAAATTTGTATTGCTTTTAAGAAATTTCCCTTAAGGGAAATTTGTAAAATGACTAGCAAAACCTAAATTTTGTGGTATTTTCTTTTTTTCTTAACAAAATCTTTAAAAATTGGGTTTAGAAAAAATTCCCCCAAAATTTTCCAAAATGGAAATTTTTCAAAATGGTATGAAATTGATTTTATTTCGAAATACTCTTTATTTTTATCAAATTATTAAAATATAAGTCTTAAGTAAATTTTTTTTACATAATAAAGCCTTTTTATGCAATTCCTGATAGATTTCCCTAAAGGGAAATTTTGAAAAATTCTTTAAAATTAAATTTTTTTGTTAATACTTGTTAGTTTAATGTTCTAATTATGATAAAAAGCATTTTAAAAAATGTCCCTAAAAATATCCCAAAAGGGAAATTTTTTAAAAAAGCTAAAATTTATCTTTTCTTAATAATTTAATATAAATATAGCAAAATATGACGTCTAGACAAATTTTTGTAAAAATTTCCCTCAAGGGAAATTTTTTAAAATTGCTAAATCCTTAAATTTTTATTAATTTTTGTCTAAATTAAAGTTAATATTTGAATTATTAGCATTTAAAAAAATTTCCCTGAAAATATCCCAAAAAGGGAAATTTATAAAAAAAAAGTAAAATTGTTACAAATCTCCAATTTTTGTTATTATTTTAAAACTTATGACATTAATAAAGGATTTTCACTGAAAGTTTCACATTTTGACTTTGTATAGTAAAAAATTTCCCTTAAGGGAAATTTTTAGAAAATGTCTTAAAAATTAAAATTTTTATAATTTTCCTTCATTTTGAAAGTAAAATTTCATATTTTATCATTTAAAAAAATTTCCCTAAAAATATCCCAAAAGGGAAATTTATAAAAAAAAACCTATAAAATATTAATAAATTAATATTTAAGACTTTTACAATGTTAGAATTTATTAATTTGATCTTTAGAAAAATTACCCTAAAAATGTCCCAAAAGGGAAATTCTTAAAATCTGTTGAAAAGTTACAAAAAAAATGTCAAACATTTACTAAAAACAATAAAAAAATATCCCTTAAGGGAAATTTTTAGAAAATGTCTTAAAAATTAAAATTTTTATAATTTTTCTTCATTTTGAAAGTAAAATTTCATATTTTATCATTTAAAAAAATTTCCCTAAAAATATCACAAAAGGGAAATTTTTTAAAAAAGCTTAAAAATATCAAAATTTTAATATTTAAAACTTATACAATGTTAGAATTTATTAATTTGATCTTTAGAAAAATTTACCTAAAAATTTCCCAAAAGGGAAATTCTTAAAATCTGTTGAAAAGTTACAAAAAATGTCAAACATTTACTAAAAACAATAAAAGTCAAATATTTACTAAAAAACACTAAAATCGTTTAAAAAAAATCCCTTCAATTTATCAAGATTTATTTCAAATCTGTCAAACTAAAACTAATAAATTAATTAAAAAATTTTAACTGTCAAACTTACCAATCAATATTGATGGCTCCATTTTGTTTTAAATATAAAACACGTGTATTTAACAATATTTAAAATTGCTGCTGCTGTGCTTAATCCAAGGTTGTGTTTAATTGGTTTATACATAAATCACTTTGTTATTTGAAATATTATGTATTAAATTCATAATGAATTTATTAAAAATATTCACTTTCTTTATAAAAACAAACAAAAATTTTTCTTCTTTTTTCCAAATAAAAACAAAATAACAAATAAAACTGAAATATCAACAGTTAAACTATGGATTTTTTAAATAAAACTGTTTGGTTTCTAAAAGAGAAAAATATAAAAAATAATTTTTTTACACTTGTATAAATTTACTTGATATCTTTTTTAATTAAACCGTTACTAAGTAAATGACATTTGATAAAATGAAAAGATAAATAAATAAATCTTTTAAATAAAACTGTTGTTTTTAATACAAATAATTTCCCGCTTTAATTTTTTTAAATAATTTTCAGTTAACTTTTTTATAACATTTGGTATGTACAACAACACTCAATTTAAATACAATTTATAAACAATTGCATTGCTAACAACAACAACAACATCATACAACCACTAAATAAATAATAAATGCAACAAAAAGAGTGAAAAAATAACATGAATATAAACATGGCAGCCTCTACTCCACCTCAAGAATTTATAAACAAAAACAACAACAGCAACAAGAATTTTTATTTTATTCAATTTTCATTTCAATTCGTTTAAATGTTTTTGTTGTTATTTTTTTCTCTTTTTCTATATACAATTCAATATTTATTTAAAAACAGCAACAACCACATCACTTGCATGCATAAATACACAACAACGCATCAGTCGTCATGCATTTTTATACAAAAACTCTGTTTAAACGACTGCTTACGAGCACAACATTCATATAAGAATTTTTTTTGTTTACATTTCACTGCATCATATCACTACTCTCCCCCTTACTACTCAACATATCACTCACTCTCACTCTACATATTATGAGCCTCAAAAAAATAATGAAAACATTACACTCATACATTTTTGATTGTTTTTCTATTTGTTCCGTGACACTTGTTTTTCGTTATTTTGTTTTATTGTATTTATTATTTATTCCAGTTGCGCTTTTCATTTAATTTTCTTCTTTTCTTCTTTTATTCTTATCTATTAATAATTTTGTTTACAATTTTTTCATTTTGTTTTAAGTCTCATATTAAAATTCTTATTAGTCGAATTTTTGTTAATTGTAGCGTTCTTTAAAATGTTTGTTTACTTTAAAAAGAGACCAAGAGAGAGAGGGAATATACGTAAGAGGATAGCTGTAATACGAAACTCTTTAAAGCAGTTTATTAGATTAATATCACAACGGTTTAATTTCGGCTGATTCACCACGCTTCTTGTGATTGTTCGACATTCTTTGATAACTTGTTGATTTAAAATTGTATTTTTAGTTCGTTTTTTTATTCTGTTCTCCACTTTTATTTCAATTGCTTTAAAAAAAGTATTACGAACAATTCAGTTCTAGTTCAGTTTTAGTTCAGTTCTAGTTCAGTTCTAGTTCAGTTCTAGTTCAGTTCTAGTTCAGAACTAGTTCAGTTCTAGTTTAGTTCTAGTTCTAGTTCAGTTCTAGTTCAGTTCTAGCACATTTCTAGTTCAGTTCTAGTTCAGTTCTAGTTCAGTTCTAGTTCAGTTCTAGTTCAGTTCTAGTTCAGTTCTAGTTCAGTTCTAGTTCAGTTCTAGTTCAGTTCTAGTTCAGTTCTAGCACATTTCTAGTTCAGTTCTAGTTCAGTTCTAGTTCAGTTCTAGTTCAGTTCTAGTTCAGTTCTAGTTCAGTTCTAGTTCAGTTCTAGTTCAGTTCTAGTTCAGTTCTAGTTCAGTTTCTAGTTCAGTTCTAGTTCAGTTCTAGTTCAGTTCTAGTTCAGTTCTAGTTCAGTTCTAGTTCAGTTCTAGTTCAGTTCTAGTTCAGTTCTAGTTCAGTTCTAGTTCAGTTCTAGTTCAGTTCTAGTTCAGTTCTAGTTCAGTTCTAGTTCAGTTCTAGTTCAGTTCTAGTTCAGTTCTAGTTCAGTTCTAGTTCAGTTCTAGTCAGTTCTAGTTCAGTTCTTGTTCAGTTCTAGTTCAGTTCTAGTTCAGTTCTAGTTCAGTTCTAGTTCAGTTCTAGTTCAGTTCTAGTTCAGTTCTAGTTCAGTTCTAGTTCAGTTCTAGTTCAGTTCTAGTTCAGTTCTAGTTCAGTTCTAGTTCAGTTCTAGTTCAGTTCTAGTTCAGTTCTAGTTCAGTTCTAGTTCAGTTCTAGTTCAGTTCTAGTTCAGTTCTAGTTCAGTTCTAGTTCAGTTCTAGTTCAGTTCTAGTTCAGTTCTAGTTCAGTTCTAGTTCAGTTCTAGTTCAGTTCTAGTTCAGTTCTAGTTCAGTTTTAGTTCAGTTTAGTTCAGTTCTAGTTCAGTTGTAGTTCAGTTGTAGTTCAGTTGTAGTTCAGTTCTAGTTCAGTTCTAGTTCAGTTCTAGTTCAGTCCTAGTTCAGTTCTAGTTCAGTTCTAGTTCAGTTCTAGTTCAGTTCTAGTTCAGTTCTAGTTCAGTTCTAGTTCAGTTCTAGTTCAGTTCTAGTTCAGTTCTAGTTCAGTTCTAGTTCAGTTCTAGTTCAGTTCTAGTTCAGTTCTAGTTCAGTTCTAGTTCAGTTCTAGTTCAGTTCTAGTTCAGTTCTAGTTCAGTTCTAGTTCAGTTCTAGTTCAGTTCTAGTTCAGTTCTAGTTCAGTTCCAGTTCAGTTCTACTTCAGTTCTACTTCAGTTCTAGTTCAGTTCAGTTCTAATTCAGTTCTAGTTCAGTTCTAGCTCAGTTCTAGTTCAGTTCTAGTTCAGTTCTAGTTCAGTTCTAGTTCAGTTCTAGTTCAGTTCTAGTTCAGTTCTAGTTCAGTTCTAGTTCAGTTCTAGTTCAGTTCTAGTTCAGTTCTAGTTCAGTTCTAGTTCAGTTCTAGTTCAGTTCTAGTTCAGTTCTAGTTCAGTTCTAGTTCAGTTCTAGTTCAGTTCTAGTTCAGTTCTAGTTCAGTTCTAGTTCAGTTCTAGTTCAGTTCTAGTTCAGTTCTAGTTCAGTTCTAGTTCAGTTCTAGTTCAGTTCTAGTTCAGTTCTAGTTCAGTTCTAGTTCAGTTCTAGTTCAGTTCTAGTTCAGTTCTAGTTCAGTTCTAGTTCAGTTCTAGTTCAGTTCTAGTTCAGTTCTAGTTCAGTTCTAGTCCCGTTCTAGTCCAGTTCAGTTCTAGTTTAGTTCTAGTTCAGTTCCAGATTTTCGAAAATTTTCCCTAATTTAGAAATTTTACTTTTTATAGACAATTTTCGGAGAACTTGATTTGATAAATTTACGAAGAAAAGAAATTTGACCAATTTGCTACTTTTAGTAAATTTTTCGGAAATTTTATATTTCAGTAAAATTTTTTGAAATCGTTTGATTTTTGTAGATTACATATTTAAAGTTTGCTATTTTTAATAGTTTTCTTATAATTTGCTAATTTAAAATCTTTTTCAAAAATTTTTATTTTTAATTTTAATTCTTTATTTAAAAAGAATTTTGTTTAGTTTATATGAATTTCCTTAACATTTTTTTGCATTAAATAATTAGTCATACTTTCTACTTAAAAACCGCAAAATATAAAAGAAATATGAGTAGCTGTTTTATTTTATTATCTCTATGAAAAAAATCTTAAAAAAATAAAAATTTCTTATGCAAAAAATTAAACAAAAAAAAAACTTGAAGAAAATAATCTAAACCACAAGTTAGAAACGATTATTCAACTTTGGTGATCATCATCATATAGACATACAGTAGTTTTTCGATTTAACGAACCTATATGTTGTCAGGCCTGTTCGTTAAATCGAAGAGTTCGTTATATACAGTACTAACTCGAAAGTGTCTTTTGGGTACATAAATAATTAAAATTACATAAAATCTATTTTATAAAAATATGTTCCAGGAAATATAATTTCTTTAGACAATATTTTATAAGAATTTTATGAAAAACTAGCAATTTATATCACAATGTAAAAACAATAAAGAAATTTGAAAAAACTCAGTTTATTTCGTATAACTAATCTACGTTCTGGAAAAGCACTCGGACGACATAATTCTTAAAGAAGTTTAAACCCAATGGCTGGAACTGCGATGAATCTGAACCTGGCCTCAGAATTCCTTAGGAAATAGATTAATGTAAAGTTATTAAAGCGTTTCATTGTTTCACAGTTTCATTGTTTTCCTTCTTTGAGATATCTGAACCCAAAGTTTTTTAAAATATTGTTTCCTTTATTTCACAGCTATTCCTGTAAATATCCTTTTTCCAAAAGAAAAACTATTTATATTGTTTATTCTATAACATATCGTTTCTTTCAATTTCTTAGAATTGATTTTTATTGGAAAAAATTATGGTCACAGTGGGGATTTGTTAGTTTGGCGAAAAATAAAAGCGAAATGTTAAGGTATACGATTGGCAAAGTCTTTATTTTGAACACCAATTTCTATGATTTCAAATTCTGAGGCCAAATTCGGGTTGAGCACGAGCTTCTAGAAAAGTATACTTTGGCCTCTCTAAACATTTTTTGTTCCGATTTTCTAATTCGATCAACATAAGTTTTTGCGACATTAAGGATTGTAGATTTGATTATCTCATATTTTTGTATAAATCTTTAATAAAAAAATCTCAGATTATCTAGATTCTTCATTTTACTAAATAAGAAAAAATCAACTCTTGAAATCCATATTCAAAAGCAATGAAAAGTAATAACGTCGAAGCTTTTCTGACATGATTTTTAGTTATTTTTGTTAATTTAACTCTAATTTAAATTATTTTATTTATATTTGTTCGTTAAACTGAGTACAAAAAATATTTTTTGTTCGTTATGTAAGGTACTCAATGTAAAAATATTGATAGTTCGCTAAATGCGATGTTCGTAGAAACGAATGTTCGTTAAATCGGAAAACTACTGTACATTTGTTTATACTTTATCCCACTCTGCCATCTCCTGGGCACACTCACATTCTCTATCTGCTACAAAAAAAAAAAATGTTTATCTTTCCATTGTGCCACTCTTTGTCATGACCGCATGATAAACAAGACAAATATTTGTTAGCAGAGACCATGCGTACCCCTCTTAGACAACAATAACAACAATGAGCAACAAACTCCCCACAAAAAACCAAACAAGTAGAAAGAGAAATGAAAACAAAGATAACGAAACAAACACATGTTGGAGACCGCAAAAACAATACAAAAAGAACCACTAACCAAAAACTACAACAACAAACATTTGTGGAGTCTACTACTAAACTAGACAACTGGTATAAAAGCAACAACAACTACAACAAAAAAACTAATGACAACAAACTAGCAACAATAACAACAAGAGGCATAACCCCAAATAAGAAAACAAAAACTAAATTTACTAAAACAATAAAAGAATGAGAGAGAAGTTCGATTAAAATGTTATTAAAAAGAGAGCGAAGTATGGAAAAAAGAGTAATATTAGTAAATAAAACCTGATAAAAATCTAAATTTTGCCCCTTTAGAACCTAAAAGTGTTACTGTTCTGTAATTTGGCTCAAATTAAAGACAGACAGGTAGACACAAACAACTAAATAAAACCACAAAAAGGAATGAAAAGTATCATTGAAAAAGTACTTAATAACAATAAAAACAAAAGCAACAGAAAAAAATTATTGGAACAAATAATGAAAGTAAATTAGAGATAACTACCAATAATAGCAACAACAACAACATTTGCAGCAACAATAATGATTGTTATTTAAAATTGAACAGCAAATAAACAGCAACAACAAGAAAATAACGACAATTGAAGGAAATAAGAAATCAAGAAAGAAAAAAATTGATTGCGAAAAATTTTTTTGTTTGCATGAAGAGCAATGGTTGCTAAAACAAAATTGCCAAGAGGCTACAATTTCATCTTAAATTACTGGAGTATTTTTTGACAGGCAGCAAGCAACACAAAAAATTCCAAGAAAAGGAATTTTATATTTTTTTTTTTTTCTGTAACAATTTTGTTTTTGTTTTTTTTTTTTTGCTTTAAAGAATCCTTTTAACTTAAAAAAAGTATGTAATATTTTTTTGTGAAGAATTTCATGTAAAAGTTATAGTAACAAAAGAGCGTGCAGAAAAAAGTATGACAACTTCAAGTTTGTTTTTTTCTGCGTACCTACTCAACGTACTTTTTTTGTACTCATTTTTTAATGGCAAACAGATTAAGATGGGATTTTTGTGAAGGGTAAAAGTCGACTTGAAAGTGAAGCTACACAAAAAAGTAATTTTTTAACAAATTTATAAAAGAAAACAAATTTTTCTGAAAATTTAAGAAATAATGAGAAAATTTGAGAAAATTTACTAAAGAAAACTAATTTTGCAGAAATTCTAGGGAAATGATCTGTATTTGGTGGGACCAAAAGGGTCTATTATTATCTGCTGAAACTTGCCGGAGCAAGTTGATTGACTGATTCCTTTAAAGAAAGCATTGGCAGTAGAACATTCAGAATTTGACATGGCTCTGCCACTATTGCAGTACCTGTTAAAACCTATGATTATATAATTGAGAAGTTTTGTCTGACCTTGTTCCCTCCGTCTAATTGAGAAGTTCTGTCTGACCTTATTCCCTCCGTCTAATGGGATACGCTAACAATGGATAATACTTTGAATAAACTTATATTGTAAAAATATTCCATCGAAGCATGTTAGGTCGAACCAGAGAACCTACTTTATCTGGTACCACAAAGTTTCCGACTTTGTCTACTCCCAGTTATAGGATAGTTCCGCACGGAGTGCACATTTCAAACTAAAATAGCGGGAAGAGAATGTTAATTAAAGGACTGATACATGGAGGAATCTGTATTTCTGGATAAGTTGTCGTTGAAATAGACAACAGATACCAACCAGAGTAGTGACTATGACTATGGGTTGGTGTCAAATGTATGAGATACAGAATGAAAGTGTATAAGGGCCTAATACTCCCGTATACCTATACACCAATAAATGAGTCGGATGTTTTTCTTAATGAAAGTATTGGATAAATGCGAAGTGCCCTGGGTAGAATGGTGGTGAATGTACTATACTTTTACAAGATTCTCTTGATTGTCAGGGTATATTCTCTGTAAGTCAGAACTAGTTTTTGGCGGAACCATTTTCTTTTCATAGTACCCAGGGGGCAGGCGGGATTGGTGAATCGTCTCAAGCTTACCCAGTAAATTTTCTAAAAATGGCAAATGTACTAAAAATAGCAATTACATAGACGGAAATGTACTAAAAGAAATGTTGCAAAAATGTACTAAAAATTTAGAATTTTTTTAAAAATTAACTAAAAATGGTATATTCACCGAAAATGTAATAAAAATAATAAAATTTTGGAAAATGAACTAAATTTACGTAAAATTAAACGTTTTTAAAAATAGAAAATGTTCTAAAAATTATGTTGCAAAAGTGCTCTAAACAGTAAAATCTTTTGTGAAATGAACTAAGAAAAGCAGATTTCCCGAAAAAAAATAAAAAAAAATCCTAAAATTTAACATTTTTAGGAAATTAACTAAAAATAGCAGATATTGATCGAACATTTTGCTATTTTTATTTAATTTCTAAAAATTTTACCTTTTAAGAAAATTTCGACAATTTTTTAAAATAGGCTTTTCCCTTAATTGCCGCTTGTAGTGTAACCCCTATTTACCATGCCTGCCTTTCTATAGGGAATCAACCGGTTTTTTGTGTTTCTTTTGTTTTGTTTTTTTCTTCTCATTCTTTTTGTTGTCTGTTCACTTCTTTCGCAGGCATATAAATCAATGTTAAAAAGCAGCTAAACGAATAATAGATAAGAAAGGGGGAAAGGAGCACAAGAGGTAAAAATGCATTTAAAAGTTAAAAACCAACAAACTACTAACGCCTGGTTTGTAACCAACAATTACAAAAACTAACCAACATTTACACGGGATTTATTAAATCCCAACATTTACTAGGGAGTCGGCAATGTTTTTTGTATTTGTTTTACTTTAAGTGAGAGGTCAAGGTAAAGGTATTAAACAACTAAACAAATAATAATAAAAACAACAAAAACAAGCTCTTAACAAAATATGCAAATTGTTGTTGTTAAAGTAAATAACAAAAAAACTGAATAAATTTTGAGTCATAGAATAGAGAAAAACCGAAAAAGCAACAACCACATACACACAAAAACAAAAAAAGCAACAGGTGAAGTAATAGGCATGCCGTTGGTTTAATTTAGAATTAAACAAAAAAATAACACAATTATTTTGTTGTTGTTGACGTTTCGTTTTTTTTTTTCAATATACAGTAGATGACGCCTTATATACACAAAAAAACAACAATTTTAATACACACACACTGTAACACTTTTTTTTCATTACACAAATTCTTTTAGATTATTTTATGCACAAAAACCTTTTAATATTCTTTAACTTTTATAATTTTAATTAATTTTCCATAGATCTTTTATAAATTGTCAATAAATTCTTTAATTTTTCTTTAAAATTTACTTTTAAGAATTTTAATTCTTCTTCTGTTACACTACCCGTTCTTCTTATTACCGTGTATTTAACCGCTTTCTATTTCTTTTTTTTTTTCTTTCTTTAATTTTGTTTTTTTCTTTACTCCGTAGTTGTTTGTGTAAAAAACAACAACAAAATCTGTAGTACGCTACTCTTAACACTTAAAAAACACGTTCGTATTCGATCGCTTGCTCGTTGAGAACTAAATTGTGTTTAGTTAAGTGCTGCGTTTTGAAACTCCAATTAGTGTTTGTTTTGTGTTTCACTATCTAAGTGTTTCTTTAAGCGCTCTCTCTCTCTCCATCATTAACGTCCCACTAAATTCTGATAAGTTTCCAATAAAAATGGTTTGTGGCGACGCTAAGTGAAAAGTAACGGTCTTTAGAAATTTAAATACATTCTTTTATTTACTAGCGGTGACTGCCAGACCATTCCTAAACAAGATACTTAAACAATGTATTGACGGAAGAACTTGTGACAGTCTAGTCTATAGTCGAGTCTATAGGCTAATCTATAGTCTAGTCTATGGTCCTAGTCTATAGTCTAAGTCTATAGTCTAGTCATTAGTCTAGTCTATAGTCTAGTCTATAGTCTAGTCTAATAGCTAGTCTATATGTCTAGTCTATAGTCTAGTCTATAGCTGTCTAATAGTCTATTCTATAGTTCTAGTCTTATATTCTAGTCTATAGTCAGTCTATATCTAGTCTATGTCTAGTCTATAGGCAGTCTTGTGTTACCCTTCTATAGTCGTCTATAGTCTAGTCTATAGTCTAGTCTATAGTCTAGTCTATAGTCTAGTCTATAGTCTAGTCTATAGTCTAGTCTATAGTCTAGTCTATAGTCTAGTCTATAGTCTAGTCTATAGTCTAGTCCATAGTCTAGTCTATAGTCTAGTCTACAGTCTTGTCTATAGTCTAGTCTACAGTCTTGTCTATAGTCTAGTCTATAGTCTAGTCTATAGTCTAGTCTATAGTCTAGTCTATAGTCTAGTCTATAGTCTAGTCTATAGTCTAGTCTATAGTCTAGTCTATAGTCTAGTCTATAGTCTAGTCTATAGTCTAGTCTATAGTCTAGTCTATAGTCTAGTCTATAGTCTAGTCTATAGTCTAGTCTATAGTCTAGTCTATAGTCTAGTCTATAGTCTAGTCTATAGTCTAGTCTATAGTCTAGTCTATAGTCTAGTCTATAGTCTAGTCTATAGTCTAGTCTATAGTCTAGTCTATAGTCTAGTCTATAGTCTAGTCTATAGTCTAGTCTATAGTCTAGTCTATAGTCTAGTCTATAGTCTAGTCTATAGTCTAGTCTAGTCTAGTTAGTCTATAGTCTAGTCTATAGTCTAGTCTAGTCTATAGTCTAGTCTATAGTCTAGTCTATAGTCTAGTCTATAGTCTAGTCTATAGTCTAGTCTATAGTCTAGTCTATAGTCTAGTCTATAGTCTAGTCTATAGTCTAGTCTATAGTCTAGTCTATAGTCTAGTCTATAGTCTAGTCTATAGTCTAGTCTATAGTCTAGTCTATAGTCTAGTCTATAGTCTAGTCTATAGTCTAGTCTATAGTCTAGTCTATAGTCTAGTCTATAGTCTAGTCTATAGTCTAGTCTATAGTCTAGTCTATAGTCTAGTCTATAGTCTAGTCTATAGTCTAGTCCAGTCTATAGTCTAGTCTAGTCTATAGTGTTAGTCTATAGTCTAGTATAGTCTAGTCTATAGTCTGGTCTATAGTCTAGTCTATGGTCTAGTCTATAGTAGTCTAGTCTATAGTGTCTAGTCTATAGTCTAGTCTATAGTCTGGTCTATAGTCTAGTCTATAGTCTAGTCTATAGTCTAGTCTATAGTCTAGTTATAGTCTAGTCTATAGTCTAGTCTATAGTCTAGTCTATAGTCTAGTCTATAGTCTAGTCTAGTCTATAGTCTAGTCTATAGTCTAGTCTATAGTCTATCTATAGTCTATCTATAGTCTATCTATAGTCTAGTCTATAGTCTAGTCTATAGTCTATCTATAGTCTAGTCTATAGTCTAGTCTATAGTCTAGTCTATAGTCTAGTCTATAGTCTATAGTCTAGTCTATAGTCTAGTCTATAGTCTAGTCTATAGTCTAGTCTATAGTCTAGTCTATAGTCTAGTCTATAGTCTAGTCTATAGTCTAGTCTATAGTCTAGTCTATAGTCTAGTCTATAGTCTAGTCTATAGTCTAGTCTATAGTCTAGTCTATAGTCTAGTCTATAGTCTAGTCTATAGTCTAGTCTATAGTCTAGTCTATAGTCTAGTCTATAGTCTAGTCTATAGTCTAGTCTATAGTCTAGTCTATAGTCTAGTCTATAGTCTAGTCTATAGTCTAGTCTATAGTCTAGTCTAGTCTATAGTCTAGTCTATAGTCTATCTAGTCTAGTCTATAGTCTAGTCTATAGTCTAGTCTATAGTCTAGTCTATAGTCTAGTCTATAGTCTAGTCTATAGTCTAGTCTATAGTCTAGTCTATAGTCTAGTCTATAGTCTAGTCTATAGTCTAGTCTATAGTCTAGTCTATAGTCTAGTCTATAGTCTAGTCTATAGTCTAGTCTATAGTCTAGTCTATAGTCTAGTCTATAGTCTAGTCTATAGTCTAGTCTATAGTCTAGTCTATAGTCTAGTCTATAGTCTAGTCTATAGTCTAGTCTATAGTCTAGTCTATAGTCTAGTCTATAGTCTAGTCTATAGTCTAGTCTATAGTCTAGTCTATAGTCTAGTCTATAGTCTAGTTTATAGTCTATAGTCTAGTCTATAGTCTAGTCTATAGTCTAGTCTATAGTCTATAGTCTAGTCTATAGTCTAGTCTATAGTCTAGTCTATAGTCTAGTCTATAGCCTAGTCTATAGTCTAGTCTATAGCCTAGTCTATAGTCTAGTCTATAGCCTAGTCTATAGTCTAGTCTATAGTCTAGTCTATAGTCTTGTCTATAGTCTAGTCTATAGTCTAGTCTATAGTCTAGTCTTAGTCTAGTCTAGTAGTCTATAGTATACTCTATAGTCTACTCTATAGTCTACTCTATAGTCTACTCTATAGTCTAGTCTATAGTCTAGTCTATAGTCTAGTCTATAGTCTAGTCTATAGTCTAGTCTATAGTCTAGTCTATAGTCTAGTCTATAGTCTAGTCTATAGTCTAGTCTATAGTCTAGTCTATAGTCTAGTCTATAGTCTATAGTCTAGTCTATAGTCTAGTCTATAGTCTAGTCTATAGTCTAGTCTATAGTCTAGTCTATAGTCTAGTCTATAGTCTAGTCTATAGTCTAGTCTATAGTCTAGTCTATAGTCTAGTCTATAGTCTAGTCTATAGTCTAGTCTATAGTCTAGTCTATAGTCTAGTCTATAGTCTAGTCTATAGTCTAGTCTATAGTCTAGTCTATAGTCTAGTCTATAGTCTAGTCTATAGTCTAGTCTATAGTCTAGTCTATAGTCTAGTCTATAGTCTAGTCTCTAGTCGTCTATAGTCTAGTCTATATAGTCTAGTCTAGTCTATAGTCTAGTCTATAGTCTAGTCTATAGTCTAGTCTATAGTCTAGTCTATAGTCTAGTCTATAGTCTAGTCTATAGTCTAGTCTATAGTCTAGTCTATAGTCTAGTCTATAGTCTAGTCTATAGTCTAGTCTATAGTCTAGTCTATAGTCTAGTCTATAGTCTAGTCTATAGTCTAGTCTATAGTCTAGTCTATAGTCTAGTCTATAGTCTAGTCTATAGTCTAGTCTATAGTCTAGTATAGTCTAGTCTAGTCTATAGTCTAGTCTATAGTCTAGTCTATAGTCTAGTCTATAGTCTAGTCTATAGTCTAGTCTATAGTCTAGTCTATAGTCCTAGTCTATAGTCTTAGTCTATAGTCTAGTCTATAGGTCTAGTCCTATAGTCTAGTCGTATAGTCTAGTCTATAGTCTAGTCTATAGTCTAGTCTATAGTCCTAGTCTATATCTAGTCTATAGTCTAGTCTATAGTCTAGTCTATAGTAGTCCTATAGTCTGAGTCCTATATTCTAGTCTATAGTCTAGTCTAGTCTAGTCTATAGTCTAGTCTATAGGTCCTAGTCTATAGTCCCTAGTCTAGTAGTCTAGTACTATAGTCTAGTCTATAGTCTAGTCTATAGTCTAGTCTATAGTCTAGTCTATAGTCTAGTCTATAGTCTAGTATAGTCTAGTCTATAGTTCTAGTCTATAGTAGTCTAGTCATAGTTCTAGTAGTCTAGTCCTATAGTCTAGTCTATAGTTAGTCCTATAGTCTAGTCTAGTACCTATTCTATAGTCTAGTCTATAGTATAGTCTATAGTCCTAGTCTATAGTCTAGTCTATAGTCCTAGTCTATAGTCTAGTCTAGTAGTCTAGTCTATAGTCTTAGTCTATAGTCTAGTCTATAGTCTAGTCTATAGTCTAGTCTATAGTCTAGTCTATAGTCTAGTCTATAGTCTAGTCTATAGTCTAGTCTATAGTCTAGTCTATAGTCTAGTCTATAGTCTAGTCTATAGTCTAGTCTTTTTTTTTTTTTTTTTTTTTTTTTTTTTTTGTATAGTGGAGGAGGAAACCTTACATAGGTCCCATAAAGGGTATGTCGGATTCCTACCGACTAAAACCACCTCCATCGTCAACACCACACTCCGCGGAACTGCCACCAGGTACTACTTCGCGGGGTGGTCAGCTTTGACGCTGAACTTCCTTAACTCTCAGAGTTCGTCTCCTAGGCCACGTTCTGGGCCTTGCGAATAATCTCTGCATCTCGCAGAGCTATATTTATTGAAGTTATGTACATGTTCACCAATGACCAGTTATGTTCTGATTTTAGAATTGCTTCTATTATATTGTCTGTCCTTTGTTCGCCAATGCACGATTCCAACCTGCTTCGTAGTCCAGAGAATTGTGGGCAATTAAAAACGACATGTTCTACTGTTTCATCTAGATCTGGGCATTTCGGGCATCTTGGTGAGTTGTCATGGCCAAACCGGTATAATAGCTCCTATAGATACCATGTCCTGTAAGGAATTGCGTCAAATGGTAGTTCAGCTCACCATGGCGTCTATTTATCCATATATTGATGTCTGGGATTAGCTGGAAGGTCCATCGGCCCTTACTTGTACTTTCCCATCTCCTCTGCCATTCCCTCATAGTTTTCTCCCTTTCTATCCGGCTTATTTCCACCTTTGGGATATGTGGGTTTCTAGATTTCTCTTCGTAGACAGCCGATAGTTCTTTGGCTGCTAAGTCCACAGGTATTATGCCCGCTACTACATTTGCTGCTTCTGCAGAAATTGTCCTGTAACCACTACATACTCTTAGGCAGCTTCTTCTATGTATTGCAGAAATGTTTTTTCTAGATGCTTCAGATATTGCGCATTCCCAAATTGGTGCTCCATAAAGAATAACTGAGTTCGTTACCCTTGAAATTAAAATTCTTCTACTCTGTCGTGGGCCACCGATGTTTGGCATCATTCTTGCTAAGGCATTTGATACAGCTGTTGCTTTCTCACATGTATATTCTATGTGTTTCTTAAAGTTTAGGCGATCGTCAACCATTATACCTAAGTATTTAATAGATTCAGACGATTTGATTTCAGTTGTCCCCACAGTAAATGAAAGAGTCTCTCTCTTCCTCTTTCCGCTTATAAGCACTGCCTCCGTCTTATGCTCTGCAAGTTTCAGATTCATATCTTTCATCCAATTTCTAATAATTGCAATTGATTCGTTCGCATATAACTGGACTTCATCCAGGTGACGTGCTCTGACAAGGATTGCGACGTCGTCTGCGAATCCTACAACGGTCGCTTCTTCTGGGATTCTTAAGTCAAATATGCCATTGTACATAATATTCCACAGGAGTGGTCCTAGGACTGATCCTTGTGGGACACCTGATGTAATATTATACGACTCCGTACCATTGTCAGTTTCGAACCACAGTGTTCTGTTTGAGAAGTAATCCTTTATTATTGCAATAAGGTAGTCGGGGACATTAAGAGATCTTAACGAGGAAATAATGTGTTTCCATCCCGCAGAATTAAAAGCATTTTTAACGTCTAGTGTAATTATGGCACAGTAATATCTATTCTTGCCTTTTCCATTGATTGCATTCTTAGCTGTTTCAGTTACGAAATTCACTGCATCAATTGTTGATCTAGCCTTTCTAATCCATATTGCCTATCCGATAGCCCACAGGTTTCTTCTACTGCCTTTAACAGTCTCGTATAGACAATTCGTTCCAAGCATTTGCCTAAGGTGTCGAGTAGACAGATTGGTCGGTATGATTGTGGTTCACCTAATGTTTTTCCTGGTTTTGGTATCAGAATTAGTTTTTGTTTCTTCCAGATCTCGGGGAATTTCCCCTCTCTGAGACTTCTGCTGAACAGTCTGGTAAAAATCTCTGGTCTTGATTTTAGAGCGATCTTTAAAGCCCTATTCGGAATGAAGTCAAGGCCTGGTGCTTTGTTATCGCCAATCCTTGCACAGAGGTTTATTATTTCCTCCTCTGTCACTTCTATCTCGCCTTGTTGCACGATTGAATACGGCTCTGAGTACGGTTCTCCTTCCGGGAATAGAACTGATACTATTTCTCTAATAAGGTTAGGGCATGTTATTTGGGCTGACCTCTTCCCCTTTAGCTTTGACATTACAACTCGATATGCGTTACCCCAGGGATTTGCATCGGCTTCGTTGCATAGTTCTTTAAAGCACTCGGATTTACTACGTCTAATGGCTTCTTGTAGGCCTTTCCTGGCTTCGTGATATATTTCCCTTTTAGCTATGAAGTCTGGTCTGCCTCTGCTTCTTTGGTATTTTCTTCTACTTCTCAAGCATTCGCTTCTAAGGGCTGATATATTATCATTCCACCAGTAGTTTTCTTTCCTTCTATGGTTTGATCTCTTCTTGGCATGGACGCATCACAAGCCATCTTTAGTGCTGCTAAGACTTTTTCTGCCATATCGGATACCGGGCCATTTTCAATTTGCTGGTATGAAAAGCTTTCGGTAAAGGCTTCTTCATCGATCTTATCTTTCGCCCATCCTTGAAATTTGAATTTGTCTGATACTATACGCAATGATGTATTGGGATTAATTGTGAAAATTACAGCCTGATGGTCACTGTGAGTATAGTGTTCACTAACATACCAATCCATTTCTTTTGATAAACTAGAGCTCACGAAGGTTATGTCAACTACTGACCCATAACCAGCTCTCCGAAAAGTGTGTGCCTGTCCTTTGTTTGCTAGAATCACGTCAAGTCTAGAAAACGCGTCCAGAAGTATTTTGCCTCTTTGTTTGTTCTTTGGCTACCCCAATCTATTGCCCATGCATTAAATCACCTCCTATGACAATTGGATTATGCCTAGTTGCGTCGTTCACTAGGTTGTCTATTATTTGCTCGAATTCATGTTGTGGTATATTAGGTGATATATAGCAGCTATATACGAATATTCCACCGATCTTAATTCTTACGAAGCCTTCTTGTAAATGGTGCATACCTTTCTCTATTGCTTTGTTGCCGCAGGCCCACACTGCTGCTTTACCTGTTGAATCACTTTCCCAAACATTTCTCTCAAGGTTTTTGTACTGCTCGCAAACAAGGGCGACGTCAATTTGTTGTTCACAGATGGTCTGGTTTAATAGCTCCTGCGCTGCACTACAATGGTTTATATTAAGCTGAATAAACTTCATTTGTGTCTGGAACTTAACGCCTTTCTAAATATAGGACATCTATAGCTACCAGCATTGTGCTTTAGATCCGTATTCCCTCCAGCTTTACACAGCATGCAGTTTGGCTCGGCCTGACAATCCCTCACTAAATGCCCATCAAGTCCACACCTTAGACACCGATTCGATCTATCTACGTCAGATTTACAGAATCTTGAAATATGGCCAAATTCTAGACACCTAAAACACTTAGTGAGTGTAATGGTTTCTCTTATGCGACACATAGACCAACCAATTTTGATCTTTTTTAGCTTGAGTGCTTTCATTGCAGCTTCTGTTGGGAGGCTAATTTTAGCTGATTGAGTTCCTCCATAGGTCTTTCGGAGGGACTTAACAATATTTTCTCTTAGATCTGGTATACCTAGCGCTTTGGAAAAGGATTGACATATTTCTAACTTTGTAGTGATATCATCCATATCTTTACATTCAATAACAATCTCATCTATTCGTGTTTTTACAT
Organism: Lucilia sericata; assembly: GCF_015586225.1. Classification (NCBI taxonomy): domain Eukaryota; kingdom Metazoa; phylum Arthropoda; class Insecta; order Diptera; family Calliphoridae; genus Lucilia; species Lucilia sericata. The sequence continues at coordinate 514,581 of NW_023994176.1, read as the reverse complement.
CCACTGATCCATCCAAAGATGTTTTAATTTTTTCATTAAATCTTTCTGCTAGGTTTTCGCTTCCAGACTTAAGTTCTAAAAGAAGGTCGCCTTTCTGGGTTCTTCGAATTTTGTTTACCTCATCACCTAGTTCTTTTAGTTCAGGGTCTGCCCTAATTTTCTTTAAAATATCAGCGTAAGAGATATCGTTTTTGGCAGATATTATCATAGTATCTGGCCGAGGCTTGCGGGATCTCGTATTCTTTTTCTTCTTAACTATAGCCCATCCGGCTTCTAGGTTATCCGACTCTGGCTTTCTACTAGGGAGTTCTTCTAGTGGAGTTAGTGTTGTCCTATTTTGTGGAAGGCTTTGCTTCAGTCTTTTCGGCGTCGGCATTTTTGGAGCTGTTTTGTCTTCTAAATTTCTTTTCGATTCCCTTTTGGACGGCCATGCTATTGGTGATGTCTGCATGGACTGTTCCACTTCTTGTCGTGGTGATGTCTGCGTGGACTGTTCTACTTCTTGTCGGTATGTCATATTTATACCATTACGTAGTTCTTCTCTTGTTTTATTATACATAGCTCGGATTGCGGTCAATTGATCTTTAATGGCATTGTGTACATTGTTTTGGGTTTTACAAAGTCCATCAAATCAACAATTAAGTTCCCTAAAAGGCAGAATGACTCTGAAGGCTGCGCATTATCACTAATTGCTTCTTCTTGAGTCGTGTTTCTTTGCTGCTAGTAGTTTGCGGTGGAGTTCTTTTTGTAGCCGCACTTCTTTGGAAGGGTTTATTGATTTTTCCCACCTTGATTTGTAGTACCACTGCGAGAAAAACTGCTTACTGGAGTAAAATAGTGTTCCTGTCCACCAATAGGTTGGTCGCTATTTTCTCCCCCTTTATTGCACTCCTTCTGGTGATTGTTGCTTGTAGCATTATCTGTTACCTTAGCCAAGCTTACCCGGGGTAACATTGCAGGCGCTGGATTTCGACGACTGGTAGCCTGCTCGCGCACTACCCAAAGCCGCCGGTACTGGGGGTCATTACTCCCTGCACCGTAATTGAATTTTCCTTATTAAACTTTTCCATGTTTGTTTTGTTATTCCGGGATCCTACCCGTAGCGTTTTTGACCTAACCGCCAGGATATTGATTCGCAGCCGCCCCTTACTTGGGAAAACAGACGCTGACCAGAGAGCCGTTCAATATGAAACAGACGCTTCTGGGTTTAAATATGACTAGAGGAACCACGAAGACGTCACTCTTCTAATTACACCTCTCTAGAGGGTACCTCTTGTGGGGGATGCTTACTTACTGGCGGCATCTAATCGCCATGTCACAGAATCGTCATTAGGCTCATGTAACCTTTTTCTAGCACGCCCTCGAATTCTGCCGCTCATGGTCGGGGACTGCTTATCTATCGCAGCTGGCCTACATATTTGTAGGTCGTTCAGCTATCCGCCACCTGCTGACCCCGATAGTAGCCAGAGCCACGGCCCTATCCTATAGTCTAGTCTATAGTCTAGTCTATAGTCTAGTCTATAGTCTAGTCTATAGTCTAATCTATAGTCTAGTCTATAGTCTAGTCTATAGTCTAGTCTATAGTCTAGTCTATAGTCAAGTCTATAGTCTAGCCTATAGTCTAGTCTATAGTCTAGTCTATAGTCTAGTCTATAGTCTAGTCTATGTTATAAACTTTAGTCTAGTTTAGTCTATAGTCTAGTCTATGTTATAAACTTTATTTTTGGCTATAGTCTAGTCTTTAGTTTAGTCCATAGTCTAGTTTAACTCTTAACCAGTAGATTAATTAAAATCTACAGCATTACTTTAGAATCCCGTTCAAAAGAACTCAAATTTACTTCCCTGTCTCTAATTTCCCAGCAATACCTTGCTTTCAACATATTTTGTTTGTATGGCAACTTCATTGCTGCAATTCCAATTAGTTTCCGTCGTGATTTCAACCAGTAAACATGTAGTTTCCACAAAGTGTCATATAATTGCAATAAATTAATAAAATATCTTATTTAAATTGTAGAAAATATAATTAAAATGTTTTTAAACATCTAATTAATCCGTTAAGCTATCGGGAATTTGTGAAAATATGTTAATAATAGAAAAAAAGTGCAACAAGTTGTGGCCAATATTGCAGGGTATGTGTGTGTTTTCCTGTTGCTATAAGGTGTTTAAAAGTAATAAAAAATCATTTAAGTTGTTGTAATTGTTCTTTAAACATCATTAATCATTTAATTAAAGCAATAGTTTATTGCAAATTTAAGAAAAAGTCCTAAAAATAAGAAAAAAAGATCTGCAAGTGGTTAAATTGTAGGTTTGTGTGTGTGTGCAAATGTTTGCTAGTAATGAGCGCCAAACAAAACAAGAGGATGGAAAAAACAAAACAAAACAAATAGAAAAGTAAAGATGCCATATGGTTGGTATGATAGCGTATGAAAAAGTAACTTGCCAGTTTAAATTTTATAATTGTAATGAAGGGGGACGTTGAATTTGAATTTTAAAAGGTTTTCTTTAATTTGAAGGAATGGTAATATTGAAAAGGGTTTGAATTATTATTTAAAAGGAATTTTTAATAATTTAATGTTTGTTTTTTGATTTCTTTTGGGAAAAAATGGTGGAAATAGAAATAGTATTTAGTCTTGCCTATAGTATAGTCTATAGTCTAGCCTACAGTATAGTCTATAGTCTAGTCTGTAGTGTAGTCTATAGTCTAGTCTGTAGTGTACTCTATAGTCTAGTCTGTAGTGTAGTCTATAGTCTAGTCTATAGTCTAGGCTAAAGTCTAGTCTATAGACTAGGCTATAGTCTAGTCTGTAGTCTAGTCTATAATCTAGTCTATAGTTTAGTCTGTAGTCTAGTTTATAGTCTAGTCTATTGTCTAGTCTATTGTCTAGTCTATAGTCTAGTCTATTATCTAGTCTATATATTGGTATATAGTCTAGTCTAGTCTAGTCTATAGTCTAGTTTATAGTCTAATCTATAGTTTAAGTCAAGTCTAAAGTCTAGCCTATAGCTTAGTATATAGTCTAGTCTATTCGAAAGTCTAGTCTATAGTCTAGTTTATATACTAGTCTATAGTCTAGTCTTTTGTCTAGTCTATAGCCTTTTCTATAGTCTAGTTTATGGTCTAGTCTAAATCCTAGTTTATACTCTATTCTATATTCTAGTCTGTAGTAATTTTTAACAAAAAATCTTTCCCATTGTGCATAGCCATCGTTTCGATTATTATCAGTATTTAAATTTTGTTTTTCAGCGACACTGAATTTCTGTATCTTTATCTTAACTTTATCTGTATCTTATTTCCAAAGATAAACTTTAATATATATTTGTTGTTGTTGCAAGATGACATTTATCATCATCATTTAACACATGTTTTATTTTACGATCGCTCTACAAACATTTGAACTTTTTAATTATATATTTAACAGTGTTTTTGTTTTAACTTTATTTTATAGAAATCAAAATAAATAAAATGAAAAAGTTTTTTTTCTTCTTGTTTTCAGTATACACATGTATGGATGTATGTATGTAACATTGAGCCACTTACGTATGTGTGTAGATATGTACATACATATGTACTGCATGTTAAACAATAATGTAATAATGTCATAATTTACAATACAGTAAGTTAAGCGTTAAATATTTACTGAATTGTAAACGTTGAAAGATAATTTTGTGAAGTTGAAAGTACACCCTACTGTAAAGAATAGAAAAATTTCTGAAATATATCTATAGAAGTAATGAAATTTGAGAAAGTTTTTGTTGTAATTTTTATGAATTTTTTGTAAAATTTTCAATAGAAATAGAGAAGTAGCTCAAATTATAAATAAATTGCACAAATTTTTATATAGAAATGTAAATTTTGCGCAAATTTTTTAAAAAATTTTAAATTTGCGCAAATTGTCTTTACAAATACAAAATTTGTGTCATATTCCTTTAGAACAAAATCCAAAAGTTTCAATTATTTATTACTCACTTATAAACTGACGTCTGTATTCGTCGTAACCCATGAACATGGGAGGTGGTGGTTGATACTCCACTAAATAGGTAGTATTGGCATAATCGCCTTCATCATCGTCATCCTCTGAGTAATTTTGTCCATGATAAATATAGTCCTCATTAAAGATGGGATTGTCGTCATAATCGGTGGGCTGTTGCATATTTTACTTTTTTATAATTTTCACTTAAAATTTTTTTAATCACAGTTCTTTTTTTATATTTTTTAACAACTTCTTTTGGTAAAGTTTGTTTTATATTAATTATTTATGTCTGGTTGTTTATTAAGCGGAATACTTTTTTACCAGAAAACACAAATTCTATATTAATTTAAAATGAACATAGCATAACTTTAGGCATTTATTTAATGATGTTAGGTTTAACATTTACATTTTTGTGTATGTTTTTTGTAATAAATTTCGGCAATGAATTCGTTTTATTTTTCAAAGGCTCTTCTTTTTGTATAATAAATAATATAATAATTTATTCATATAGAACATTACACACACTCGGCTTTAGATTTTTTTAAAACACACAGACAATCGCCCACGTTTGTTTTTATGTAACTAGCATATCATTAGGCGGTGTTGCTAACCACAAATTTATTGCCTAATTTAAGGGCTCTTTAATCAAGGAAAATTTTATATCAAAACTTTTAATTTTTATTTTCACTCACTCACTTTACTATAGTTACATATCAAGCTCGTAATTAAACATTATTTTTATTGCAAATTAGTTGAAAGTGTAGTTTTGAGGGCTCTTTTCTTACACTCTCTTGAAAATTCTACACTATTAACCGTTTTAATTTCTAGCAAAATTATTCTTTACTTTTTCTCAAACTTTAACACGCACAACTTATTACCACCCCGCTTTCGGAGATGCTACTAATTTGACAAAAACTGAGAAAATTTGTTTTTTAATCATTGCCCGTGGCATTTGGGAAAAAAGGTGGTTCTATGTAGGTCTATCTACATTATTTATTTGTTTTTTAATAGACTTTTTTAACCATAAAAAATTGCTTTTGTTTACGCTCTGTCTAAATACAATTTCTGTTTTTTATTGTTTAAAGAGTATTTTTAAAAAAATGAATTCATTAAGTTTAAGCTGCTGTGTGTATTTATATAACTTTGTTTATATTCATTATCAATTTGTTTTCTTTGTTTTGGGTTTTTTCTTTCTAATAAAAATAAAACAATAAAAAAAAATATTTTACAAATTTCTTGGGGAGAATCTCCCTCTGTCATATCTTATCGCAAATACATTTTTTCTGAAATTTTATAGCAACAATTTTTAAAAAGATGACAAATAGAAATGTTGAGAAATGTTAAAACGACTTAAAAATATGCTACAATATTTCCATCCGATTTTTCATTCTGAACTAGAACTTAACCAGAAATGAACTAGAGCTGAACTAGAACTGAACTAGAACTGAACTAGAACTGACTAGAACTGAACTAGAACTGAACTAGAACTGAACTAGAACTGAACTAGAACTGAACTAGAACTGAACTAGAACTGAACTAGAACTGAACTAGAACTGAACTAGAACTGAACTAGAACTGAACTAGAACTGAACTAGAACTGAACTAGAACTGAACTAGAACTGAACTAGAACTGAACTAGAACTGAACTAGAACTGAACTAGAACTGAACTAGAACTGAACTAAACTGAACTAGAACTGAACTAGAACTGAACTAGAACTGAACTAGAACTGAACTAGAACTGAACTAGAACTGAACTAGAACTGAACTAGAACTGAACTAGAACTGAACTAGAACTGAACTAGAACTGAACTAGAACTGAACTAGAACTGAACTAGAACTGAACTAGAACTGAACTAGAACTGAACTAGAACTGAACTAGAACTGAACTAGAACTGAACTAGAACTGAACTAGAACTGAACTAGAACTGAACTAGAACTGAACTAGAACTGAACTAGAACTGAACTAGAACTGAACTAGAACTGAACAACTGAACTAGAACTGAACTAGAACTGAACTAGAACTGAACTAGAACTGAACTAGAACTGAACTAGAACTGAACTAGAACTGAACTAGAACTGAACTAGAACTGAACTAGAACTGAACTAGAACTGAACTAGAACTGAACTAGAACTGAACTAGAACTGAACTAGAACTGAACTAGAACTGAACTAGAACTGAACTAGAACTGAACTAGAACTGAACTAGAACTGAACAGAACTGAACTAGAACTGAACTAGAACTGAACTAGAACTGAACTAGAACTGAACTGAAACTGAACTAGAACTGAACTAGAACTGAACTAGAACTGAACTAGAACTTAACTAGAACTGAACTAGAACTGAACTAGAACTGACTAGAACTGAACTAGAACTGAAACTAGAACTGAACTAGAACTGACTAGAACTGAACTAGAACTGAACTAGAACTGAACTAGAACTGAACTAGAACTGAACTAGAACTGAACTAGAACTGAACTAGAACTGACTAGAACTGAACTAGACTGACTAGACTGAACTAGAACTGAACTAGAACTGAACTATAACTGAACTAGAACTGACTATAACTGGAACTAGAACTGAACTAGAACTGAACTAGACTGAACTAGAACTGAACTAGAACTGAACTAGAACTGAACTAGAACTGAACTAGAACTGAACTAGAACTGAACTAGAACTGCACTAGAACTGAACTAAACTGAACTAGAACTAGAACTAGAACTGAACTAAACTGAACTAGAACTGAACTAGAACTGAACTAGAACTGAACTATAACTGAACTAGAACTGAACTAGAACTGAACTAGAACTGAACTAGAACTGAACTAGAACTGAACTAGACTGAACTAGAACTGAACTAGAACTGAACTAGAACTGAACTAGAACTGAACTAGAAACTGAACAGACTAGAACTGAACTAGAACCGAACTAGAACTAAACTAGAACTGAACTAGAACTGAACTAGAACTGAACTAGAACTGAACTAGAATTGAACTAGAACTGAACTAGAACTGAACTAGAACTGAACTAGAACTGAACTAGAACTGAACTAAAACTGAACTAGAACTGAACTAGAACTGAACTAGAACTGAACTAGAACTGAACTAGAACTGAACTAGAACTGAACTAGAACTGAACTAGAACTGAACTAGAACTGAACTAGAACTGAACTAGAACTGAACTAGAATTGAACTAGAACTGAACTAGAACTGCACTAGAACTGAACTAGAACTGAACTAGAACTGACTGAACTGAACTAGAACTGAACTAGAACTGAACTAGAACTGAACTAGAACTGAACTAGAACTGAACTAGAACTGAACTAGAACTGAACTAGAACTGAACTAAACTGAACTAGAACTGAACTAGAACTGAACTAGAACTGAACTAGAACTGAACTAGAACTGAACTGACTAGATACTGAACTAGAACTGAACTAGAACTGAACTAGAATTGAACTAGAACTGAACTAGAACTGCACTAGAATTGAACTAGAACTGAACTAGAACTGAACTAGAACTGAACTAGAACTGAACTAGAACTGAACTAGAACTGAACTAGAACTGAACTAGAACTGAACTAGAACTGAACTACGAACTGAACTAGAAACTGAACTAGAACTGAACTAGAACTGAACTAGAACTGAAACATAACTGAACTAGAACTGAACTAGAACTGAACTAGAACTGAACTAGAACTGAACTATAACTGACTAGAACTGAACTAGAACTGAACTAGAGACTGAACTAGAACTGAACTAGAACTGAACTAGAACTGAACTGAACGAACTAGAACTGAAACTAGAACTGAACTAGAACTGACTAGAACTGAACTAGAACTGAACTAGAACTGAACTAGAACTGAACTAGAACTGAACTAGAACTGAAATAAACTGAACTAGAACTGAACTAGAACTGAACTAGAACTGAAACTAGAACTGAACTAGAACTGAACTAGAACTGAACTAGAACTGAACTAGAACTGAACTAGAACTGAAAGAACTGACTAGAAACTGAACTAGAACTGAACTAGAACTGAACTAGAACTGAACTAGAACTGAACTAAAAGAAACTGAACTAGAACTAAACTAGAACTGAACTAGAACTGAACTAACTGAACTAGAACTGAACTATAAACTAGAACTGAACTAGAACTGAAATAGAACTAAACTAGAACTAAACTAGAACTGAAATAGAACTGATTTAAACTGTAATTAAACTGTAAAGTTTTTTTATCTAATAAATTTTTATACTATTAGTAAATTATTCGAAAATTAGTTATATACAGTTAATTATATGACATTGCTATTTATCAAATTATTAAATTGAAATTTAATTAGAACAAATGTCTCGATTTTTGTTTTAACATTTGTATACTTACCCAAACATTTATTTATTCCACCATCAATTGAAAACATCAATATTTGTTTTAGTTGTTTTTTTTTTCTTTATTTTTCGTATATTATTTTCGAAATGATAAAAATGTATGTTTTCTTTTTTATTTGGTTTAATATATTTTTGCATACGATTTTAATTTTATACATTCATAAATTGTTCATAAATATTTTGTGTTTTTTTGGTTGTGTTTGTTGTTTAAATAATTTTATTATTAAGTTTAGTTTAAAAATATTTAAATTTTATAATAATAATATCTGCTTGTTCACATATACATACAAAAAATAAATATCGGTTTGTTTATAGATAAATAAATTTAATTTGCGTAAAACAATTGAAAGAAATTTGTAAGTAAAACATTTAAAATAAATTTGAAACTTTTTAAAATTACATATTTGCATAATTAGTTAAAACAACAAAAATAAAAGTAACTATCTTGTTTGGTATTTTTTGCATGAAAATAATATTTAGTACATGTTTACATAATCAAAACGGAAATCGTTAGTAGGGGAAGGAAGTAGTTTAGTTGTTATAAGTGTTGTCAATTTAAAATTTCCTTTTTGTCAGTTTGTTGCATTTGCAAAGGGTCAGCTTTATCAAATATTTTTCTTTGTTTGTTTAGGAAACTTTAAAACAAGGACACTAATCTTGTCTGTAGTTTGCATTTGCAAAGATGAAGGGCGGCATGTGTTTGATCTTACGTTTTTATATTTTACTAGAGTTCGCCCAGCGGTCGAAATTCGACCAGAACCAATGCTGGAAAAATTGCATAAATAAGCTAAAATAAAACCCTATTTTTGTAGTTCAAATCTGTGGTAAAAAATTAACTTTATTGATATTATCAAAGTGTATAATTTGCTTTGAATAATGTTTTCTTTAGAAAATGTGATGGGTTTTAGTAAAACTTCCATCAGAAATTTAAAACCTCAATTGTCAAAATTAGTTATACAACTTGTTTTACAAAAGTATTTCAACTATTTTAAAAATAATAAAAAATAACGAACATTTCTTCTATCGACTTATTATCCCCTACATATTTACGCATCGTTCACAATGCTGGAGTACTCTACTGTACAGTGTACACACCAGTAAAGAAATGTTAGCTGTTCAAAATACAGAGTTGAAATGTTCTAAATAATTTGTGAAAACAGTAAAAATATTAAAAATAAATAATGTCTTATCTAATTATAAATAAATTTTATTTGGATGTCATTAGTAGTCCATCCAACAGGTATATGTTGTATAAATTTTCCCTTATAACACACGACAAAGACTTCAGCAGACATACATTTATTCAATTTTAATGTCTTCTAATAGAATTTAATAGTAGATATTCTATGAGGCCTTCTAATGGGCCTTTTATTAGCCTTCATATAGAACCGCATAACGATATGCATTGGCTTCCAATTACACACTGATTTTGTATATGCATAATAAGGCCTTAATTTCTCAAGTACTGTTTTTAGTACTGTTTGAAAGAAAACATTAATAAACTGTAAATTTCAGTCTTTTGTTAATATATGCAAGCTTTAATAGCAAGTAAATGAATAATAAACGATAAATTGAAAAGTAAGGTTAAACACTCTTCATCCCAAAAGACATGATTTATATTTAGCAGTTTCAACTTGTATCTATTTTTATATAACAAATAACCATCATATATTCAACTTACAGTTTTCACTTTACACTACTATTTCCTAATTGGTTAGAATAGCCCAAAAAAGAAGAATATCATCAAGTCCTCGCTGTGCTAAACCTGCATATAAGCGATATACATATCCATTTATTGCGGTGTATCATATACCGGCATGACCAACTAAACTTTACTTATATTTTTTACAGGCTATTTTTATTTCTTACTGGCACTGAATCAATTCGTTAATCCATCATTTAAATCTTTCAAATCAATCAAAACTAATAATTATGTACTGCAATTCAGTATTTTTTTTAACTACAACATTTTGTCGTTATGTGGTATGTATTCTGAACTTCATTTCACCGATTTTTTTCTTTAAACATAATCGAAAAAGTAAAAAATAAATTAAAAGTTCACGTTAATAATTTTATATTTTAAAAATATTTCAATACATAACTTTTGACATTCTTATATTTTTCCGATATTTGTCTTTAAAATATTCTACGGTTGTTAAAAAGTTAGGGAAATTCGTTAATGTAACTGATATTTGTCATTACTTTTAGATATCAATACTTAAAATTAAAAAAAAAAAATGACTGAATTCCGGTACTGATGTCCTACCAATAATTTTCCAGTTCAAACACCAATATCAGTACATTGTTTGGCATTTCTTTAGGTGTCCCCAAGCATTATTTACGCATGTTTTTATATTCCCAGTTCGTTGTTTCCTCGGGAATGTCCTTCAATTTAACTATTTTGAAAAGTTTAAATAACGAAAAACTTCCAATCGAAAACTCTGAATATAAAACTGAAGTCCTACTTCTTATAAAAATATTCCTTTCGATTTGGTAACAATCGTAACGATATTATAACAAAATAGATCATTATCTCATTCACAACTTAGCACTTTACACAAAAATATAAAACAATAAAATCCTATTTTCGCGTTGCCTAAGCCTTATTAAAAAAAAACAACAAAAACAAATATCATGCAAAATACAAAAATCAAACAGCAACAGAGAAGTTAAACGTTTCTGCACTCTCCTCTCTTTTTTCAAAAAGCCGTGTTGTTTACTTTTTTGTTTTGTTTCTTGCTTTGTTTGTTTTTAATTTTCAAGAATACGTACGTGTGACTATTGTTTCTATGTATTAGTAACAACTTTAAAACTCTTATAGCTCCTAAAATTCTGAACCGATCTCATTAATATATATATTGTGCACATCTGCGAACAAATACCTTTAAAATGATATAATTTTTGCCAAGATCAGATGTATACTGTAAGAGTAAAAGGGGTCACAAAAAATCGTCTTGCCTATTAATTATATAGATACCAAGAACAGAACAAAAATTGAACAAAACTAGAACAGAACTAGAACAGAACAGTAGACTAGACAGAACTAGAACAGAACGAGAACAGAACTAGAACAGAACTAGAACAGAACTAGAACAGAACTAGAACAGAACTAGAACAGAACTAGAACAGAACTAGAACAGAACTAGAACAGAACTAGAACAGAACTAAGAACAACTAGAACAGAACTAGAACAGAACTAGAACAGAACTAGAACAAAAACTAGAACAGAACTAGAACAGAACTAGAACAGACTAGAACAGAACTAGAAACAGAACTAGAACAGAACTAGAACAGCAGAACTAGAACAGAACTAGAACAGAACTATAACAGAACTAGAACAGAACTAGAACAGAACTAGAACAGAACTAGAACAGACTAGAACGGAACAGAACTAGAACGAGAACAGACTAGAACAGACTAGAACAGAACTAGAACAGAACTAGAACAAGAACTAAACAGAACTAGAACAGAACTAGAACAGAACTAGAACAGAAGCTAGAACAGAACTAGAACAGAACTAGAACAGAACTAGAACAGAACTGAACAGAACTAGAACAGAACTAGAACAGAACTAGAACAGAACTAGAACAGAACTAGAACAGAACTAGAACAGAACTAGAACAGAACTAGAACAGAACTAGAACAGAACTAGAACAGAACTAGAAAAGAACTAGAACTAGAACAGAACTAGAAAACTAGAACAGAACTAGAACAGAACTAGAACAGAACTAGAACAGAACTAGAACAGAACTAGAACAGAACTAGAACAGAACTAGAACAGAACTAGAACAGAACTAGAACAGAACTAGAACAGAACTAGATCAGAACTAGAACAGAACTGAACAGAACTAGAACAGAACTAGAACAGAACTAGACACTAGAACATAGAACAGAACTAGAACAGAACTAGAACAGAACTAGAACAGAACTAGAACAGAACTAGAACAGAACTAGAACAGAACTAGAACAAACTAGAACAGAACTAGAACAGAACTAGAACAGAACTAGAACAGAACTAGAACAGAACTAGAACAGAACTAGAACAGAACTAGAAAGAACTAGAACAGAACTAGAACAAACTAGAACACTAGAACAGAACTAGAACAGAACTAGAACTGAACTAGAACATAACTAGACAGAACTAGAACTGAACTAGAACTGAACTAGAACTGAACTAGAACTGAACTAGAACTGAACTAGAACTGAACTAGAACTGAACTCGAACTGAACTAAACTAGAACTGAACTAGAACCGAACTAGAACTAACTAGAACTCTAGAACTGAACTAGAACTGAACTAGAACTGAACTAGAACTGAACTAGACTGAACTAGAACTGAACTAGAACTGAACTAGAACTGAACTAGAACTGAAATAGAACTGAACTAGAACTGAACTAGAACTGAACTAGAACTGAACTAGAACTGACTAGAACTGAACTAGAACTGAACTAGAACTGAACTAGAACTGAACTAGAACTGAACTAGAACTGAACTAGAACTGAACTAGAACTGAACTAGAACTGAACTAGAACTGAACTAGAACTGAACTAACTGAACTAATTGAACTAGAACTGAACTAGAACTGAACTAGAACTGAACTAGAACTGAACTAGAACTAACTACTAGAACTGAACTAGAACTGAACTAGAACTGAACTAGACTGAACTAGAACTGAACTAGAACTGAACTAGAACTGAACTAGAACTGAACTAGAACTGAACTAGAACTGAACTAGAACTGAACTAGAACTGAACTAGAACTGAACTAGAACTGAACTAGAACTGAACTAGAACTGAACTAGAACTGAACTAGAACTGAACTAGAACTGAACTGAACTGAACTAGAACTGAACTAAACTGAACTAGAACTGAACTAGAACTGAACTAGAACTGAACTAGAACTGAACTAGAACTGAACTAGAACTGAACTAGAACTGAACTAGAACTGAACTAGAACTGAGAACTGAACTAGAACTGAACTAGAACTGAACTAGAACTGAACTAGAACTGAACTAGAACTGAACTAGAACTGAACTAGAACTGAACTAGAACTGAACTAGAACTGAACTAGAACTGAACTAGAACTGAACTAGAACTGAACTAGAACTGAACTAGAACTGAACTAGAACTGAACTAGAACTGAACTAGAACTGAACTAGAACTGAACTAGAACTGAACTGAACTAGAACTGAACTAGAACTGAACTAGAAACTGAACTAGAACTGAACTAGAACTGAACTAGAACTGAACTAGAACTGAACTAGAACTGAACTAGAACTGAACTAGAACTGACTAGAACTGAACTAGAACTGAACTAGAACTGAACTAGAACTGAATACTAGAACTGAACTAGAACTGAACTAGAACTGAACTAGAACTGAAACTAGAACTGAACTAGAACTGAACTAGAACTGAACTAGAACTGAACTAGAACTGAATCTAGAACTGAACTAGAACTGAACTAGAACTGAACTAGAACTGAACTAGAACTGAACTAGAACTGAACTAGAACTGACTAGAACTACTAGAACCTAGAACTGAACTAGAACTGAACTACGGAACTACTGAATAGAACTGAACTAGAACTGAACTAGAACTGAACTAGAACTGAACTAGAACTGAACTAGAACTGAAACTAGAAACTGAACTAAACTGAACTAGAACCGAACTAGAACTGATGTAGAACAGAATTAGAACGGAGCATGAACAGAACTTATTGGAACTGAATTGCAACAATTTGCTTTGGTATAATTTAAAACATGCACGTTTTAGGTACTTTTCATGTAAATACTTATTGGTACTTCCGTAAAAAAGTAATTCACACCTATTTGCTATTTTAAAAATTTTCATTGGATATTTTAATTAATGTCTCTGAAAATGATATTGATTTTCCCCATTTTTTACTTTTAAATTATTTTCAAAATAAATTTTAAAATTAAAATTTAGTTTAGTTGTAATTTTTTTTTTAAATTGATTTTTTTATAAATAAAAGGAATCATAATAAAATATTGATTAATTTTAAGCTTAATTTAAAAACTTTAGTTTCTGGTCTTCATGATATGTTTTGTTGGTTGAATTTTGATATGTTTGTTGATTTGTTTTTTTAAAACTACTTTCTATATATTTTATATATTTATAGTTATAATAATTTGCAAAAATACATCAAAAATGTTTGAATAAAAGTTTTGAAAAATATAATAAATAATTAAACTTTTTACTAAATTTTACAAGCTACTGCATAATTTTGCTTGTCTTTTTTTCAACACAAAAGAACTAATTAAATAATATTTTTTTTTTTCATAAGTGGTTTGTAACTCATTTTAGTTCAATATATTATTTACATTTATTTAGTTTTTAATCATAATTGTTTCGTTTGGTATACACAGCTGTTTTTGTGTGGGTTTTTTTAAATAGTGTAATATTTTCATTTTTAATTTAAATATAATTTGTGTTTCTCTAACATTTACATTTAATATATTCTTTTATAATTCCTCAAATATTTAATATTTTTGTTTTCAAATAACATTTATATATATTTTATTCTGATGCTTATTAGTTTAAGTGTTATTTTAGTAACAGTTAAGGATTTTTGTTGATATGTTTTGGTTTTTTCTTTAAGGATTTTTGGTTTTAAAAACTACTTTGCTAAATTGTTTTTATGTTTATTTTTTAATTTATGCTGTTTAGGTACTTTTAACTCTTTATTTATATTTCAAGTAAGTTTTATTATTATATTATTTTTTTTTTAATTTTTATTTTTCCAAGTCATAATGCTGTTGTTTGAATTTTAAAATAGTTTTTCTTTTTAACATGTGCAGTTTTTTTAAACAATATATTTCTTTATAAATTTTTAAGTGGGGTTTGTTTCCTTTCTCTGAGTTTCGTTTTTATTTCATGCTTTTGACCATTTTTTAGGGGCATTTCATTTGTTTATAAAAATAACTTTATTTATGACTTTTCTTTACATTCAATTGCCTTTTCTAAGAAATATTCCTTTAACATTTTTGTTGATAATTAATAATTAAATATATTTCTGTAGTTATAAATAATTGATAATAATAGGTACCTACTAGATTTATTTTGATATGTATCGTTTGTTTTGGTTTTCTTTTAAGTCTACTTTCATAAGGAAAATTTTTATCACGACATTTAGAGGTTAGAAAATGTTACAGAAAATTGTTGGTTTAAAGAAAAGAACTAAAACAGTACAATTTAATAGTTAAAAGAGTAATATTAAATGTAGTTTTACAAAAACTGTGGTTCAAAACGTGAAATAATATTTAAAAAAGTATCTTCATGGTATTTTTGAAAAAATAATTTTAGAATACTTTTTAAAATATACACTGAACTAGAACTAAACGAGAACATAACTGGAACATAACTGGAACAAAACTAGTACTGAACTAGTACTGAACTAGAACTGAACTAGAACTGAACTAGAACTGAACTAGAACTGAACTAGAACTGAACTAGAACTGAACTAGAACTGAACTAGAACTGAACTAGAACTGAACTAGAACTGAACTAGAACTGAACTAGAACTGAACTAGAACTGAACTAGAACTGAACTAGAACTGAACTAGAACTGAACTAGAACTGAACTAGAACTGAACTAGAACTGAACTAGAACTGAACTAGAACTGAACTAGAACTGAACTAGAACTGAACTAGAACTGAACTAGAACTGAACTAGAACTGAACTAGAACTGACTAGAACTGAACTAGAACTGAACTATAACTGAACTAGAACTGAACTAGAACTGAACTAGAACTGAACTAGAACTGAACTAGAACTGAACTAGAACTGAACTAGAACTGAACTAGAACTGAACTAGAACTGAACTAGAACTGAACTAGAACTGAACTAGAACTGAACTAGAACTGAACTAGAACTGAACTAGAACTGAACTAGAACTGAACTAGAACTGAACTAGAACTGAACTAGAACTGAACTAGAACTGAACTAGAACTGAACTAGAACTGAACTAGAACTGAACTACACTGAACTAGAACTGAACTAGAACTGAACTAGACTGAACTAGAACTGAACTAGAACTGAAATAGAACTGAACTAGAACTGAACTAGAACTGAACTAGAACTGAACTAGAACTGAACTAGAACTGAACTAGAACTGAACTAGAACTGACTAGAACTGAACTAGAACTGAACTAGAACTGAACTAGAACTGAACTAGAACTGAACTAGAACTGAACTAAAACTGAACTAAACTGAACTAGAACTGAACTAGAACTGAACTAGAACTGAACTAGAACTGAACTAGAACTGAACTAGAACTAGAACTGAACTAGAACTAGAACTGAACTAGAACTGAACTGAACTAGAACTGAACTAGAACTGAACTGAACTAGAACTGAACTAGAACTGAACTAGAACTGAACTGAACTAGAACTGAACTAGAACTGAACTAGAACTGAACTAGAACTGAACTAGAACTGAACTAGAACTGAACTAAAACTGAACTAAAACTGAACTAGAACTGAACTAGAACTGAACTAGAACTGAACTAGAACTAACTAGAACTGAACTAGAACTGAACTAGAACTGAACTAGAACTGAACTAGAACTGAACTAGACTGAACTAGAACTGAACTAGACTGAACTAGAACTGAACTAGAACTGAACTAGAACTGAACTAGAACTGAACTAGAACTGAACTAGAACTGAACGAAACTGAACTAGAACTGAACTAGAACTGAACTAGAACTGAACTAGAACTGAACTAGAACTGAACTAGAACTGAACTAGAACTGAACTAGAGCTGAACTAGAGCTGAACTAGAACTGAACTAGAACTGAACTAGAACTGAACTAGAACTGAACTACAACTGAACTAGAACTGAACTAGAACTGAACTAGAACTGAACTAGAACTGAACTAGAACTGAACTAGAACTGAACTAGAACTGAACTAGAACTGAACTAGAACTGAACTAGAACTGAACTAGAACTGACTAGAGCTGAACTAGAACTGAACTAGAACTGAACTAGAACTGAACTAGAACTGAACTAGAACTGAACTAGAATTGAACTAGAACTGAACTAAACTGAACTAGAACTGAACTCGAACTTAGCTTGAAAAAAAATGTTATACCACAGTTCTTGTAAAGAAAAGCTTTATGGTGATCTCAAAGCTTTCAATAGTAAGGGTCAGCTTTAATTACTCTTTTAAGTAGTAAATTTTAATTAAAATATAAATATAAAAAAAAAAATTAAAAAATCTAAAACATATTAGAACTTTGTTTATCCCAGTGCTACTAGGTTTTGCTAGGAAACCTATAATATTTTTTTTTGTAAATAAAAATAAATCCATTTTACTTTCATGCAGAGATTTTTTCGTTTTAATTTTTATTATTTTTTTGTAATAGTTTTTTATTTATTTTAATAAACGTTTTATTATATATATTTTGCAACAACATTTAAAATACTTTTCAAAAAAATTTATAATATTTTTATTTTTTTCTAAAAAAAATTCTATAGTTTTTATAATAAATTGATATGTAAGTGATTTTTTGTTTGTTTATATTTCTAGTTAAATATTTTTGTTGTCTATTTAACACTTAATTAGTTTTTTTTATTTTTTTAATAATATTTATCATTGTTTAGCAACAAATATTTGCCAGGACTTAAAGACTATATTTCAAAATTTTTTTTTATTTTTTTTTTTTAATATTTTATTAAAATAGTTTTTAATACGTTACTTCAGTAACGTTTCGCGAGTTTTTGCATAATATTTTAAATATTTTTTTTAACTGGGATTTGAAATCTTCTTTTTGTTAAAAGGTACTTTGATTGGTACTTAAATTTAGCTACTTTTTACCAAAAGTACTTTTTGTATTTTTGAAATTTTGCTTAAAATTTTGAAATTAATCCCAGTTAAAGAGTTTTCTTCATATTAATATTGTGGTAACGCTTTTAAAACTAGTTTTGCTTTTTTTAACATATTTTAACTTTTATTTAATATTAATATTTTTGAAATATTTTCTAATTTTTTTTTCATAATTTGAATAATTTTTCAACAATTATCATAGATACGGCATGCTATTCCTCTCTCTTTTTGTTAAAAAAAATTGTTGTTGTATTTTTTCTTCTTTAAAAAGGGAGTGTGTGTAAAACTTATTTCCATTTTTAAACTAAAAAAATATTTAAACATTTCTTTTTTATATATAATATTTCATTTACATTAATTTTTAGCTGCAGGGCTTTAAGGGGGATTTTCTAATACTACATTTTGTTTAATTAATATTTAAAATATATATTTTTTTTTCATATATATCATTACAACATTTCCTTTTTTATATATCATCTGGAAGGTTTAGTACTGATAGCTTTAAGTTGTTGTTTTTATTTTTCTTTTTTTTTTTAATAAATTGTGTGAGATACAGTTTATTTTCCATAAAGGAAACACATTAAGAGAAAACCTTTTAGTTTAAAAATTGTTTTTTTATAAAAAGAAAAGTTTTGAAAAAACACTTAATTTAAGAAAGTGCTTAAATTGTTTAATTGTTGCTTGTCATTTTTTTTTTAATTATATTTTTTTTGTAAAACATTTTTTTCATTGTTCTAGCCGATCCTGCTTCCGCATTTTAGTTAAATTTACACATTGTTTGTTTTTAATATTTTTAATGTTGATATTTTCATATTTTGCTTTTGAATTTACGCAAATGAACTTAATTTTTGTATGAAAACTTTTAATGAAAGACAACTTAATATAAGAAATTTTTTGTTCATGAAATAGAAAACTTAAAATTTAGAAGCTTTAGAGAGCGGCAGAAAATGTTTTTGTTTTTTTAAATATTTTTTTGTAATTTTTATGATTTTTTTTATAAAAAAGGAGAACAAAAAAACTGAAAAATAAATCATAATTTTTTTCATGATATTGCTACGGTTTGTTTGTGAGTGTTTGAGTGTGTAATATTACTATTTATATTTACTCACTCTCTTTTCAATAGTAATTTTCATAGGGAGTGCCTAAATATGAATAGAAACTGGGATTGATGGGGAGAGAATGTGCATAATAAAATCCAGAAGCCGGATCTGGCGCTACTCAATCTAAGAAACCGGTATTGACTAATTTTTCCAAAAAGAACTTAACATCACCCAGTTCGGAGTCTTTGATGCCCAGAGATTTCAACATGCCCAAGTCACCATTTTCCACAGCCATGAATACTGAGCGCAAATGTTCCAAATCGGAGCTGTAAAGTAAAGCAAATAATTATTCTCATAAACTGCCTAAAAGTATGCTATAGATATATATTGTCTCTCTTAAGTAAAACCAATACAAAGTATTGGATGTAGGAAAAAGTTTAAGGTCTCTCTGAAAGAACCAAATTATATGTCATTTCTTTAAAACTATTAAGAGTTGTAGCAATTTGTTTGTCTATTTTTCCACCTTTTAATATATTTGACATTCCAATACTTTTATTTACCCCTAATATTTCATATACATATGTATGCACATCTTGAACTTAATTTAATTGCTTTTATGAGCCTTTAGTATGTGTTTATTTGCTTTTGGCCATTCATTATTTAGCCTCCAAGCTGTTGTTGTACACAATATTTTATTGCCATACTCATTGCCTTTTTTTGTGTCAACGTTGCAATTATTTTGCCAACCCATTTTATGGTTGTCATGTTTTAATCTAATAGAAACTGTAAGTTTAAAAACGACCTTAAGCCAGAAATTAAAGCAAAAAGGTTTTAGGTTATTAAATATTATTTTAAAATTCCAAGAAACATTTGTATGCGGTTAAAATGTGACAAGAACTTTAAATTCAGCCAAATATTTAAACCCCATAGGAAATTTCCAGCAACAGTTAAAAACAAATTTTGGGTAAATTTCTAAATGTATAGTTTTTTCATGTTCGGATCTAGTTCATGTTCAGTTCTAGTTCAGTTCTAGTTCAGTTCTAGTTCAGTTCTAGTTCAGTTCTAGTTCAGTTCTAGTTCAGTTCTAGTTCATTCTAGTTCAGTTCTAGTTCAGTTCTAGTTCAGTTCTAGTTCAGTTCTAGTTCAGTTCTAGTTCAGTTCTAGTTCAGTTCTAGTTCAGTTCTAGTTCAGTTCTAGTTCAGTTCTAGTTCAGTTCTAGTTCAGTTCTAGTTCAGTTCTAGTTCAGTTCTAGTTCAGTTCTAGTTCAGTTCTAGTTCAGTTCTAGTTCAGTTCTAGTTCAGTTCTAGTTCAGTTCTAGTTCAGTTCTAGTTCAGTTCTAGTTCAGTTCTAGTTCAGTTCTAGTTCAGTTCTAGTTCAGTTCTAGTTCAGTTCTAGTTCAGTTCTAGTTCAGTTCTAGTTCAGTTCTAGTTCAGTTCTAGTTCAGTTCTAGTTCAGTTCTAGTTCAGTTCTAGTTCAGTTCTAGTTCAGTTCTAGTTCAGTTATAGTTCGTTCTAGTTCAGTTCTAGTTCAGTTCTAGTTCAGTTCTAGTTCAGTTCTAGTTCTAGTTCAGTTCTAGTTTCAGTTCTAGTTCAGTTCTAGTTCAGTTCTAGTTCAGTTCTAGTCAGTTCTAGTTCAGTTCTAGTTCAGTTTCTAGTCAGTTCTTCAGTTCTAGTTCAGTTCTAGTTCAGTTCTAGTTCAGTTCTAGTTCAGTTCTAGTTCAGTTCTAGTTCAGTTCTAGTTCAGTTCTAGTTCAGTTCGTTCAGTTAGTCAGTTCTAGTTCAGTTCTAGTTCAGTTCTAGTTCAGTTCTAGTTCAGTTCTAGTTCAGTTCTAGTTCAGTTCTAGTTCTAGTTCCGTTCTAGTTCAGTTTCTAGTTCAGTTCTAGTTCAGTTCTAGTTCAGTTCGTTATAGTTCAGTTCTAGTTCAGTTCTAGTTCAGTTCTAGTTCAGTTCTAGTTCAGTTCTAGTATCCGTCTAGTTCAGTTCTAGTTCAGTTCTAGTTCAGTTCTAGTTCAGTTCTAGTTCAGTTCTAGTTCAGTTCTAGTTCAGTTCTAGTTCAGTTCTAGTTCAGTTCTAGTTCAGTTTTAGTTAAGTTATAATTTCAACAGCAAATTTAAAAAAAAAAATACTAAAAATTTGTTTTCTAAATGAAACTGCTCTAATAATTCCTTTATTGGGACATATTGTCCTTGACCTTGATAATCTACATATTTTTTTTTCTTTTGTACAAAAATTTAATATTTTCCATCTTTAAATAAACTGCACTTCATTAATGATAAATTAAGTGGTTTGTATTAACAACAAAATGTATTGTAAACAAAAAAGTACATAAAATTTAAATGCAATTTAACAGCATGTGAATGGATTATTTTACAAAACCACAAGAACCAACCTAGTGTGAATTTATTAAATTCTAAATAAATACTTACATATTTAAATTTTGCTACAAAAAATTAAAGCACAAAAACAAGTACATTAAAATTAACAATATTTAAGTAGCTTTAACTAGCAAATACAGTTTAGGATACATATAAGAGAATACATATGTATGTGCTTGGTTTTTTTTTCTTTTATTCTAAAAGTTTTAGTCTCTGAAGTATTTTAAATATTTATATGGCCCCAAAGTTGGAGAAAACAAGCAGTCAAACAACTAGTTATTAGCTAAAACAAAAAAAAATTAAGCTAATGGCAAGAGTTGTTATGTTTGAAAAACAACTCTTAAGTTTAGAGCTTAAATTCTAATGTTCATGTAAAAGTATGACAAAATTTAAAACATTTTTTTTTTGGATCTTTAACATTTGAACCACATTTAAATCTGTTCTAAGTGCTATCTTTTGTCAACCACTAATACTTTGATATGTTTTTTTTGTGTAGGTATTCCCACACTACTAGAACTAGTGCTACTTACCGCATAAATGTAGTGCTGCACCAAAATCTTCTATAGTCTGAGATTCACTTAAAGCAATGGCGACCTTTTCCACACCGCCCAAGGGTGAGAGAGCATCACGAGCTTTGCTGCCGAAAAGTTTTTTCCAAATAATTGGGACCATGTGAGGCCAAAAGACTTTGCAGGAATGAGGCGGTTTCTTCAACAGGTGGTCGTTTGGCTGGAAGAAGAATACCAGAGATGGGGGGTTGTTAAACTTAGTATAACTTTTTAAATATTAAAGACACAATTTATGTGGTTTTATGTTGTTTTAAAACTTATATGGTAAATTGTGATTTATGTTAATAACTGTATAACAATGTGTAAAACTATAGACTAATATGTTGGGATACTGTTGGGAATAGAAATTACAAGAGATGGAGAGAGAGCTGATTTGAAATTTTTTGAAAATTTTGCTGTTTTTAAAAATTTTTTCAAAAAAATTAGCTATTTTTAGTAATTTTTTTCTAAATTTGCTATTTTTAGTAAACTTTTCAAAAATTTGCTATTTTTAGTAATTTTTTTCTAAATTTGCTAATTTTAGTAAACTTTTCAAAATTTGCTATTTTAGTAATTTTTTCAAAAATTTGCTATTTTTAGTAAATTTCTCAAAATATGGCTATTATAGTACGTAAGTACACTAACTAACGGAACGCACTTACTAACGATCGAACTAGCTAACGAACTAACGAACGAACGAACGAAACGAACTAACGAACTAACGAACGAACTACGAACGAACGAAGCTAATAACGATACGAACAAGAAGCACGAACGAACGAACGAACGCTAACGAACAACAAGAACGAACTAACGAACGAACTAACGAACGAACGAACGATACGAACGAACGAACGAACGAACTGAACGAACGAACTAACGAACTAACGAACGAACGTAACTAACCCGAACTGAACGAACGAATTCGAACGAACAACGAACAAACTAACCGAACTAACTAACTAACGACTAACTAACTAACTAACTAACTAACTAACTAACTACTAACTAACTACTAAACTACTAACTAACAACTAACTAACTAACTAACTAACTACTACTAACTAACTAACTACTACTAACTAACTAACTAACTAACTAACTACCTAACTAACTACTACTAACTAACTAACTAACTAACTAACTAACTAACTAACTAACTAATAACTAACTAACTAACTAACTAACTAACTAACTAACTAACTAACTAACTAACTACTAACTAACTAACTAACTAACTAACTACTAACTACTAACTAACTAACTAACTAACTACTAACTAACTAACTACTAACTAACTAACTACTAACTAACTACTAACTAACTAACTAACTAACTAACTAACTAACTAACTAACTAACTAACTAACTAACTAACTAACGAACTAACTAACTAACTAACTAACTAACTAACTAACTAACTAACTAACTAACTAACTAACTAACTAACTACTAACTAACTAACTAACTAACTAACTAACTACCTAACTAACTAACGAACTAACTAACTACTAACTAACTAACTAACTAACTAACTAACTACTACCTAACTAACTAAACTAACTAACTAACTAACTAACTAACTACTACTACTAACTACTAACTAACTAACTAACTAACTACTAACTACTAACTACTAACTACTAACTAACTAACTAACTAACTAACTAACTAACTACTAACTACTAACTACTAACTAACTAACTAACTAACTAACTAACTAACTAACTAAACTAACCTAAACTAACTAACTAACTAACTAACTAACTAACTAACTACCTAACTAACTAACTAACTAACTAATAACTAACTACAACTAACTAACTAACTAACTAACTAACTAACTAACTAACTAACGAACTAACTAACTAACTAACTAACTAACTAAAACTAACTAACTAACTAAAACTAACTAACTGAAAATTTTGCATTCTCTGCAATTTTCTGCAAAACTTATTTTCTCATTTAAAAACAAAACGTTCAAATGCAGTAGAAGTAAAATCCAAATTTAACATGTCCTTAGGCTAGACATAATCTAATATATCAAAAAACAGAACATAACAAAATAGTTGTTAAGAACATATAAATTTAATTTTCATCCTTTTATATTTATTTTTATGTTAAAGTTTTGCCTTAAGCATCCATTTAATTCAATTCAATTGAATTGAGTTCTTGTTTTTTTGTTCTCGTCATAAAATCTTCTTGATTTACTAGACTGTTGAGTAATCATTTTTTTTATTACATTTCTAGTTGTTGTTGCCGTTTGTACATAACTTAAATATTCTATGACCACCAACATCATTGCCTTAGTCCTTTCTCTTTTACATTCTGAATTCTAAATTATTTACACTTTCTATTTAATGTGTATATATTTGTATCCTTCCCTTTCACTGCTCGGTTGGTGTCTGTGTGTGTATTTAATTTTGGTTGTTTCATACAAATACATGAACATTTAGATTTTATGATCCTGTAATCAATATAAATTGCACTTAAATACACAAGATGGAAAAGTCATCCAAAGGCTCTCAAGTCATCCGATTATAAAATATAGTTAGTGGTCGTTTGTTGTACAACATAGTAAATAAAATTATTGAGACAGACAGTCTGAGTAAAACCTCCTCATTATAAGCCGTTAGATACTTAAGAGCAACAGTGTAATTTGCAAATGGTTTGTGAGTGAGTGAGTGCAAGTACAAGTATTTGTTGCTACACAAGGACATCAAATTTAATATGAGTACAATTTTGGAAATTGTGGTCTTAGTAAATATTAATTTGTCTTTTCGAAGCAAATCCTTGAATTATATACAGCTAGCACAAAAGTTCTTAAATATTCAAATCTGTACGAAGGACATACAAAAAGAGTTTTGTTTATTCTAATCAAATTTATAATTAAACACAATAACAAACTAAGCAGCAGAACAAGAACTTGTTCTAAAAGCTATGAAACAGAATTTTGTTATTTCATGAACTCATACATATTTATATTTTAGCTTTAAGCTCAAATGCTACTTTTATCAATTTAATTTAATTGTTTATTTTAATCCAAAAAAAAATGCAACAAATTGATTGATTTAATCAATCAACAATATTCAATATTTGTTCGAGTCTTTAAAAAAATATAACAAAAACAACTAAGAAATAAAAAAAAATATATTTTGTAATATATTCCACTAACTAAGCAAACATATTGTTGAGTCCCTGTTGAGAAACAACCACAATTTCACCAACAAAAGTACAACATAAAACTAAATTGCTAAAAGTTTCGTTTAACTCTAAGATAAGGGTCATATACAATCGCACACACACTCAGCTCAGAAATTTTTGCAAACAAGGATACTTAAAAACACACACACACTCAAATTCATAGTGAACAAATTATTAACAATTCTTATAGGAAAATACTCACACAGCAGTAAATTTTAAACAACTAAAACAAAAACTAGAATAGACTAGACTATAGATTCGGACATTAGACTATGAACTATAGACTAGACTATAGACTAGGACTATAGACCTCGATATAGACTAGACTATACGCTAGACTACTAGACTAGACTATAGACTAGACTATAGACTAGACTATAGACTAGACTATAGACTAGACTATAGACTAGACTATAGACTAGACTATAGACTAGACTATAGACTAGACTATAGACTAGACTATAGACTAGACTATAGACTAGACTATAGACTAGACTATAGACTAGACTATAGACTAGACTATAGACTAGACTATAGATAGACTATAGACTAGACTATAGACTAGACTATAGACTAGACTATAGAATAGACTATAGACTAGACTATAGACTAGACTATAGACTAGACTATAGACTAGACTATAGACTAGACTATAGACTAGACTATAGACTAGGACTATAGACTAGACTATAGACTAGACTAAGACTAGACTATAGACTAGACTATAGACTAGACTATAGACTAGACTATAGACTAGACTATAGACTAGACTATAGACTAGACTATAGACTAGACTATGACTAGACTATAGACTAGACTATAGACTAGCTATAGACTAGACTATAGACTAGACTATAGACTAGACTATAGACTAGACTATAGACTAGACTATAGACTAGACTATAGACTAGACTATAGACTAGACTATAGACTAGACTATAGACTAGATATACTAGACTATAACTAGACTATATACTAGACATAGACTAGACTATAGACTAGACTATAGACTAGACTATAGACTAGACTATAGACTAGACTATAGACTAGACTATAGACTAGACTATAGACTAGACTATAGACTAGACTATAGACTAGACTAGACTATAGACTAGACTAGACTATAGACTAGACTATAGACTAGACTATAGATAGACTATAGACTAGACTATAGACTAGACTATAGACTAGACTAGACTATAGACTAGACTAGACTATAGACTAGACTATAGACTAGACTATAGACTAGACTATAGACTAGACTAGACTATAGACTAGACTATAGACTAGACTATAGACTAGACTATAGACTAGACTATAGACTAGACTATAGACTAGACTATAGATAGACTATAGACTAGACTATAGACTAGACTATAGACTAGACTATAGACTAGACTATAGACTAGACTATAGACTAGACTATAGACTAGACTATAGACTAGACGATAGACTAGACTATAGACTAGACTATAGACTAGACTATAGACTAGGACTATAGACAAGACTATAGACTAGACTATAGACTAGACTATAGACTAGACTATAGACTAGACTATAGACTAGACTATAGACTAGACTATAGACTAGACTATAGACTAGACTATAGACTAGACTATAGACTAGACTATAGACTAGACTATAGACTAGACTATAGACTAGACTATAGACTAGACTATAGACTAGACATAGACTAGACTATAGACTAGACTATAGACTAGACTATAGACTAGACTATAGACTAGACTATAGACTAGACTATAGACTAGACTATAGACTAGACTATAGACTAGACAATAGACTAGACTATGGACTAGACTATAGACTAGAATAGACTAGACTATAGACTAGACTATAGACTAGACTATAGACTAGACTATAGACTAGACTATAGACTAGACTATAGACTAGACTATAGACTAGACTATAGCTGACTAGACTATAGACTAGAGACTAGACTATAGACTCGACTATAGACTAGACTATAGACTAGACTATAGACTAGACATAGACTAGACTATAGACTAGACTATAGACTAGACTATAGACTAGACTATAGACTAGACTATAGACTAGACTATAGACTAGACTATAGACTAGACTATAGACTAGACTATAGACTAGACTATAGACTAGACTATAGACTAGACTATAGACTAGACTATAGACTAGACTATAGACTAGACTATAGACTAGACTATAGACTAGACTATAGACTAGACTATAGACTAGACTATAGACTAGACATAGACTAGACTATGACTAGACTATAGACTAGACTATAGACTAGACTAGACTAGACTATAGACTAGACTATAGACTAGACTATAGACTAGACTATAGACTAGACTATAGACTAGACTATAGACTAGACTATAGACTAGACTATAGACTAGACTATAGACTAGACTATAGACTAGACTATAGACTAGACTATAGACTAGACTATAGACTAGACTATAGACTAGACTATAGACTAGACTATAGACTAGACTATAGACTAGACTATAGACTAGACTATAGACTAGACTATAGACTAGACTATAGACTAGACTATAGACTAGACTATAGACTAGACTATAGACTAGACTATAGACTAGACTATAGACTAGACTATAGACTAGACTATAGACTAGACTATAGACTAGACTATAGACTAGACTATAGACTAGACTTAGACTAGACTATAGACTAGACTATAGACTAGACTATAGACTAGACTATAGACTAGACTATAGACTAGACTATAGACTAGACTATAGACTAGACTATAGACTAGACTATAGACTAGACTATAGACTAGACTATAGACTAGACTATAGACTAGACTATAGACTAGACTATAGACTAGACTATAGACTAGACTATAGACTAGACTATAGACTAGACTATAGACTAGACTATAGACTAGACTATAGACTAGACTATAGACTAGACTATAGACTAGACTATAGACTAGACTATAGACTAGACTATAGACTAGACTATAGACTAGACTATAGACTAGACTATAGACTAGACTATAGACTAGACTATAGACTAGACTATAGACTAGACTATAGACTAGACTATAGACTAGACTATAGACTAGACTATAGACTAGACTATAGACTAGACTATAGACTAGACTGACTAGACTATAGACTAGACTATAGACTAGACTATAGACTAGACTATAGACTAGACTATAGACTAGACTATAGACTAGACTATAGACTAGACTATAGACTAGACTATAGACTAGACTATAGACTAGACTATAGACTAGACTATAGACTAGACTATAGACTAGACTATAGACTAGACTATAGACTAGACTATAGACTAGACTATAGACTAGACTATAGACTAGACTATAGACTAGACTATAGACTAGACTATAGACTAGACTATAGACTAGACTATAGACTAGACTATAGACTAGACTATAGACTAGACTATAGACTAGACTATAGACTAGACTATAGACTAGACTATAGACTAGACTATAGACTAGACTATAGACTAGACTATAGACTAGACTATAGACTAGACTATAGACTAGACTATAGACTAGACTATAGACTAGACTATAGACTAGACTATAGACTAGACTATAGACTAGACTATAGACTAGACTATAGACTAGACTATAGACTAGACTATAGACTAGACTATAGACTAGACTATAGACTAGACTATAGACTAGACTATAGACTAGACTATAGACTAGACTATGACTAGACTATAGACTAGACTATAGACTAGACTATATAGACTAGACTATAGAGACTAGACGATAGACTAGACTATAGACTAGACTATAGACTAGACTATAGACTAGACTATAGACTAGACTATAGACTAGACTAGACTAGACTATAGACTAGACTAGACTATAGACTAGACTAGACTATAGACTAGACTAGACTATAGACTAGACTAGACTATAGACTAGACTAGACTATAGACTAGACTAGACTATAGACTAGACTATAGACTAGACTATAGACTAGACTATAGACTAGACTATACTATAGACTAGACTAGACTATAGACTAGACTAGACTATAGACTAGACTAGACTATAGACTAGACTAGACTAGACTATAGACTAGACTAGACTAGACTATAGACTAGACTATAGACTAGACTATAGACTAGACTATAGACTAGACTATAGACTAGACTATAGACTAGACTATAGACTAGACTATAGACTAGACTATAGACTAGACTATAGACTAGACTATAGACTAGACTATACTAGACTATAGACTAGACTATAGACTAGACTATAGACTAGACTATAGACTAGACTATAGACTAGACTATAGACTAGACAATAGACTAGACTATGGACTAGACTATAGACTAGACTATAGACGATACTATAGACTAGACTATAGACTAGACTATAGACTAGACTATAGACTAGACTATAGACTAGACTATAGACTAGACTATAGACTAGACTATAGACTAGACTATAGACTAGACTATAGACTAGACTATAGACTAGACTATAGACTAGACTATAGACTAGACTATAGACTAGACTATAGACTAGACTATAGACTAGACTATAGACTAGACTATAGACTAGACTATAGACTAGACTATAGACTAGACTATAGACTAGACTATAGACTAGACTATAGACTAGACTATAGACTAGACTATAGACTAGACTATAGACTAGACTATAGACTATTAGACTATAGACTAGACTATAGACTAGACTATAGACTAGACTATAGACTAGACTATAGACTAGACTATAGACTAGACTATAGACTAGACTATAGACTAGACTATAGACTAGACTATAGACTAGACTATAGACTAGACTATAGACTAGACTATAGACTAGACTATAGACTAGACTATAGACTAGACTATAGACTAGACTATAGACTAGACTATAGACTAGACTATAGACTAGACTATAGACTAGACTATAGACTAGACTATAGACTAGACTATAGACTAGACTATAGACTAGACTATAGACTAGACTATAGACTAGACTATAGACTAGACTATAGACTAGACTATAGACTAGACTATAGACTAGACTATAGACTAGACTATAGACTAGACTATAGACTAGACTATAGACTAGACTATAGACTAGACTATAGACAGACTATAGACTAGACTATAGACTAGACTATAGACTAGACTATAGACTAGACTATAGACTAGACTATAGACTAGACTATAGACTAGACTATAGACTAGACTATAGACTAGACTATAGACTATACTATAGACTAGACTATAGACTAGACTATAGACTAGACTATAGACTAGACTATAGACTAGACTATAGACTAGACTATAGACTAGACTATAGACTAGACTAGACTAGACTATAGACTAGACTATAGACTAGACTATAGACTAGACTATAGACTAGACTATAGACTAGACTATAGACTAGACATAACTAGACTATAGACTAGACTATAGACTAGACTATAGACTAGACTATAGACTAGACTATAGACTAGACTATAGACTAGACTATAGACTAGACTATAGACTAGACTATAGACTAGACTATAGACTAGACTATAGACTAGACTATAGACTAGACTATAGACTAGACTATAGACTAGACTATAGACTAGACTATAGACTAGACTATAGACTAGACTATAGACTAGACTATAGACTAGACTATAGACTAGACTATAGACTAGACTATAGACTAGACTATAGACTAGACTATAGACTAGACTATAGACTAGACTATAGACTAGACTAGACTATAGACTAGACTAGACTATAGACTAGACTATAGACTAGACTAGACTAGACTATAACTAGACTAGACTAGACTATAGACTAGACTAGACTATAGACTAGACTAGACTATAGACTAGACTATAGACTAGACTAGACTATAGACTAGACTAGACTAGACTAGACTATCTATACTAGACTAGACTATAGACTAGACTAGACTATAGACTAGACTAGACTATAGACTAGACTAGACTAGACTAGACTATAGACTAGACTATAGACTAGACATAGACTAGACTATAGACTAGACTATAGACTAGACTATAGACTAGACTATAGACTAGACTATAGACTAGACTATAGACTAGACTATAGACTAGACTAGACTAGACTATAGACTAGACTATAGACTAGACTATAGACTAGACTATAGACTAGACTATAGACTAGACTATAGACTAGACTATAGACTAGACTATAGACTAGACTATAGACTAGACTATAGACTAGACTATAGACTAGACTATAGACTAGACTATAGACTAGACTATAGACTAGACTATAGACTAGACTATAGACTAGACTATAGACTAGACTATAGACTAGACTATAGACTAGACTATAGACTAGACTATAGACTAGACTATAGACTAGACTATAGACTAGACTATAGACTAGACTATAGACTAGACTATAGACTAGACTATAGACTAGACTATAGACTAGACTATAGACTAGACTATAGACTAGACTATAGACTAGACTATAGACTAGACTATAGACTAGACTATAGACTAGACTATAGAGACTATAGACTAGACTATAGACTAGACTATAGACTAGACTATAGACTAGACTATAGACTAGACTATAGACTAGACTATAGACTAGACTATAGACTAGACTATAGACTAGACTATAGACTAGACTATAGACTAGACTATAGACTAGACTATAGACTAGACTATAGACTAGACTATAGACTAGACTATAGACTAGACTATAGACTAGACTATAGACTAGACTATAGACTAGACTATAGACTAGACTATAGACTAGACTATAGACTAGACTATAGACTAGACTATAGACTAGACTAGACTATAGACTAGACTATAGACTAGACTATAGACTAGACTATAGACTAGACTATAGACTAGACTATAGACTAGACTATAGACTAGACTATAGACTAGACTATAGACTAGACTATAGACTAGACTATAGACTAGACTATAGACTAGACTATAGACTAGACTATAGACTAGACTATAGACTAGACTATAGACTAGACTATAGACTAGACTATAGACTAGACTATAGACTAGACTATAGACTAGACTATAGACTAGACTATAGACTAGACTATAGACTAGACTATAGACTAGACTATAGACTAGACTATAGACTAGACTATAGACTAGACTATAGACTAGACTATAGACTAGACTATAGACTAGACTATAGACTAGACTATAGACTAGACTATAGACTAGACCTAATAGACTAGAGATTATAGACTAGACTATAGACTAGACTATAGACTAGACTATAGACTAGACTATAGACTAGACTATGGACCAGACTAGCCTATAATCAAAACTAATGATTAGACTGTAGTCCAGATTTTAGACTAGTGTTTATCAAAGACTGGAGACTAGTATTTTTTTATTACTTTTTGGTACATTTTCCGAAAATTTTTATTATGTATTAGTTATTCATTTTTTTGAATCTTCACCGGAGCCACTGTGCATTTTCGTTTGTTTATTGGTCTTCAGCAGTAACAAACTGCAGTATTTGTTTCATTTCTTTGTCCACAAAAGTACTGGCAACAATACTACTACTACCACTCGCACTGAATTGGTTTGATAAATATACAGCAATATCTTTAGGCTAAACTTTAGTTGAGTTTTGTAAATTGATTAGTTCTCTTGTTGCTCTCTACATATTGTTTTATTACATTGGTATTTGTAAAAGGAAAGTGATGTTTAGGAAGTGATTCTTTGTGTACTTTGTTTTTTGTGTGTATATTTGTTTAATGCAATTGCCGGGTTTGAACATTGTTTTACATTTGTTGCTGATATTAGGTATTGTTGTGAGAGGGGAAGCATGTTTAGTTTTTAGTTTTGTTTAACAAATTTTTGAGTTTTTTTTTTCTAAAAATGTTGATTTTTTCTAGGAATGCAGTGGTAAACTGGTAGTTCTAATTTAGTTTTTTTGTTTATTGATTAAGTCTCCTTTGAGATAGCTAATGCAATTTGTGGAAATTGTAATAAAATTTCATTTTGTCGTAAAAGAATTTAATAAACAAGATATTCGTAAATTAATTATGTTACAAAGAGAACTAGAAATCTAATAAAAAATTAAATACAAGATTTTAAACAAAAGCTTTTTAGAAGTTATAATTGTGTGTAGTGGTTAGAAATATATATATTTTTTTCTTTCTGGACTTAAGTTTTCAATTATTTTGTGTCTCTGTTCCAGTTTACACTCACCTGCTGTACATAGTCTTGCATCCTCATCATAGCCATCCGAACAATCTGGAGCACCGTCACACAAGTATTGTATTGATATACAGTTACCATCACCAGGACACTTAAATGGTTCATAAGGATGACAGGCTTCTAAAAATGAAAGAAAAATTACAAAATTTTAAAAGACATCACTTAAGTTAGGAAAGAAAATTTAACAATAAAAGTAAGGAAAACCTAAATTTAAAGGTCACTAGAGAAAAACGAAAACATTTTTCCTTGATTTTTCCAAAATTTCAAATTGAGGTTTAAGTATAGTTAAGTACTGACTTAATTGAATGATGACATTTACATTTTATGACACAACATGAAAATTCAATTGAATATATTTTCCTATATTAAAGGATATTAATAGCATGTCCTTAGTATTGCTGCAAAGTTATTTACATTTAATGTCTTCATTTCATTTATGTCTTATTTATGCTGTCATTTTATTGCTCTTGTCATTTGTCTTCCATCACCTGGGTGTTGTAATTAATAACAATTCATTCATTCATTTGCTCATTCACTTACACTTACAATCATTCATTTTGTGAAAATTTTCTATTATAATCTTTCTTTGCTAACCGGAATGTCATGGTGATTTCCCTTAAGAAATCATTTACTGTTTAAGCATAAATAATTAATTGGCAAAATTTGCATAATTATTTAGATATTTTCAGTATTTCACTTTATGAGGCGAAATAATAGCAACAGTTTTTGCTGACACTTTTCAGAGAATGAATGTCAAAAATCTCATTAATTAAAACACTTAAGTTGTGTAAGTACTTATCACAGTTTCCTCTTAAAGTCTATTTGTTAAAGGGAAACACAATAGCAATTGGCTGGATATAATGGTGCTTGTTACACAAAGGAGAATAAATTGTATATATATTTTTGGAAGAAATTGTTTCGGTTAAAATTTAACATTAACCTTAAACAATATTGATTTTTCGATATAAAACACAGGAGGCGTATAATTAATAGCAGAAATGTCTTCAATATTAATCATACGCATACATACATGCACTTTATACTTAAACATATTTTTTAGCTTGTTTTTTGTGTACTATTCTTTCTTATTTTCTAGAATTTTATACGACCATTGCAAAAATCTTAGTTTTATTGCTCGTTGTTTTTCCAATTTGCATTTAAAACTAATTCAAGCCATAAAAAAAACTAAACTAAACTTAGCGAAACACAATTTGCAGCTAGACACCAAACTTTTCGTTTAAAGTAATAAAATTATAATTCTTAACTTTTACTGCCACAAATATAAAAATTTTTTTAATTTTCCTTCAGTTTAGTTTTGAATTAAATACAAAAAATGTGCCCGGAAACTTTTTCTCACATTTGCTAAATGAAGTTAAAACTTTGTTTAGAAATATTTATTAAAATTTTAAAAAAATGCACAAAAATTAAATAAATTAAAGATACTAATCTGAATAGGAAAATAAACTTCAAGTAAATTTCATTCTTTAGTAAATTTTTGGAAAATTATCTTTCTTTAGGAAATTTTTGGAAAATTTCCTTTCTTTAGAAAATGTTTGAAAAATTTTCTTTCTTTAGGTAATTACTGAAAAATTTCCTTTCTTTAGGTATTACTGAAAAATTTCCTTTCTTTAGGAAATTCTTGAAAAATTTGCTTTCTTTAGGAAATTTTTGAAAAATTAGCTTTCTTTAGGAAATTTTTGAAAAATTTGCTTTCTTTAGGAAATTTTTGGAAAATTTTCTTTCTTTAGGAAATTTTCTTTCGTTAGGAAATTTTTGGAAAATTTTCTTTCTTTAGGAAATTTTTGGAAAATTCGCTTTCTTTAGTAAATTGTTGGAAAATTCGCTTTCTTTGGTAAATTTTTTGAAAATTTTTAATTACTGAAAAATTTCCTTTCTTTAGGAAATTTTTGAAAAATTTCCTTTCTTTAGGAAATTTTTGAAAAATTTGCTTTCTTTAGGAAATTTTTGAAAAATTTGCTTTCTTTAGGAAATTTTTGAAAAATTAGCTTTCTTTAGGAAATTTTTGAAAAATTTGCTTTCTTTAGGAAATTTTTGGAAAATTTTCCTTCTTTAGGAAATTTTTGGAAAATTTTCTTTCTTTAGGAAATTTTTGGAAAATTTTCTTTCTTTAGGAAATTTTCTTTCGTTAGGAAATTTTTGGAAAATTTTCTTTCTTTAGGAAATTTTTGGAAAATTCGCTTTCTTTAGTAAATTGTTGGAAAATTCGCTTTCATTGGTAAATTTTTTGAAAATTCGCTTTCTTTAGGAATCTTTTGGAAAATTTCCTTTTTTTTAGGAAATTTTTGAAAAATTTCCTTTCTTTAGTAAATTTTTGGAAAATTTCCTTTCTTTAGTAAATTTTTGGAAAATTTCCTTTCTTTAGTAAATTTTTGGAAAATTTCCTTTCTTTAGTAAATTTTTGGAAAATTTCCTTTCTTTAGTAAATTTTTGGAAAATTTCCTTTCTTTAGTAATTTTTTGGAAAATTTCCTTTCTTAGTAAATTTTTGGAAAATTTCCTTTCTTTAGGAAATTTTTGGAAAATTTCCTTTCTTTAGGAAATTTTTGGAAAATTTCCTTTCTTTAGGAAATTTTTGGAAAATTTCCTTTCTTTAGGAAATTTTTGGAAAATTTCCTTTCTTTAGGAAATTTTTGGAAAATTTCCTTTCTTTAGGAAATTTTTGGAAAATTTCCTTTCTTTAGGAACTTATTTGAAAATTTCCTTTCTTTAGGAAATTATTGGCAAATATCCTTTCTTTAGGAAATTATTGGCAAATATCCTTTCTTTAGGAAATTTTGAAAATTTGCTTTCTTAGGAAATTTTTGGAAACTTCGCTTTCTTTAGTAAATTATTGGAAAATTCGCTTTCTTTAGTAAAATTTTGGAAAATACGCTTTCTTTAGTAAAATTTTGGAAAATTCGCTTAATTTAATAAATTTTTGAAAATTTTCCTTTCTTTAGGAAATTTTCTGCAAATTTTTCTTTCTTTAGTAAATTACAAAATTAGTGTTGTATTTCCAATTTAATTAAAATTTTTCTTAAATAAAAGAAAATCATTTGTGCAAAATTAGCTTTCTTTAGTAATTTTCTACAAAATTTGCTTTCTTTAGTAAATTTTCTAAAAAATTTGCTTTCTTTACTAAATTTTCTGCAAAATTTCCTTTCTTTAGGAAATTTTCTTTCTTTAGAAAATTTTTGGAAAATTTTATTTCTCTAGAAAATTTTTGGAAAATTTTCTTTCTTTAGAAAATTTTTGGAAAATTTTCTTTCTTTAGAAAATTTTTGGAAAATTTTCTTTCTTTAGAAAATTTTTGGAAAATTTTCTTTCTTTAGAAAATTTTTGGAAAATTTTCCTTCTTTAGAAAATTTTTGGAAAATTTTCTTTCTTAGAAAATTTTGGAAAATTTTCCTTCTTTAGAAAATTTTGGAAAATTTTCCTTCTTTAGAAAATTTTTGGAAAATTTTCCTTCTTTAGAAAATTTTTGGAAAATTTTCTTTCTTTAGAAAATTTTTGGAAAATTTCTTTCTTTAGAAAATTTTTGGAAAATTTTCTTTCTTTAGAAAATTTTTGGAAAATTCGCTTTCTTTAGAAAATTTTTGGAAATTCGCTTTCTTTAGTAAATTTTCTGCAAAATTTCCTTTCTTTAGTAAATGTTCTGCAAAATTTCCTTTCTTTAGTAAATGTTCTGCAAAATTTCCTTTCTTTAGTAAATTACAAAATTAGTGTTGTATTTCCAATTTTTTATTTAAATTTTTCTTAAATAAAAGAAAATCATTTGTCGAAAACAAGTCTGTATTTATTTTATTTTCTTTCCACTCTATAAATTCGTTTAGTTAGAAATGTTTCTTGAACTGTTAAAAATGGACTAACAAACTTGAGCAGTTATTTTATTTTCAAATATTTTTGTTCATTTAAATGACAACATAATTGAATGTTAAAAGAATTTTATTGTATTGTGAATGGAAAAATTGACTTTAACTCTTTTTTTGTGAGATAAACAACATGCAGTAGATAATAGTTTTTATAGTTCTTTATTTTTATTTCATTACATCTCAATGTCATTGGGTTGTTGAAAAAAAAGTGTTTTATGTTAAAAATACAAATACGTTTTTGCCAAAGGTTAACATAATTTTAACAAGAAAAAATAGGGGTTATTGTTTTAGGAAAAGGCTTGTTTAACATGTTTTATTGTTTTAGGACATTTTTGTTGAAGACAGTATCTTTATAGATAAAGTCAGTTAAAGGATTAAATTATACTTTATTTTCTTTAATTTAGTACAACTTTCCAAAATCACAAAATGGGAATTTGTTATTTTTAAATATTCCCAACTTTCTCGGCAAATATTTGAGTTTTATATAAATTTTGAGAAAAGTTTATGTTCTCCTTTATAATATTGTTATATACTGGTGTCTTTTTGGATTAGTACTTTTAAAGTTATGGCTATTTAACCTTCTTGGTCATACACTACGTATGATTAATATTAAGGGAAATTTCAAAATTAAATATTACTCATACGTCTATGTTTTCTCAAAAAAATATTTTTTGTATATTTATTTAAAATATAACATCAATGTCTAACAAATTATGACAATGACTTTATAAATTTCCTTGTATGCATATAATCAATATTAATTCCATTTGCTAGTAATTTGAATATAAATAATTTGCACTTTAATAAAAAATTACGTTTTCTTCGAATATGAAACCTTCAGTTTTAATTTATTATGATTGATGGTTTAATGTTGCATATTTTTTCTAAAGCAAATAAAAAAGCTAAATTGTAGTTTATAATCATATTTATTTAATATTAATCACACAATTATTTTAATGGTGGAGTCTTATAATGTTATTCTCTGCGTTTTAAGGAAATGGTTTTATTTACTTAATAATATAATGATTGATTAGAGAATAATAATGAAATTAGCAATATTGATGTACAGAATTTTACAAATTGAAGGAATGTTTAAAATTTTTACTGTAAATTGTCGTAAAATAGTGAGAAATTAAAAAAAAAAAAAAAATTAAAATTGACAAAATAATGTATAAGTTCTAGTTCAGTTCTAGTACAGTTCAAGTTCAGTTCTAGTTGAGTTCTAGTTCAGTCTAGTTCAGTTCTAGTTCAGTCTAGTTCAGTTCTAATTCAGTTCTAGTTCAGTTCTATTTCAGTTCTAGTTTAGTTCTAGTTTCAGTTCTAGTTCAGTTCTAGTTTAGTTCTAGTTTTCAGTTCTAGTTCAGTTCTAGTTCAGTTTTAGTTCAGTTCTAGTTCAGTTCTAGTTCAGTTCTAGTTCAGTTCTAGTTCAGTTCTAGTTCAGTTCTAGTTCAGTTCTAGTTCAGTTCTAGTGCAGTTCTAGTTCAGTTCTAGTTCAGTTCTAGTTCAGTTCTAGTTCAGTTCTAGTTCAGTTCTAGTGCAGTTCTAGTTCAGTTTCTAGTTCAGTTCTAGTTCAGTTCTAGGTTCAGTTCTAGTTCAGTTCTAGTTCAGTTCTAGTTCAGTTCTAGTTTCAGTTCCTAGTTCAGTTCTAGTTCAGTTCTAGTTCAGTTCTAGTTCAGGTTCTAGTTCAGTTCTAGTTCAGTTCTAGTTCAGTTCGTAGTTCAGTTCTAGTTCAGTTCTAGTTCAGTTTCTAGTTCAGTTCTAGTTCAGTTCTAGTTCAGTTCTAGTTCAGTTCTAGTTCAGTTCTAGTTCAGTTCTAGTTCAGTTCTAGTTTCAGTTTCTAGTTCAGTTCTAGTTCAGTTCTAGTTCAGTTCTAGTTCAGTTCTAGTTCAGTTCTAGTTCAGTTCTAGTTCAGTTCTAGTTCAGTTCTAGTTCAGTCTAGTTCAGTTCAGTTCTAGTTCAGTTCTAGTTCAGTTCTAGTTCAGTTCTAGTTCAGTTCTAGTTCAGTTCTAGTTCAGTTCTAGTTCAGTTCTAGTTCAGTTCTAGTTCAGTTCTAGTTCAGTTCTAGTTCAGTTCTAGTTCAGTTCTAGTTCAGTTCTAGTTCAGTTCTAGTTCAGTTCTAGTTCAGTTCTAGTTCAGTTCTAGTTCAGTTCTAGTTCAGTTCTAGTTCAGTTCTAGTTCAGTTCTAGTTCAGTTCTAGTTCAGTTCTATTCAGTTCTAGTTCAGTTCTAGTTCAGTTCTAGTTCAGTTCTAGTTCAGTTCTAGTTCAGTTCTAATTCAGTTCTAGTTCAGTTCTAGTTCAGTTCTAGTTCAGTTCTAGTTCAGTTCTAGTTCAGTTCTAGTTCAGTTCTAGTTCAGTTCTAGTTCAGTTCTAG
Organism: Lucilia sericata; assembly: GCF_015586225.1. Classification (NCBI taxonomy): domain Eukaryota; kingdom Metazoa; phylum Arthropoda; class Insecta; order Diptera; family Calliphoridae; genus Lucilia; species Lucilia sericata. The sequence goes on along the minus strand of NW_023994176.1, from coordinate 474,737 downwards.
TTCAGTTCTAGTTCAGTTCTAGTTCAGTTCTAGTTCAGTTCTAGTTCAGTTCTAGTTCAGTTCTAGTTCAGTTCAGTTCAGTTCTAGTTCAGTTCTAGTTCAGTTCTAGTTCAGTTCTAGTTCAGTTCTAGTTCAGTTCTAGTTCAGTTCTAGTTCAGTTCTAGTTCAGTTCTAGTTCAGTTCTAGTTCAGTTCTAGTTCAGTTCTAGTTCAGTTCTAGTTCAGTTCTAGTTCAGTTCTAGTTCAGTTCTAGTTCAGTTCTAGTTCAGTTCTAGTTCAGTTCTAGTTCAGTTCTAGTTCAGTTCTAGTTCAGTTCTAGTTCAGTTCTAGTTCAGTTCTAGTTCAGTTCTAGTTCAGTTCTAGTTCAGTTCTAGTTCAGTTCTAGTTCAGTTCTAGTTCAGTTCTAGTTCAGTTCTAGTTCAGTTCTAGTTCAGTTCTAGTTCAGTTCTAGTTCAGTTCTAGTTCAGTTCTAGTTCAGTTCTAGTTCAGTTCTAGTTCAGTTCTAGTTCAGTTCTAGTTCAGTTCTAGTTCAGTTCTAGTTCAGTTCTAGTTCAGTTCTAGTTCAGTTCTAGTTCAGTTCTAGTTCAGTTCTAGTTCAGTTCTAGTTCAGTTCTAGTTCAGTTCTAGTTCAGTTCTAGTTCAGTTCTAGTTCAGTTCTAGTTCAGTTCTAGTTCAGTTCTAGTTCAGTTCTAGTTCAGTTCTAGTTCAGTTCTAGTTCAGTTCTAGTTCAGTTCTAGTTCAGTTCTAGTTCAGTTCTAGTTCAGTTCTAGTTCAGTTCTAGTTCAGTTCTAGTTCAGTTCTAGTTCAGTTCTAGTTCAGTTCTAGTTCAGTTCTAGTTCAGTTCTAGTTCAGTTCTAGTTCAGTTCTAGTTCAGTTCTAGTTCAGTTCTAGTTCAGTTCTAGTTCAGTTCTAGTTCAGTTCTAGTTCAGTTCTAGTTCAGTTCTAGTTCAGTTCTTCTAGTTCAGTTCTAGTTCAGTTCTAGTTCAGTTCTAGTTCAGTTCTAGTTCAGTTCTAGTTCAGTTCTAGTTCAGTCTAGTTCAGTTCTAGTTCAGTTCTAGTTCAGTTCTAGTTCAGTTCTAGTTCAGTTCTAGTTCAGTCTAGTTCAGTTCTAGTTCTAGTCATTCTAGTTCAGTTCTAGTTCAGTTCTGGTTCAGTTCTAGTTCAGTTCTAGTTCAGTTCTAGTTCAGTTCTAGTTCAGTTCTAGTTCAGTTCTAGTTCAGTTCTAGTTCAGTTCTAGTTCAGTTCTAGTTCAGTTCTAGTTCAGTTCTAGTTCAGTTCTAGTTCAGTTCTAGTTCAGTTCTAGTTCAGTTCTAGTTCAGTTCTAGTTCAGTTCTAGTTCAGTTCTAGTTCAGTTCTAGTTCAGTTCTAGTTCAGTTCTAGTTCAGTTCTAGTTCAGTTCTAGTTCAGTTCTAGTTCAGTTTTATCAAATTAAATATTACTCTTACGCTTCGAAGAACCTCCCCATACCCAACAATATTCCTTTAACACAATTTGTTCTTTTTTAATTTTATATTATTTTTAATATAATCATTACGCTTCCTGATTATATTATGTCATTAATATTAATTAAATGACCAAGTCATTAAAACTAATGTCTAATTCATTTAATTTCTTTTTCAGTGTTTGTCCTTTTTTCTAAAACGCTTCTTTTTTCTGTACGTTATCTTTGTTAATTATTGTTAAATATTTATTTGATTTTATTATTATTATGGTTCTTTAATCATCATCATTATTGTCATAATGTTATTTGACATGACACATTGTTGTTCGGGTTCGATAGTACAAAAGTAACAAAAAGGAAGAGTGAAGGACAGGCAAAGAGTGTATGTGTGTTTAGACAAATTAAGTGAGCAAATTACACATAAATGTCAGAAAACAAAAGCCAACAACAACACTTCTCAGAATACAAGTCAAGTGGCAGTTTAAAGAAACACTTGCCAATATATATACATAGGGTAATTGTAATTACTTAATGTTGTTTTAATTGAAATTGTTTAAATTGATATTAAATAAAATTTTAATTTTCTACATTTTAATTCCTCTTCTTCAGTTCATTAAAAATGTTTTATTGTCTCCTATCTCAATTTAAAAACTTTTTTGTAGAACATTGGAATTTTAAACCTCATATTCATATTTTTTCTTAACAAAAGTTTATAAAACAAAATTAATTTCCGTACAAATTTGGATTTATGCAATAAAAAATAATTATGAATACCACTTTAAATAAATATATTTTTTAATTGCTTTTATCTCATCTATCAAAAAACTTTCATAAATAAATTGTGTTTTATTTTAATAGAAACAAAATACCAATTTATTTCAACACACATACAAATAAATATGTCATCAAAATATTGTATCATAAATTAAATGTCAAAGTGAAAATATTTTTGGCAAATTTTCAGGTGTTAAATTAAGTATGATATAAATAGAGAAAAAAATTTTACGAAAATGTTGAAGATTAAATATTTTTAAAAATAAAAAAATAGAAAATATATAAAATATGTTATACTGGAAATGTTTTTATATCGTCACCTGAAACGCAAAGGTGCGTAACAACACCTTTCAAAATTTTATAGGGGAGACAGAAAACTAGTTTTGTTCTAGTTCTTGTTCTGTTCTAGTTCTGTTCTAGTTCTGTTCTAGTTCTGTTCTAGTTCTGTTCTAGTTCTGTTCTAGTTCTGTTCTAGTTCTGTTCTAGTTCTGTTCTATTTCTGTTCTAGTTCTGTTCTAGTTCTGTTCTAGTTCTGTTCTAGTTCTGTTCTAGTTCTGTTCTAGTTCTGTTCTAGTTCTGTTCTAGTTCTCTTCTAGTTCTGTTCTAGTTCTGTTCTAGTTCTGTTCTAGTTCTGTTCTAGTTCTGTTCTAGTTCTGTTCTAGTTCTGTTCTAGTTCTGTTCTAGTTCTATTCTAGTTCTGTTCTAGTTCTGTTCTAGTTCTGTTCTAGTTCTGTTCTAGTTCTGTTCTAGTTCTGTTCTAGTTCTGTTCTAGTTCTGTTCTAGTTCTGTTCTAGTTCTGTTCTAGTTCTGTTCTAGTTCTGTTCTAGTTCTGTTCTAGTTCTGTTCTAGTTCTGTTCTAGTTCTGTTCTAGTTCTGTTCTAGTTCTGTTCTAGTTCTGTTCTAGTTCTGTTCTAGTTCTGTTCTAGTTCTGTTCTAGTTCTGTTCTAGTTCTGTTCTAGTTCTGTTCTAGTTCTGTTCTAGTTCTGTTCTAGTTCTGTTCTAGTTCTGTTCTAGTTCTGTTCTAGTTCTGTTCTAGTTCTGTTCTAGTTCTGTTCTAGTTCTGTTCTAGTTCTGTTCTAGTTTCTGTTCTAGTTCTGTTCTAGTTCTGTTCTAGTTCTGTTCTAGTTCTGTTCTAGTTCTGTTCTAGTTCTGTTCTAGTTCTGTTCTAGTTCTGTTCTAGTTCTGTTCTAGTTCTGTTCTAGTTCTGTTCTAGTTCTGTTCTAGTTCTGTTCTAGTTCTGTTCTAGTTCTGTTCTAGTTCTGTTCTAGTTCTGTTCTAGTTCTGTTCTAGTTCTGTTCTAGTTCTGTTCCTAGTTCTGTTCTAGTTCTGTTCTAGTTCTGTTCTAGTTCTGTTCTAGTTCTGTTCTAGTTCTGTTCTAGTATCTGTTCTAGTTCTGTTCTAGTTCTGTTCTAGTTCTGTGCTAGTTTCTGTTCTAGTTCTGTTCTAGTTCTGTTCCTATTCTGTCCTAGTTTTCTGTTCTATTTGGTCTAGTTCTGGTTCTGGTTCTATTCTATTTCTGGTTCTAGTTCTGTTCTAGTTCTGTTCTGTTCGTGTTCTAGTTTGCTTGAGTTCTGGTCTCGTTCTGTTCTAGACATGCTGTTTGCCTTTTATTAGTGTGATAAAAATAAAATATGTATGTAATCAAATTAATAAATAGTTTCCAAAAACTGCCATATAATTTAAAAATATATGAACAAAAAAATATGTATGTATTTCATATTAACATTTAATACTGATATAAACAACAAATAGGATTAAATATGAAAATAACAATAGCTATTTTAAAACAATGAAAAATATTAAAATAAATTAAATAAAATAATTTGTAAATTGATGCTAATAATTATGTAAACTAAGCTGAAGCTAGTTTATTTAAAATTTATTTTAAATAAACATACAAAGTTATAAAGTTACTTACTAAATATGTTAATTTCATATAAAATTGAAAGAGGATAAAGAAATAAACATATTTTATAAATTAATTAGTTTTGGTTATTTCAACAGTTTACATTGTTAACTGTGAAACAATGGAAGTTAAAATTATGCTTTTTTTAATAAAAACATTTTTTAATAATTTAAATTTTCTTTTTTTTATTAAAAAAATATATTAATTTATGTTTATAAAAAAAAGAAAAAAATTCTAAATCGGCCACAGTGAAAAGTGTTAAAAAAACTTCTTAAATCTTAAAAATGCCTTCAGCATTAGAAAAATAAAAAAAACAATGAATATTAATTATACGCCTCAGTATAAGATAGGACAATTTTACATATATACATACTTATGTACATTATACATACTTATTTGAATTTTGAATAAAATCAATTGTATAAATTATTTTTTTTTTAATTTGACAATTCAATAATAAACTTAAACAATTTATATAAAATTTAAATATAAAATTCATATTTTTATTTAAACCAAATTTCTTTTTTGATCTATAATAATGCCTACAAAAAGCAGATCACAATTCAGTGTTTTTTATTTCGTTATCTACAAACTAAAAAAACAAACAAACAAAATAAGCAACATTTGCCTACAACCGCATTAAAAACTATTTACTCCTCCACATTTGTATTTAATATTCCAAAATCAATACAAAATGCAAATCTACTCAAAATCGTATAATTTCAACAGTTTGTCAAATAACAAAAAATGCACTTGATTCATTCGTATTGAAAATATAAATGCAGTAGAAAAAAGAAGATTATTTACAGTAAACTCGAGTATGTACGTGCGTTTAACATGAGTGAGTTTACCAAACGTATACATGATCCAGTTTTTATTACTGTAGGATGCGTTGTCTGTCACAGCTGCTTAATAAAGATTAAAGCCTCCAATGAATGCTATTCAAAGTGATAAGAGTACGTGTTTCGATAAAGGACAGTAAAAACATTAGAAAACGGAAACAAAATTGAAAAAAATCGGACGACTAAAGGAGAATTTTACTGTTAAACTGATTCCTTATTTGCTTCGATTTTGTGAATTTTTCTTTTTAAAAATGTTTCTTCAATTTCTATTTTACTGTTTGCTTTTTCAAATATGTACGTTTTATAGTCCTTAATCATTGACAACGTACATTTCTGTTGTATGTAACCTTAAATACTTACAAAAGAAGGTCAAATTTAATGAAATTGCAAATACTAGTGGTTTCTATCTATATATTCACATTCAACTAAACTGAACTGAACTAGAACTGAACTAGAACTGAACTAGAACTGAAACTAGAACTGAACTAGAACTGAACTAGAACTGAACTAGAACTGGAACTAGAACTGAACTAGAACTGAACTAGAACTGAACTAGAACTGAACTAGAACTGAACTAGAACTGAACTAGAACTGAACTAGAACTGAACTAGACTGAACTAGAACTGAACTAGAACTGAAACTAGAACTGAACTAGAACTGAACTAGAACTGAACTAGAACTGAACTAGAACTGAACTAGAACTGAACTAGAACTGAACTAGACTGAACTAGAACTGAACTTAAACTGAACTAGAACTGAACTAGAACTGACTAGAACTGAACTAGAACTGAACTAGAACTGAACTAGAACTGAACTAGACTGAACTAGAACTGAACTAGAACTGAACTAGAACTGAACTAAGAACTGAAACTAGGAACTGAACAGACTGAACTAGAACTGAACTAGAACTGAACTAGAACTGAACTAGAAACTGAACTAGGAACTGAACGAGAACTGGAACTAGAACTGAACTAGAACTGAACTAGAACTGAACTAGAACTGAACTAGAACTGAACTAGAACTGAACTAGAACTGAACTAGAACTGAACTAACTGACTAGAACTGACTAGAACTGAACTATAACTGAACTAAACTGAACTAGAACTGAACTAGAACTGAACTAGAACTGAACTAGAACTGAACTAGAACATGAACTAGAACTGAACTAGAACTGAACTAGAACTGAACTAGAACTGAACTAGAACGAACTAGAACTGAACTAGAACTGAACTAGAACTGAACTAGAACTGAACTAGAACTGAACTAGAACTGAACTAGAACTGAACTAGAACTGAACTAGAACTGAACTAGAACTGAACTAGAACTGAACTAGAACTGAACTAGAACTGAACTAGAACTGAACTAGAACTGAACTAGAACTGAACTAGAACTGAACTAGAAACTGAACTAGAACTGAACTAGAACTGAACTAGAACTGAACTAGAACTGAACTAGAACTGAACTAGAACTGAACTAGAACTGAACTAGAACTGAACTAGAACTGAACTAGAACTGAACTAGAACTGACTAGAACTGAACTAGACTGAACTAGAACTGAACTAGAACTGAACTAGAACTGAACTAGAACTGAACTAGAACTGAACTAGAACTGACTAGAATGAACTAGAACTGAACTAGAACTGAACTAGAACTGAACTAGAACTGAACTAGAACTGAACTAGAACTGAACTAGAACTGAACTAGAACTGAACTAGAACTGAACTAGAACTGAACTAGAACTGAACTAGAACTGAACTAGAACTGAACTAGAACTGAACTAGAACTGAACTAGAACTGAACTAGAACTGAACTAGAACTGAACTAGAACTGAACTAGAACTGAACTAGAACTGAACTAGAACTGAACTGAACTGAACTAGAACTGAACTAGAACTGAACTAGAACTGAACTAGAACTGAACTAGAACTGAACTAGAACTGAACTAGAACTGAACTAGAACTGAACTAGAACTGAACTAGAACTGAACTAGAACTGAACTAGAACTGAACTAGAACTGAACTAGAACTGAACTAGAACTGAACTAGAACTGAACTAGAACTGAACTAGAACTGAACTAGAACTGAACTAGAACTGAACTAGAACTGAACTAGAACTGAACTAGATGAACTAGAACTGAACTAGAACTGAACTAGAACTGAACTAGAACTGAACTAGAACTGAACTAGAACTGAACTAGAACTGAACTAGAACTGAACTAGAACTGAACTAGAACTGAACTAGAACTGAACTAGAACTGAACTAGAACTGAACTAGAACTGAACTAGAACTGAACTAGAACTGAACTAGAATTGAACTAGAACTGAACTAGAACTGAACTAGAACTGAACTAGAACGAACTAGAACTGAACTAGAACTGAACTAGAACTGAACTAGAACTGAACTAGAACTGAACTAGAACTGAACTAGAACTGAACTAGAACTGAACTAGAACTGAACTAGAACTGAACTAGAACTGAACTAGAACTGAACTAGAACTGAACTAGAACTGAACTAGAACTGAACTAGAACTGAACTAGAACTGAACTAGAACTGAACTAGAACTGAACTAGAACTGAACTAGAATGAACTAGAACTGAACTAGAACTGAACTAGAACTGAACTAGAACTGAACTAGAACTGACTAGAACTGAACTAGAACTGAACTAGAACTGAACTAAACTGAACTAGAAACTGAACTAGAAAACTGAACTAGAACTGAACTAGAATTGAACTAGAACTGAACTAGAACTGAACTAGAACTGAACTAGAACTGAACTAGAACTGAACTAGAACTGAACTAGAACTGAACTAGAACTGAACTAGACTGAACTAGAACTGAACTAGAACTGAACTAGAACTGAACTAGAACTGAACTAGAACTGAACTAGAACTGAACTAGAACTGAACTAGAACTGAACTAGAACTGAACTAGAACTGAACTAGAACTGAACTAGAACTGAACTAGAACTGAACTAGAACTGAACTGGAACTGAACTAGAACTGAACTAACTGAACTAGAACTGAAATAGTACTGAACTAGAACTGAACTAGAACTGAACTAGACTGAACTAGAACTGAACTAGAACTGAACTAGAACTGAACTAGAACTGAACTAGAACTAGAACTGAACTAGAACTGAACTAGAACTGAACTAGAACTGAACTAGTACTGAACTAGTACTGAACTAGAACTGAACTAGAACTGAACTAGAACTGAACTAGAACTGAACTATAACTAGAACTAAACTAGAACTGTCTACTCTACATGAACATACATGCTGTAGATTTCTGTATAGTCTATACTTGATAGACTTAAGTACTGTCTGAACTAGTCAGTCTTGAATTCTGTCTAGACTATACTGTTACCCAGATCATAGTAGACAGAAATTAGGTCTGTTTAACTATATAAATATAATTTTTGTAAAAATAATAAAATTGTTTATTTAATGTTTTGTATTGTATTGTATACGTACAAAATTTCCTCTATAAGGACAAATATATACATATGTAGTATATCTATGTACGTATATGTAAGTAACTTTTAGTTTTGAAATAAAACCTTTTAAGACAATAAAACGCTTTTTTACTTTTTTTAGTATTAACATTATAAACAAAAACTATTATACTTTTAAAATTTTCCCATAAATATTAAAAGTAAAAAACATATTATAGCAAAATTAAATTTTATTTAAGTTTATGCATATATTAGTTTATTTTTTTAAATATATACTAAAACTTTTCTCAGAATTTAATACTTTAATATTAAAAACATTTCATTTCTTTGGAAATACTGTTAGAATTTTCATATATAAAACTAAAGTAATTGTAGATGGCATGAAAAATACGAATGGAAATAATGTGTGCAGTAAATAGAAAAATGTTCCCTATGGGAAATCGAGAAAATTACTTATATGGCAAAAGTAATAGTTACATATAGTAAGTAGTAAAATATATAGTAATTATATTATTAGAATACTAGGTATTAATATGAGAGAGGTGTTTGGGTAAGTTATAAATGAGTACGTATAAATAAATCTAATATTATCAAATTCTAATATTACCAAATTTGGATAATTTTTGTCTGATTAATATTAAATAAAAATATAATGATTATACGTAATAACAGTTGTGATAGTTCTAGGTATAAATCAATACTATTGATATACGTCTTTTATTTACCTAAGCACTGCTGTGTGCAATGGATACTACTTGCTTATCTTTACTAACAACACTTTTTACTTCAAGTGATTTTCTAGTATTGTATTTCTCGTATTATACTCTTTACTTAATTTAAATTTTCTCATTGTAACTTTTTATTTTATTAGTATAATAACTGTATATTGTTTTTCAATTTTACAAAATTTCTTAAAAACTTGCTCTACTTCAACTACATCACTTTAGGGTTATTTCTCAGAGGGTTTGCTAAACTTTTTATATAAATAAATATATTTCCTCAAACTTATAAATATAGTTTTATATCATATAGAAAAATTTTATTTTCTAACCAACATTATTTTACAACATTTCTCATTTTTATGTACTTTTTTTTTATATAACCACAATAAACTGCACATACGTGCATTTGTATGTAAATATTTTGCCATTTTTTTCTTCTTAGTTTTCATTTTATAAGGACATTGTTTGAAATTACATATGTGCGTGAGTATGTGCATTTGCATAATAGTATTTGTTGACAATTGTAAGTATGTATTGTGTTGAATGCACATAAGTGAGGGCTTGAGTGTTTTTTTTGTTCTACTTCATGATGACATTTAGGAATTTTAAAATAAAGAATATTAAAGGGTTTGGCATTTAAAAGTATATTTAGGAGGTGGAAGTAAAGCAATTAAAGTGAATTAGGTTTTATTTATTGTAGATAGCCCAAAGCTCTGTCTATTCGAGACAGATAAAAGCTCTGTCTACTATAGACAAATCAAAGCTCTGCCTATTACAGACAGATCAAAGCACTCTCTATATTAGACAGATGAAAGCTTTGTCTATACTAGAAATATCAAAGCTTTGTCTATACTAGAAAGTCTACACTAGACAGAACAGAGCTCTACATATAAGAGACAGACCAAAGCTCTGTCTATACTAGACAGACCAAAGTTCTGTCTATACTAGACAGACCAAAGCTCTGTCTATACTAGACAGACCAAAGCTCTGTCTATACTAGACAGACCAAAGCTCTGTCTATACTAGACAGACCAAAGCTCTGTCTATACTAGACAGACCAAAGCTCTGTCTATACTAGACAGACCAAAGCTCTGTCTATACTAGACAAACCAAAGCTCTGTCTATACTAGACAAACCAAAGCTCTGTCTATACTAGACAGACCAAAGCTTTGTCTATACTAGACAGACCAAAGCTTTGTCTATACTAGACAGACCAAAGCTCTGTCTATACTAGACAGACCAAAGCTCTGTCTATACTAGACAGACCAAAGCTCTGTCTATACTAGACGGACCAAAGCTCTGTCTATACTAGACAGACCAAAGCTCTGTCTATACTAGGCAGACCAAAGCTCTGTCCATACTAGACGGACCAAAGCTCTGTCTAATCAAAACAGACTAATCACCATAAACAGACTATATCTAGCTATCTATCTATCTATCTATCTATCTATCTATCTATCTATCTATCTATCTATCTATCTATCTATCTATCTATCTATCTATCTATCTATCTATCTATCTATCTATCTATCTATCTATCTATCTATCTATCTATCTATCTATCTATCTATCTATCTATCTATCTATCTATCTATCTATCTATCTATCTATCTATCTATCTATCTATCTATCTATCTATCTATCTATCTATCTATCTATCTATCTATCTATCTATCTATCTATCTATCTATCTATCTATCTATCTATCTATCTATCTATCTATCTATCTATCTATCTATCTATCTATCTATCTATCTATCTATCTATCTATCTATCTATCTATCTATCTATATTCTAGATATTGTAGTTTAATTTATACTCTGCTGGTGTTGTGGCGTATGATTAATGTTATTTTTTTATTCCTTTTTTACTACATATTTCCTATTATTTTTGAAAATAACTGTTATTTAAATTTTCTAATATTATCTTGATCATTAATTTAAATATGTTAATATTTTTTTATCCACAAAACCTTTCTCTTTCAATATGCTAATGGAAATAACCTTTAAATAAACAATTTAAATTTTATAACAAATCTATTGTATATTTAACTTTTTTTCCTTTACAACCATAACTACAAATATCCCAATGGTTTCATAGAGGAAAAATATTTATTTATATAATTATATTTAAATAATATAATTATAGGTTTAGAAAGGTAAACTAGATATGACTACAGTTGTAGAGAAAAGTAAGCATACAATTTTTACATTTGCCTTCAAATAAAATGATAAAGAAAATTCATTTAAAATTTCCTTTTAAACATATGTTTACTTTTGTGATTTACTGTATAAGTGTGTGTATATGAGCGGTTATTATACTATATATTCTCACTCTTTTGTTATCGTTATACAAAAACCGTTAAAGTTCTGTTTGTGACAATTTTCCTTGTGTCGTTTGCTCGGTATATCCTTTATTCTTATTATTGTTGTTGTTATTACTGTTTTTCATTCGGATTTGTTTATATTTTTGCTGTTGCCATTATAAAACAGTTGTCATGCGAATATATGAAAATGTGTATGCATGAAGGTTTGAGTGTTTTAAAAGGAGTCAAGGTATCCTTTTTGGAGGATATTTTTCTCAAGTCGAACTTATATATTTTAAGTTTATTTGACACTTATTCACATATGCAGTATTTGACTTCATTTAATCATTACTTTACTATTCCCAGGTAATCTAGAGAATAGATGATACCTTGATAAGTAGTTTTTAACTCACACTGAATGAAATACAAATACAATTACAGAGAAGAATCAATTGAACCTTCACTACATCCACAGATTAAAATCCTTGTTCTATCCTTCGAACTACAGGGCTATTTAGTTCGAAATGTATACGTTTTTGTGTATTTATCATAACATTTTTCTAACAATAATTGTATAGAGGTTTTGGGAATTTAACATACGAGGCAGTTTGCATATTTATTTATTTGTTGTATGTATATAGTACATATACATACATACATACATATATATTTATTTTATTAAAACCTGACACGTTTATCAAAATTGCGGTGGCATGACAATACCCTGAAAAACGAGACGTAGGTGAATATACATATACTTTTCTTTAAATAATTGAAAAAATAAAATTGACAATTTCATATGTTTGTTAGTGCGGCTGGTAAAAGGCGAAAGAAAATTGTAAAGTTTTTCAATTAAAGTTGAACAAAGGAAATAAAATGGTAACCAAAAAACGTATTATTTCGTTATTTTTATTTAAACGAAAATAAATTGAAAACTGAAATATGAGTTATTTAGTTTAATATTTTTGAAATTGGCTTAAAGCCAATTAAAGGGAATTAAGAACTATATTAAATTGTAAATGTAATATTATATACTTTGGGAAAATAATATGAATATTTTTTGCAGTAAGAAGTTTCAAAAGAAATTGAAGTTAAATAAGTTTTTAATTAAATTTCAAAGAAAATACTATACAGGGCGTATACTTAATATTAACTCACAGGGCGTATGATTATCTTTAACTGGGAAACGAATGTAATCTTACCTTTATTGTTATTTTTAACTACAAACACTGAGTAATGCATTAATATATTAAAATAATACTTAATTAATATATTAAAATAATACTCTTAAGTTTTACAATAAATAGAAAACAACATAATAATTAGACAAAGGCTCTCAAAATTGTTGTTCTTGTAAATAAACATACGCACTTACAAAGGGACTTATGAGAAGAGCCTGTATGTAAAAAAATAGAAAGAAACAAGGTACTAGAGAAAAAATGCTAATGCATTCATACCAGCCATGGAAAACTGAAGTTTTCAAATGGTGACTAATTTTTTACTAGTCAACGAACTTGTCAATAGACTAAGCACTATACAAGGTCTATAAACTAGATTATTGTTTGATCTATAAATAAATCTATTTACTGGACTGTTGATCAGCCACTCTTTTGACTACTCTATTGACTATTCTATGCACTAGTCTATGGACTAGTTTTTAAAACAGTCTATATATGGACTGGTCTATAGGCCAGTCTAGGAACTAGTCTATGGACTAGCCTATTGACTATTCTATGGACTAGTCTATGGACTTGCCTATTGACTATTCTATGGACTCCATAGGCTAGTCCAGTTTTTAAAATAGTCTAGTAACAAGTATATTACCAATTCTATGGACAAGTCTAGGAACTAGTCTATGGACTATTCAGTAAAGTATGGACTATTCTATGGTCTTTGATCTATGAAGCAGTCTGTGAAATAGTATTTTTTCTAATCTATGAACTGGTCTGTAGGCCAATCCATATATAATCTATTTAGACTATATATTATTTAGTCTGGGAAGTAGTCTATGAACTAGTCTATAGACTATTCTATAGACTAGTCTATGGATCAATCTGTGAATAAGTCTATTGTCTAGTCTGTGGACTAGTCTACGGGCCAGTCTATGAACTAGCCTATAGACTATTTTATGGACTAGTCTATGGACCATTCTGTGAACAAGTCTGTTGTCTAGTCTGTAGATTAGTCTTCGGGCCAGTCTATGGACTAGTCTACTGGACAGTCTATGGAATAGTCTACGGTCTAGTCTAGGGACTAGTCTATGGACTTGCCTATATACTGTTATATTGACTAGTCTGTGGACTTGCCTATTGACTATTCTATGGACTAGCCTGTGGACTAGTTTTCAAAATAGTCTAGTAACTAGTCTATTACCAACTCTATGGACTAGTCTAGGAACTAGTCTATGGACTATTCTATAGTCTATGATCTATTCTATTGTATAGTCTACAGACTTATCTATGGAACAGTATGTGTATGTTTTTTGTCTACGGACTAGTGTATGAACTGTGACCAGTCCATATATAGTCTATAGACTAGTCTATGGACCAATCTATGAATAAGTCTGTTGCCTAGTCTGTAGACTAGTCTTTGGGACTGGACAGTCTATGGAATAGTCTAGGGTCTAGTCTAGAGACTAGTCTATGGACTTGCCTATTGACTATTGTATGGACTAGTTTTTAAAATCTTCTAGTAACTAGTCTATTATCAACTCTATGGACTAGTCTAGGAACTAGTCTATGGACTATTCAGTAGAATATGGACTATTCTATAGTTTATGGTATTTTCTATGGTCTATTATATTGTATAGTCTTTAGACCAGTCTATGAAGCAGTCTGTGAAATAGTCTGTCTAATCTATGGACTAGTCTATGAACTGGTATATAGAGCAGTCCATATATAGTCTATGAACTGGTCTATAGGCCAGTCCATATATAGTCTATTTAGACTATTTATGAATTAGTCTGGGAAGAAGTCTATGAACTAGTCTATGGATCAATCTGTGAATAAGTCTATTGTCTAGTCTGTGGATTAGTCTACAGGCCAGTCTATGGACTAGTCTACTGTACAGTCTATGGAATAGTCTAGGGTCTAGTCTAGGGACTAGTGGACTTGCCTATAAACTGTTATATTTACTAGTGTATGGAATTGTCTATAGACTATTATATTGATTTGTCTATGGACTGTTCTATAGACTAATCCATTGACTAGTTAATGCCCGAGTCTATGGACCTATGTAGTTTTATGTAATTCTATGTAGTTTTATGTAATTTATGGACTAATCTATAGTCTAGTCCATTATCTGGTTTGTGGATTAATGAATGGAATAGTCTGTGGTCTATGGTCTAGCTTATGAACTACTCAATCATTAAGTTTATTGATTACTCTGTGAGTAATTTTATGGTATATTCTCTCGATAGTCTATGAATTAGTTTACAGACTAGTACTATGGACTAGTATATTGATTGGTCTATGGATTTGTATAGACTAGAATGGATTATATACTAGACTATAGTCTAAATAGGCTATAATGGATTAGTCTATAGGAGTAATCTGTGGTCTAGTAAATTGAGTCTATAAAAAATAGTACTAAATTTTACATCCCTGATGCCTAATCACCTTTTGCGCATATTTATGTAAATGTGTTTAGTAAAACTTCCAAGTATGAGTAATAAATAGAAAGACAGAAAAAAATGAGTATAAAATAAACTGTAATTGTGTATAAAACAAGTATTTTTGCAAATGTTAGTGTTGTTTTTTAAAGGGAAAAATAGTGAAGGAAAAAATACGTTTACACATACAGAAGTATAAAAGCAAAACTCTTGAGTAGTAATGTTTGTATTTAATTTGAAAATTAAAGGCAAGTGATAAACCAACGGAAACCACACTCTACTTATTCAGCAACACACTTCCTGTAACACACACACACACAGTTTACATATGTATATGCTTTTTTTAAAGCTAACAGTTTTAGTTTCGGATTTTTCTAGGATTTTTTCCATTTTAGTTTGTAAAAATTAAAGCCTTTAACTGTTAGAATAGAAGCTTAATACCTACTTGTTAAATAATTTTTTATTAAAGTTTATGGATTTTTTTCCAATTGTAACTTCCTTTTATATTTTGATCTATTTTTGCCGTTTGTTTTAATATTTCTTTTATTGGTTTTCTAGCTAAGCAAGGTTTTGAATACAAATTAGTTTGTTGTTGTTATGTCTTAACTCCTTTTTCTTGCTTTGAAGTTGTGGCAAGAAATAAAAGTTTTATTTTTTGGGAAAAATTAATAAATATTTGTTATGAGTTTATCGTATTTTGTTGATTTTGTTTTTTGCTGTTGTCTTTTTTTGAGGGGGTGGTTTTGATTAAAATTAAAACATATTTTTGTTGTTAGGAAAAAACTTTTTGTTTTCATGTTTAGTTTTATTAATTCAAATCTGATTTCTTAAGAAAAATCAAGTAATCACAAGAATTGCTTTAAAAAGGATAATAATAGGATGGTTTGGCAAAATTTTTAATAACTTTAGTTTCTTGAAATGGCCTCAGGAATTGTTAGAACCTTTACTCAAATATTCGATTATTCGTTAACCGAATATATTTTATTACTTTAGCCCCTAAAAAGATTTAAATTAAAACTTTTATTTTCTTTATCATATATTCTCTCTCACAAGTTCCTCCAACTAATTTTAACTCCAACCTTGTGTATGTTTTTTAATTGTTTCTTTTATTTTAATTGTTTCTTGGGATTTGTTTATTAATTTAAAAAATTTCTTTAGAATTTAATTACAAAAGTTATTTATGTCGCATTGCTAATGATTATTTATGTTTATTTAATGTGGGTGTTTGATTTATAAGCAAGAGTTTTTACAAAGGAAAATTTATTTATAAGAAAATTAATTGATTTATTAAAAATACAGTAAATAATGAATAAGATAGAAATATAAAAAATTTACTAAAATAAGAAAATTAAAGAGAAAATTCTAAATTAAAACCTATAGGCTATCAAGGCGTATGATTAATATTAATTAGGACTTAAATTGTTTAAATCAGCATAACTTTAAGAAATTTAAAGTTATATTTAAAATTCCAAGACAATTTAAAACTAAACACTTCCAAATACTAGATATTTAATATAACAAAACCATAACATATTAACTAATCTTATAGATTTGAAGACAAACTTGAGAATTAAAGTTTTTGAAAAAGAAAACTTTAATTGTAAGAAATTGTTTCTTAAATTTCTTTTATTTTAATTAAAATTAAACTATTTTTCCATTAAATTGTAAAGGTAGTTAAATTATAAAGCATTTATTTACAACTTAATTAATTACTTTTTGATTACAAAGCACAGGAAATAACTCGTGTTGTTAAGAAAATGAGAAACGAAAGACAAAATCATTTTACAAAAGAATGTCATTATTAACGTCTCTATAATTTTATTAAAGGAAATGAAATTTGGGGTAAAATGTTTTCTTTTATAGCATGTTTCTTACTGCTTGTTTCATTTTCTGAAAACTGATTTTTTTTCTAAATAATTTTTGTTGTTGCTGTTGACGTATTATGACGAACAGTTTGAATACGAAATTTTTTTTTCTGTAGTCATTATGTCATTGTCAGCTGTGTTATGTTTTCATTTCCATTTTTACGTTTTTCTTTGCAGACATCAAACTTCAACCTTAATGTTATAGTGGGGTAGAAGAAAAAAATGCAAATGAATGTGTATTTTTCATTGGAAATATGGCTCTTGGTTTGTAGGTGTAACTGACTGGACATGAACATGTTGTTTTCAGTTTTCAGCTTTATTATCATTTTGTTTTTTCTCTTTTTTTTGGGTAAGTAATTATTGTGTAATGTCTATTTGTTTTACTTTTATGGTTTTTTTTTTTTCATCAAAAAACTGCACAGTTGTTGCTGGCAGTTCATTATTGAAAATGTCAGTTTGAAAGAAAAATTCTAAAAATGTTGCTAAATAACAGGGAATGTAAAAAAATATACATATTTGAGTAGAATTATGCTGTTCTTTAGAATGATATTTATAAAATTGTATAATGCTATTTTTCAGTACATGCTACCACAATTTTCCCAGAATTATCCTGGGAAGCAAATTATTAATTTTAAATAATTTTCAATTTTTTCCCAAAAAGTTAAGGAATTAAACTAATATTCTTCAAGATAAATCGATTTTTTATTAAACATATGCAGCTCCCATATAAGACTTGCTTTTTCAAATATATCTCCATTGTTAACATATGAGTTTAGTCATTTTGCTTTAAACATTATACATTAAATGAAATTTTTCATGATTTGTAATATAATAAATGTATTTACCTCCTAAAAGTATGCTACAAAATGTTGCCTTATTCAAATTTTATCATCTCTACTTTAATGTTATGTCATTAGTTAGAAAACACATTTATCTTAATTTTTCGCTCTATAATTTAACTAAAATTTGTTACCTTCCTATTTAAAACCCCATTATCTTCTTCATTTCTTACAATTGAGTATTCAAAATTATATATAAGGTCTTAAATTAACATTAATAAATATCAGTTAACATATATCTCTATTACTTACGCACACACATTTACTCATTTTACTACAAAGGTTTTATAAATTAAAACGCATTTTTCATGATTTGCAAAATATGCAATAAATATTTGTTCAAGCCAACTAAAGGTATGCTACAAAGTTTGTCATTTAAAGACACCTGTAAAAGTATGCTACTTAAATGACAAATAATAAATATTTATTTTGAATTTGTACCACCTAAAAGTATACTAATAAAATTTGTAGAAAAATGTTTCCTAGCAGGGTTGGAAAACTATTATTGTAATAATCAGTCCCACAATATTTAGGTTTTTTTTAGTTAGTAGATTAGTGGTATGATTTGTTTATAGGCTAATCATAAGATTATTCCATAGACTTCTGAACTGACTAGTCTACAGATTGGTCCATAGACTATGGTTCAGTCAGTTGCATAAACTAGTCTATAAACAACTCAATAGGTTCCTCAATAGACTTCTTCACAGACTTGCAAGACTTATCAAACGAGTCTATAGCCTAGTCAGTAGACTCGTCAAAAGATTAGCCCATCGGCTTTTCAACTGAATAGTCAGTAGACTAGCTGGCAGAATGATGTACATATTAGACATTGTCAATATATTAGTAAATGGATTAGTCAATAGAGTACCCAGACTTGTCAATAGATTAGTCCATACTCTAGTCCACATATTAATCAATACACTAATCAATAGACAAGTCAATGGTCTAATAAATAGGATAAACAATAGGCTATTAAATACACGGACCACGGTCCATAGACTATTTTACAGGAATTACCATAGACTAAACCATATAATGATTCACTGACTAGTCAATAGAGTAGTACAAAGACTGAACCATAGACTAGACCATAGAATAGATATTATATTAGTCAATAGACTAGTTCATAGCTTGGTCCATCGACTAGACCATAGACTGGTTAATAGACTTATACATAGACTTGTCTATAGGATTGTTCTGAGACTAGGCCAGAGATTAGTCTACTACTCCATAAGACTATACAATAGACTAAGTAACTGGTCTATAAGCAAACCAAATGACTAGTAGTGAGACTATTCCAGAGATAATCCAAAGACTAGTCCACAGACTAGTATGTAGACTAATCTACAGACTGACGTAGACTAATCTACAGACTATTCCATATAAAAGTATATCGAGTAGTCAATACATTAGTAAATAAACTGGTTCATAGACAAGCCCATAGACAGGTATATAGACCATTCAATAGACTAGACCATATATTAATCCATAGATTAGTCAATAGTTTGCAGACTAGTTTATATAGTAGTGAATAGAGGAATCCATAGACATTCCAAGAAATTAGTCTGTTAGACTAATGCCGAAGTGCTTTACACGGTGGTCTTTTTTATCATTTGGGTAGACTTGAGAGCTGTCTACCATCGCCCCTTCAATCTTCAATGAAGAAATCATGTGGCAATTTTTGTACATGGCTAAGCTGCTTCATGTACAAGCACTTTGCTGAAGTACTCGAGCTATCTAATCTCTGACCAAAGCTGCCCCTTTGCTTAACTTCCGAGATGTAAAACATCACTTCCGTTTACAACCACGCAGATGGTATGGCCTCTGTTCAGTCGGCAACAGCACCTAGAGACGTAACCGGTAGATCGATTTACGAATCCATCAAATAAGCCGAGACTATATTTTTACTCACAGCGACACACAGTGGTAATTCTGATATAAACAGAGTTTACTCTGAACATATCTGGACATCATCATTCAACCCAGCACACTTCTCAGTTTATCGTCCAGGCAGACTAGAGGTGCTGGTAGCACCTCTTTACCCCGCAATTGCAATACACCATGATGGGACATTTCATAATGGAAACATGCCCCCGAATCTGTTAGACTATTCCACAGCTACAGCTAGAAGTAAATATTAAATATTTAAATTTTCCAACCCTATATACCACTATCAATTGTAAATATCAGCTACAGGCTTATACATAGACTTATTCACAGACTGGTCCATAAAATGGCCCATTTACAAGTCAATAAAGAAATCGCCACCCAAATGTAAAAGCTTTCAGTTTAGTACTAAAAAAGTAGAAGATATAATAGAAGTTAATATTTAATATTTAAACTTTCCAACCCTGTATACCACTATCAACTGTAAATATCTGTCTTTCTCCCTAAGAATGTAGTAGAAAATGTTTGCGAATGTAAATTTTAAAAATTTGTGTATTAAGCAAGTAACATTATTAACAATCCAGATAAGATTTTAACATGTTAACTGTTATAAAGTTAATGCACCTGTGATATCTTAGCTTAATAAATAATTCATAAATTTCCTCCTTATACTCGTGTCAGAGAAAGAGAAAGTAGAGTATTATCTATAACTTAAGGCAAGCAAACGAGAGATACATGTTTTAGCAACACAGCACCTAAAAGTATGCAAACTCTTTATAGAAAACATAACACATAAAAGTATGCAATATGTTTTTTACTTGAACTTGATAAAAACATTTATTTTGAATTTAATTAAAACAAGCTTTTATAATTAGACATCTAATGGAAATCTTTAAGGTATTAAAATGACAACATAACAAGAAATTTCGGGAATTCCCTTAGCAAAAATGTTTGACTTTTTGAATTTAACAGTTAAATCTAACTTAAGAATAAAACAAATAAAATGTGTAATGTAATTAAAATAACACTTTGTTATTTATTTGATATTTTCAAGATAATTTTTACATTAAAGCTGAAATAAAAAAATGCTATAATCATTATTGTATGATGACTTAAACAACTATTTATATATAAATATATTTTTGATTAATTTTGTCATAAAACGTAATGAGTTATACGTGATGTAAACTCAAATCACTTTAAATGTAACTCATTAACTCGCTTTAACTTTGGCCTTTTTTGATGTGATAGAGTGAGAGGATTTAGCTGGAATTTTAGCTAAATTTTTTGTATACAAGACTATTGAAAGTTATTTGTTGTTTGGTATGTAGTGTTAATAGGCGTATAAATTTTATTCGTATGACAAGTTTGCATGTTGAACTATTTTGTTAAATGGCAACCAAATCGAATAAATTTGAAACTCTAAACAGTAGAGCTAAAATAACTAAGTATGTTCTAAAGAAATTCACCTCATTAAGGCTAAAATTTTATATATAACATTTATTAACTGACAATTTAGTTAATGAGAACATGATTCCAATAAAAATTGGTTTTAATTTAGACTATTTTGGTAAAAATTTAATATTTTAAAATAATAGCTAACAGTGCGTATGATTAATATTAATTATGTCTTAATTTGTTTAAATAAGCATAACTTTTTTAAATTTCAAGCGATTTTAAAATTTCAAAACCATTATAAAACTAAACACTTCTAGGTTTTAAATATTTAAATAAAAAACTGCTAATAAATAGTATTTTATATTAAATACTAACTTTAAAAATAAAAATTTTAAAAAAATATTTGATCCAATTTTTGAATAACTTTTGTTATTATTCTTCAACATTTTAACCTAAATATTTTATTTACTTCCACTGTAAATTCATTATTTAAACAGAAAAGTTTTTGTGTTTTTTTTTTTTTTTTT
Organism: Lucilia sericata; assembly: GCF_015586225.1. NCBI lineage: Eukaryota > Metazoa > Arthropoda > Insecta > Diptera > Calliphoridae > Lucilia > Lucilia sericata. The sequence continues at coordinate 453,170 of NW_023994176.1, read as the reverse complement.
CATAAACTCATAAAATACACAAAAATTATTGTGGCATGCAAGCGGAAATGTTTTGCTCCATTATAAATTACGGCATGTAAATTATATTTCATTCATTACTGTCAACTAACACACACACACACGCACACACAATACAAACGGAAATAAACTTGGTATACAAAAACCAAACAGTATAGAATTTAATAATTAAACAATACTTAACAAAATAATGTTAACAAATATTTCAAAGTTTTTTGTTAAATCATATTTTAAATTATTAATTTAAAATATGAAAAAAAGTAGTTTTAACACGAATAACTTCATAACAAGGCCAAATAAATTATATACGAACTAAAGTTTTAACAAAAATGTTAAGCATATTTTAAGGCAAAAATTGTATATGAGAATATTCAACAATTGATTATATTTTTAAATTTAGTTTTCAAAACTTTTGTTTAATCTCGTGGCTTAAAAAGTTTTCTTAATAATGTTCCTAAAATGTTGCCTACTATGGGGATTTATCTTTTGAGTTAATTCGGAAAATTTGTTATGCTGTTCTAAGCTTAGTCTATTCTATTACTTAGTTTTAAATGTTTCAAAAGAAATTCTAGTTAAATGTTGTTATTATTCAAAATAAGCATTTTCGTTTTTAATAAATCCCTTGCGTTGACTAATCAAATTTAACATGCGGCCGTAAAAGATATTGTAATGGTTTAATAACACTTAGTAGAACAGCTAAAATGTTGTATAGTTATATCAAATGTTGGCAATTTTAAAAAGGAAATTGCAGCAGAAGGACCATTATTATATATTTTAATTTAAATTTCAAAAGCATACTTTCAGGCTAATTTAAATAATTTCTACAATTTCCAAATCATTTCCTGGTTTACTTTACACCAAATGGTATTAGGGATGTATTATAATGTTTTTAAATTATATGTAGAACTGAACTAGAACGGAACTAGAACGGAACTAGAACGGAACTAGAACGGAACTAGAACTGAACTACAACTGAACTACAACTGAACTAGAACTGAACTAGAACTGAACTAGAACTGAACTAGAACTGAACTAGAACTGAACTAGAACTGAACTAGAACTGAACTAGAACTGAACTAGAACTGAACTAGAACTGAACTAGAACTGAACTAGAACTGAACTAGAACTGAACTAGAACTGAACTAGAACTGAACTAGAACTGAACTAGAACTGAACTAGAACTGAACTAGAACTGAACTAGAACTGAACTAGAACTGAACTAGAACTGAACTAGAACTGAACTAGAACTGAACTAGAACTGAACTAGAACTAGAACTGAACTAGAACTGAACTAGAACTGAACTAGAACTGAACTAGAACTAGAACTGAACTAGAACTGAACTAGAACTGAACTAGAACTGATCTAGAACTGAACTAGAACTGAACTAGAACTGAACTAGAACTAGAACTGAACTAGAACTGAACTAGAACTGAACTAGAACTGAACTAGAACTGAACTAGAACTGAACTAGAACTGAACTAGAACTGAACTAGAACTGAACTAGAACTGAACTAGAACTGAACTAGAACTAGAACTGAACTAGAACTGAACTAGAACTGAACTAGAACTGAACTAGAACTGAACTAGAACTGAACTAGAACTGAACTAGAACTGAACTAGAACTGAACTAGAACTGAACTAGAACTGAACTAGAACTAGAACTGAACTAGAACTGAACTAGAACTGAACTAGAACTAGAACTGAACTAGAACTGAACTAGAACTGAACTAGAACTGATCTAGAACTGAACTAGAACTGAACTAGAACTGAACTAGAACTGAACTAGAACTGAACTAGAACTGACCTACCTAGAACTGAACTAGAACTGAACTAGAACTGAACTAGAACTGAACTAGAACTGAACTAGAACTGAACTAGAACTGAACTAGAACTGAACTAGAACTGAACTAGAACTGAACTAGAACTGAACTAGAACTGAACTAGAACTGAACTAGAACTGAACTAGAACTGAACTAGAACTGAACTAGAACTGAACTAGAACTGAACTAGAACTGAACTAGAACTGAACTAGAACTGAACTAGAACTGAACTAGAACTGAACTAGAACTGAACTAGAACTGAACTAGAACTGAACTAGAACTGAACTAGAACTGAACTAGAACTGAACTAGAACTGAACTAGAACTGAACTAGCACTGAACTAGAACTGAACTAGAACTGAACTAGAATGAACTAGAACTGAACTAGACAACTGAACTAGAACTGAACTAGAACTGAACTAGAACTTGAACTAGAACTGAACTAGAACTGAACTAGAACTGAAATCGAATATGAACTAGAACTGAACTAGAACTTGAACTAGGAACTGAACTAGAACTGAACTAGACCTGAACTAGAATGAACTAGAACTTGAACTAGAACTAGAACTGAACTAGAACTGAAACTGAACTAGAACTTTGAACTAGAACTGAACTAGAACTGAACTAGAACTGAACTAGAACTGAACTAGAACTGAACTAGAACTGAACTAGAACTGAACTAGAACTGAACTAGAACTGAACTAGAACTGAACTAGAACTGAACTAGAACTGAACTAGAACTGAACTAGAAACTGAACTAGAACTGAACTAGAACTGAACTAGAACTGAACTAGAATTGAGCTAGGAATAAACTGAGCAACCATTTCTAATTTAAAAATATTCATATCATAAAATTTCTTTCAAGTGTTGCCTATTTTAGGGACATTTTCTAAAAACAGACACTTAAGCATTAGCTAATAACATTTTATAAAATACAAACACAAGTTCATTTTCAATAAGTCATTACTTAAAGTGAAAACAAAATTAATCCCCCGTCTCTCACTTCTGACACAATAAAAGTTTTTCAACAAATATGAAACAATAACAAAAATAAATAAAGAAAAACACATATATTTTGTTATTTTTTATAATGGAACTCACTTAACATTGACATAATAAACAATTTATTGTTATTCTTACTACAACTACTGTTGCCATTGTTAGCAAATTGTTGCCACAATGGTTGGCAATTTATCATATATTCGAAGGAGAGAGGTGTTTAGCTACAAAATGTTAAAAACTGACATGTTGCAAAAAATCAAAACCATTAAAGAAAAACAAACGATTTACAAGTACTTGTGTTGTAACACAAACAGCAACAAATAAACAAGTAAATGGCAACATACTTAAGTGTAGTTGTAGTAGTTAAGAGGCAAGAAGTAATGCCTTAGAAGCATAAACCATCAAAGCCATAAAAAACAACTTTAAAGCCAACAAGGAATACAGTGTGGAAAAATACAAATGTAGAAAATTTAAAAATCTGTAAAGATGTTCAAGTAAGCTGAGCGCTTAAAAGTAGGCAACAATGTTTGAAATTTAAGAGAAAAATTAAATACAAATCTTATAGACAAGAAGCAAAAATGTCTCACATAAAACAAATTGTAGAGATTTTCTAAAAAATATTATTTGTATTAAGTTTTTCTTAGAAATTATCTAAAATTTAAAGAAAATTTTGTAGAATTTTATCTGCTGTGTTTTATTTATTTTTTGCGAACTTATAACCCCCATCCGGCAATCAATTTATAAAACTTTGTATTGAACTGCAAAAACTTGTTTGTTTCATTATCATCAACATTAACTGCCCAAAACACGTATTTTCTTTATAAGGAGTTTTACTTTTCGCCCTAGAAAAATAAACAGGAAACTAGAAAATAATCAAAATAAAGAAAACTTAAAAAAATGTGTATTTGTTAAAGTTAGAACGAATTTTATTGATCCTACAACAAACAAAAGTTTAGACAAATATTTTATTCCACTAGACTATAGACTAGACTAGACTATAGACTAGACTATAGACTAGACTATAGACTAGACTATAGACTAGACTATAGGACTATAGACTAGACACTATAGACTAGACTATAGACTAGACTATAGACTAGACTATAGACTATACTATAGACTAGACTATAGACTAGGACTATAGACTAGACTATAGACGAGACTATAGACTAGACTATAGACTAGACTATAGACTAGACTATGACTAGACTAGACTATAGACTAGACTATAGACTACGACCATAGACTAGACCTATAGACTAGACTATAGGACTAGACTACTAGACTATAGACCTGACATAGACTAGACTATAGACTAGACTATAGACTAGACTATGGACTAGACTATAGACTCGGACATATAGACTATGACTATAGACCTAGACTATAGGACTAGACTATAGACTAGACTATAGACTATGACTATAGACTAGACTATAGACTAGACTATAGACTAGACTATAGGACTAGACTATAGACTAGACTATATACTAGACTATAGACTAGACTATAGACTAGACTATAGACTAGACTATAGACTAGACTATAGACTAGATTATAGACTAGACTATAGACTAGACTATAGACTAGACTATAGACTAGACTATAGACTAGACTATAGACTAGACTATAGACTAGACTATAGACTAGACTATAGACTAGACTAGACTATAGACTAGACTATAGACTAGACTATAGACTAGACTATAGACTAGACTATAGACTAGACTATAGACTAGACTATAGACTAGACTATAGATTAGACTATAGACTAGACTATAGACTAGACTATAGACTAGACTATAGACTAGACTATAGACTAGACTATAGACTAGACTATAGACTAGACTATAGACTAGACTATAGACTAGACTATAGACTAGACTATAGACTAGACTATAGACTAGACTATAGACTAGACTATAGACTAGACTATAGACTAGACTATAGACTAGACTATAGACTAGACTATAGACTATAGACTATAGACTATATAGACTAGACTATAGACTAGACTAGACTAGACTATAGACTAGACTAGACTGATATACTAGACTATAGACTAGACTACTATAGCATAGACTAGATAAACAGACTATAGAACTAGGAATATAGACTTAGACTATAGATAGACTATAGACTAGACTATAGACTAGACTATGACTAGCTTGACTATAGACTAGACTAAGACAGATATAGATAGACTATGATAACTATAGGACTATATAGACTAGACTATAACTAGACTATAGACTAGACTATAGACTAGACTATAGATGCATAGACAGACATAGACTAGACATAGACTAGACTATGATAGACTATAGACTAGACTATAGACTGAATATAGACTAGACGATAGACTAGACTATAGACAGACTATAGACAGACTAGACTAGACTATAGACTCGACATAGACTAGACTATAGACTGGACTATAGACAGGACATAGACTAGGACTAATAGACTAGACTAAGACTAGACTATAGACTAGACTATAGACTAGACTATAGACTAGACTATAGACTAGACTATAGGACTATACTATAGCTAGACTATAGACTAGACTATAGACTAGGAACTATAGACTAGACTATAGACTAGACTACTTAGACTGACTATAGACTAGACTATAGACTAGACTTATAGACTAGACTATAGACTAGACTATAGACTAGACTATAGACTAGACTATAGACTAGACTAGACTATAGACTAGACTATAGACTAGACTATAGACTAGACTATAGACTAGACTATAGACTAGACTATAGACTAGACTATAGACTAGACTATAGACTAGACTATAGACTAGACTATAGACTAGACTATAGACTAGACTATAGACTAGACTATAGACTAGACTATAGACTAGACTATAGACTAGACTATAGACTAGACTATAGACTAGACTATAGACTAGACTATAGACTAGACTATAGACTAGACTATAGACTAGACTATAGACTAGACTATAGACTAGACTATAGAAGAGTTTAAAAAATCGTCTAAATTTGAATAAATAACATACGTTTGAATTGACAGAACTGTATGACGTAGGGTATTCAAAAGAAAGAAACCAGAAACAACAAACTGTTCAATGTTAATGACATTGATTTGATTATTACTTTTGCCATCAACTTAACAACCACCACCACCAATCATCCTCCGTTTTATTAACACCATAAAACATATCATATTATTTACTTTATCTAACTTTTTTCTAACACTAAAAGCTTTAATAGAAAGAAAAAACTAAATTAAATTATTTGACCATATAACAACCCAAAAAAAAAAAAAATGATTAGATGACACTGATTGGCCAAATATCCACTTTGATTTTCATATTAAAAATTTTCAAATTAAAGAAAAAAAATGTCTGCCAAATACTCAATGTCAATCTTAACATTAAAGTTCACTAACACAACATTTATTTAAATACAATTTTGTGGTTTCCCTTTGAGTCTCTCTCTCTGCTCAGAGTAATTTGTAGCAATTTTTGTTTATTTTTATATACAAAAGAAAAACATATAAGAGACAGTTACTGCAACAGATATTCATTAGTTTTTACTTGTTTCTTTGTTGTAGTAGTAAAACTTTATACATTTAGTTTGCTAGTGAAAACATTTTAGTATATTTTTTCCGTTTCTCTTTGCAATTTTGTTGTTTTTTTTCTTTTATTTTGAATGTGATGTATTAAAAGTGTAGATTGTGGTCTCTGCTATATTTTAGCCACTCTGTGTATGACATTGTATTTGTCCTTGTATTTAAGTTATTATGTGTTAAAATGTTACACAATACGACCATCAGTCGCTATGACTTGTTATAAAAAAGTTGTAAGAGAATATAAAATAAACAATTTTTAGCTGAAAAACTTTAGCTAAACGGATTTAGTTGTGGGATAACAAGTAGTATTTTGTTGATAAAATTAGAACAAGAAACAAAGCAAATCATTTAAATAGCTTACAAAAGTTACCACAAACCCTGGTATACTTTTAGGGGTCAGTAGTAATTGTAATAAATCATAGTATACTTAAATAGAATTAAATGAATACAAATTTGTTGCATATGTTTAGGAGGAAATGTATTAAGATTATTACACAAAATTTTTCTCAAAAACTAAATCGAAATCTTTATAAAATCTCTCTGTCAACAATGAGTCTCAGCTATTTCTTTATTGTCATAAACAATTGCCTAAACTTAAGGCTGAGATCATAAATTATTCTATTGCATATCTTAAAGTTTTAAATTAAATACATCTCGTTACAACTGCACACTCAAACTTTAAAGTAAACATTAAAAAAATAAATTAATTTATTTCATGTGTAGTCCTTTATATTAATAATATTTCATATTATTAATTATTTCCAGTGTTTACTTTTACTAATATATTAGTCAGCATTTGCCGCAAAATACACATTTTTATCACTCGTCATACTAAAAATATTTAGAGTCGATCACCCTAATATACATATATACATACATTAGGGTGATCGACTCGATTTTTCAACCGGTTTTAAAACCGGTTTTTTCTGCTTTACCAGTGTCGGTTTTTTCTTAATGTTGATTTTTCGAATATCGAATAACCCGGTTTTTTCACTTTTTAAAAACCGGTTTCGAATACTTTTATTTGCTTTGTATTCAAAGATTATTTAAATGAAATTTTTAAGTAAATAATAATACAGCCCGCCTAAATTTTAAAAATATTCGAGTCGAGGAGCTAGCGTATATTTTTCTAAAGCTCATTTAGTTAAACTTTTTTGATTTTCCTAATTAATTAAAAAAAATTTATTTGTAAAATTGATAACTATTTGATAAAATTTTATCAATCTTAAGATTATATTCCAATTACAATAATTAATTTACGGCTGAAATTTTATGGAAGTGTTGGAATGCCTATGCAAATTTCCTAAACAGGGCTTTTAAAGTAAGCTATGATTACCTTATGTTTAACAAAAGTGTCCCACTTTTTTCCTAATTTTTTTATATTAAAGAAATAATGTAAATCAGACGACTAGATCTAAAGTTATAATCTTTTAAACTGTTAAAAATCATTTCGGGCCATGTTTTATTAATCAAATTTAAACATAAACATTAAGTTTTTCAAATTAAAATACGTTTTTTTATTTATAATGAAAAACCGGTTAACCGGTTTTTTCTGAATTTGAAAAATATCAACCGGTTTTTTTTAAATGTCAACTATTCGAACTATTCGAAAACCGGTTTTTGGAAAATGTCGAATAATCGATCACCCGAACAGACAGACAGACAGACAGACAGACAGACAGACAGACAGAACAGACAGACAGACAGACAGACAGACAGACAACAGACAGACAGACAGACAGACAGACAGACAGACAGACAGACAAACAGAGAGACAGACAGACAGACAGACAGACAGACAGACAGACAGACAGACAGACAGACAGACAGAAGACAGACAGACAGACAGACAGACAGACAGACAGACAGACAGACAGACAGACAGACAGACAGAACAGACAAGACAGACAGACAGACAGACAGACAGACAGACAGAACAGACAGACAGAATACAGACAGACAGACAGACAGACAGACAGACAGACAGACAGACAGACAGACAGACAGACGACAGAAAGATACAGACAGAAATCAGACAGACAGACAGACAGACAGACATACAGACAGACAGACAGACAGACAGACAACAGACAGACAGACAGACATACATACATACATACATACAGACATACATACAGACAGACATACATACATACATACATACATACATACATACATACATACATACATACATACATACATACAACATACATACATACATATACATACATACATACATACATACATACATACAACTTTGTACCCTCTTTTCATGTAATATCATTAAAATGGCGATTTTTGGCTATATTTGTAATGTTTTCACCCCTTTTCCAGAGATAAAACCAAAATTTAATATTGGAATTTAATAGAACCCATAGGGTATCTAAAAATAATATTTTTTGTTATAAGAATCTGTACTTAAAAGTTCCAAGATGTATTTTTGGTATCGTTTTTCAGTTTCTAATTTAATTATCTGGATCATAAGTCCCTTTTCGTACCTCTAGGGACGATATTTACCGACAAAGTTGTCTAGTGTATATTCATGTACATATTGGCACTAATGTATTTTAAATTTTCAATATATTATAGCGGTATACAACCCCAAAACATGCCTTAACAAAACGTCATCCTATATAGTAGATTCCAGTTTTTACTACTCGTAACTTTCACGCTTATGTTGCCCGTTACAATAACACTGTAAGTCCTAAATTTTGGTTTTAATTTGATCATAGTAAATAATATTTAAACACATATCAACATTTTTGATGTGATCATAATGATATCGTGCCATGCAGCATGGAGACCATTGGTATATAAAAATAATGATTTTACTATTTTGAATGGTGCTTCTTCGAGGCATGTTTTGGAGTTGTACACTTCCACAACACATTGAAAACTTAAAATGTATAAAAGCTGATATCTAAAAGAATATATACCAGAAAACTTTCCCGAAAAATAGTTGATCCTAGTATTATAAAAATGGACTTAAGTTCCAATATATTGAATTAGCGACAGAAAAATGATCCGAATAATTTATCTTGGAACGTTTAAATACAGATTCTTGTAACAAAAAATATTATTTTTAGATACCCCAAGGGGTCTTTTAAGTCCCAATATCAAATTTTTGTTTTATCTCTGGAAAAAAGGATAAAAATTTACAATTATGGCCAAAAATCGCTATTTTAATGATATTACATGAAAACAGGGTACAAATTCCCCAAAATTGTGGACCAAATGGGCCAAAAATATATCCTTTCCGTGGATAGTAACCCCTTAAAACAATATTACGCATAAAAACCATTTGATTCTTAAATTTGTGTTGCGTATAATATGATCAAATATGAAATACAGGAAAAATTCGTATACTTTTGTGAGGCAATTTCATGGACTTTTTTTTTAAAAAAGCACAATTAATTTAAGTCAATGCAAAATTTTCAAGTTTTAAAAAGCGTGATATCAAACATAAGGACTATCTAGACAATATAACAAATTAATTTATTTATTTTGCACACAAAATATATTATTATATTTGGTTTCTTTTTATAGTTTACCCAAATTCGAATAATTATGAGAGACACTGTACATGCGTACAAATGTGAAGTGTAATATTGAATTTAAGCTCATGAAATGTCATAAAACTGTGAGTGTACTTACATACATACCTACATATGTTTATTTACAAATTGCAGCATCAATATTGCCAAAAAATAATAAATAAAACTACAACTGGCAGTAGCAAAACCAAAATAAAGTTACATTGCTGCTAGGAAAAACTAAACGCAAACAAAAATAACATCAATACTCGCCATATTAGTTTAACAAATTTGAGTGTGCGCTGCTAAAGCACAAAAATATATTTGTGTTGGCCTGCAATTATGTCTGCCTGCTACTAGAAATTGCAAACATGAGTTGCAATTTTTATATTAATACGAATATATATGACTGCAATTTTTAGTAGCAAAGTGATACAAAAATTATAAAGTTTCATATTTATTTTATAGTCATATACAAGAGAGGTGGTGCTAGTGCTGCATATTTAAACGCTGATTATTTCATATGCATAATCCCCCAACGATTTAAAAGATTTACATGTCGTACTTTTTCATATGTTGCTTTTTGTATTTTAATAATAAATGTCCTCTCTGGCAGACAACTCCAATAAACAACTGACACTACGGGACATACTATACACAATACATATAAAAAACTACTCTTACTCAATGTTTCAAAATTTATTTACTTATATTTATTTAAGTTTTTTTTTACAAGTAATTTAATAAAATATATTTCATATTTTACTGGCATGAGAATATAAATTTTATTTTTGATATGTAGCCATCCAGTCATTTACTTAAATATATTATATTGCCGTGTGTGTGTGTGTATGTAAGTATGTATTAAATGGATTTATGTTTGTGAATGTGTGTAAAGGATTTACTTTAATAAATTATCAGGTTTTATATATTTTTTGCTGTAAGCAAATATGGCATAAAAAGAGATGAATGTAAAAATTGCGCCTTATTATTTAATAAAATTTGCTGCAAAATATAAATCTTAAGTGAAAAACTTGTAGAACTTTGTGTAACCTAAAAATGCCCAGAAAAAAATAATTCATATCTGAAATGAAACATTTTCATTCAGAATAAGAAATGTTCATAAATAATATGCGATTTAATTTTTCCTCTTTTTCCTTAATATTTCATAAAAAATTGCAATAAATTTCCATTATATATTGATCTGATCTCTTATACAGATTTTTTCTATAGGAAAAATATTTTATATAGATATTTTCTACAGATAAAAACTCTTAAACTGATGTCTTTATAGAAAAAAACATTTATACAGTATTTTTCTATGGAAAAACTTTTCTACAGATTTTTTTTAAAATTTAACTCTAATACAGATTTTTTTCAATAGAAGAAACTCTTTCTCGTTTCTATAGAATTTTTTTGCAATAGTGACAATTTTACACAATTAAAAAAAAAAACAAAACTTTTATACAGATTTTTTCTAAAAAAACTCTTATACTCAATTTTTTCTCTTAAAAAACTCTCATACTGTATTAAAAAATACATTAAACTGATTTTTTTCAATAGACAAAACATTTTGCAGATTTTTTATAGAAAAATTCTTATACAGATTATTCTATAGAAAACATGTAAGAGTTCTACATATATTCACCTTTGCGGACTCTTATATACTCTTCAGCATAGTGTGTTTGGAAAGCATGTCCGACAGAATTATTGAAGATTTAAATCACGAAAATATCTGGGGTCTTTAGAAAACTTATTTCAACAGATACGCAGACGGATGGACAGACAGACGGGCAAACGTTTATCTGCAGAATAAAACTGTTATACAGATTATTTTTCTATAGAATAAAAACTATTATACTGTTTTTTTTAGATCTCGAAAATATTCGGGGTCTTTAGAAAATTTATTTCAACAGACACACAAACGGATGAACAGACAGAGAGACGAACAGACAGACAGATAGACAGAGTGACAGACAAACGTTTATCTATAGAATAAAACTGTTATACATATTACTTTTCTATAGAAAAAAACTATTACACCGTTTTTTTAGATCTCGAAAATATCTGGGGTCTTTAGAAAATTCATTTCAACAGACACACAGATGGACAGACACAGAGAAAGACCGACAGACAGACAGACGGACGGACAAACGTTTATCTGCAGAATAAAACTGTTATACAGATTATTTTTCTATGAAATAAAAACTATTATACTGTTTTTTTTAAATAGAAAATACTCATATGCAGATATTTTTCCACAGATTTTCTCTATAGAAAGAACACTTCTACAATTTTTATAAAAACAAATTCATATCAAACCTTTCAGAGAACAACCTTTCTAGAGAACATAATTTAAATTTGAAAATTTTTTTAGAATTATACTTAGATGCAAGGTATTAAAGGTTCGTGTTAACCCATTAAATTGCAGTAAATGATTTTTAATAAAAACAAATTCCTATACAAATGTTTTTCTCTTTTATCACTCTTCACTGTTACTTACATTCTCAATCATATATTTATACCCTTTACCACTATAGTGGGGAGGGTATTATGCGTTTGTGCTGGTGTTTGTAACACACAATAATATTGGTCCTACACCCACCTTTAAGTATACCAAGCGGCTCAGAATCTCCTTATGAGTCGATGTCTGTCTGTCCGTCTGTGTGTCTTTCTGTGTGTCCATGTAAACCTTGTGCGCACGCCACATGTCGCAATTTTTAATATAATTTGATGAAATTTGACACATACTCTTCTTTTGACCCAAGAACGAAGTTGGTTGAAATCGGTCTATTATTTCATCTAGCCCCCATACAACTGCACCCCCGAATAGGGCTTTTGAGCTTATAACTATGTTATATGTTGTAGAATCCCTAGAAATTTCGGCAAATCTCAGTTTCATATAACATACTCACTGATGTAGGGTATCATATGGTCGGCCATGACCTACTATACATTCTTACTTGTTTCAAAACGTTATTTATTTCTTATCACAGTTGTTGCTGGCTGTTGCTTTTAAATACTAATAAAAAAAAATACATTTTAAATGTATTTATGTGCATGTTACCATATAACTCAAATGCATAAATCCATTTTTTTAATACTTTAGCACAAAAAGGATAAAACACTATAACATCTAACGTTGGAAAAAACCATAAGAGAGAGAGAGAGAAAAACTTAAATTGTAGAAAAGGCAGATGTGCAACAAATTTTTTTATGTGCGTCATATGCGTAAAACAATAATTTTTATAGGAGCTTAAAAGCACTAAACTAAAGTGAGTAAAAAAGAGGACATTTTTTATGGTTTTCCCATATACATTTATACACACAGTAATTGCAATATTGTGTGTGTGTGTGAGTGTGTGTGTGGTACGTGTTGTATGATTGACAGCTTTAATTTGTCAAAAAACATGTACAGATACTTGTTAATGGCCCTTTTTTGGTAATAAAAAACGACAGAGTAATAAGTTTTAATAACAACTATTCGTTATAATTAATTCGCTGCAATTCAATTGATTTTTATGATATTAAAGCATTTAAAAAAATGTAGCATACTTTTTGGTTAGCTATAGAAAAGAAAATTAATTTTAATTAACAACTTGTAACAAATTTAATTTAAATTTTATCCAGGATTTTTTTTAATTTTCTTTAAATTAAAACTGTAAATAACTTTTTATTTGCCAGCCCAAAAGTAGACATTAATTTTTATTTACCTTTTTTGAAGGTTCAAAATAAAAGCCCAAAACTTTCATATTTATTTAATGTTCAAAAAAAAACCCTTTTTTTCTTGGCAAAAGACTAAAATTAATAATACTTAAGATGGTTATTTATAAATTAGGTCCAAGTAAATTTAGATAAGGAAAAAATAACCTTTTTTTCTAAGACATACTTTTCGTTTTCTCACAAACAACCCTTTAATGAGTTCATAAACTAAAGGCAGACAAAGAAAAAAGGTAACTTTTTGTAGCAAAAAAAGTCTTAAGAGGTATAAAATAAATAGAAACTGTCAAAATAATGATTTTATTTTTTAGGCATATTAAAACAAGAAATTTTAAAATCTATAAATATTTAAAGAGTTTAGCAAATAAAAACTATAGTATACATATAGGCTTAGGTGTTTTACACAAAGTATAGTTTAATATAAAATTGAATCTTTGGAACATTTGGAGGAAAATTACAACCTAAATAAATAATTTTATTAAGAATGTAATAAATCAAACTTGTGCTAACTAAAGAGTTAGGCAAACAAAATGTTTGGTATACTTTTAAGATGAGATGTTCAATAAGAAATACGGGTGAAAAGGGAGCTTGATTATGGGCAAATTACAGCTTAAATAAATAATTTTGTTTAGAATGTTATAAATCAAATTTTAAACAAGATTATTTTAATAGCCTACTATAAAGGGGTTTGTAAATAAAAACTATTGCCTAATTTTAGGATGAATTCTTTAATAGAAGGAAAAGTTAAGTAGAAATTACTAAGGAAAGTAAATTTTGCAAAAATTTACTAATGAAAGGAAATTTTGCAAAAATTTTCTAAAGAAAGCAAATTTTTCGAAAATTTCCTAAAGAAAGCTAATTTTTCGAAAATTTCCTAAAGAAAGCAAATTTTTCGAAAATTTCCTAAAGAAAGCAAATTTTTCGAAAATTTCCTAAAGAAAGCAAATTTTTCGAAAATTTCCTAAAAAAAGCAAATTTTTCGAAAATTTCCTAAAGAAAGCAAATTTTTCGAAAATTTCCTAAAGAAAGCAAAATTTAGGAAAATTTCCTAAACAAAGGAAATTTTTCAAAAATTTCCTAAAGAATGAAAATTTTTCGAAAATTTCCTAAAGAATGAAAATTTTTGAAAATTTCCTAAAGAATGGAAGTTTTTCGAAAATTTCCTAAAGAATGGAAGTTTTTCGAAAATTTCCTACAGAATGGAAATTTTTCGAAAATTTCCTACAGAATGGAAATTTTTCGAAAATTTCCTAAAGAAAGGAAATTTTTCGAAAATTTCCTAAAGAAAGGAAATTTTTCGAAAATTTCCTAAAGAAAGGAAATTTTTCGAAAATTTCCTAAAGAAAGGAAATTTTTCGAAAATTTCCTTAAGAAAGGAAATTTTTCGAAAATTTCCTTAAGAAAGGAAATTTTTCGAAAATTTCCTTAAGAAAGAAAATTTTCGAAAATTTCCTTAAGAAAGGAAATTTTTCGAAATTTTCCTTAAGAAAGGAAATTTTTCGAAATTTTCCTTAAGAAAGGAAATTTTTCGAAATTTCCTACAGAAATGAAATTTTTCGAAAATTTCCTACAAAAAGGAAATTTTTCGAAAATTTACTAAAGAATGAAAATTTTTCAAAAATTTACTAAAAATAAAAAATTTTTTTTGAAAAATTTTTTAGAAAATTTAGGTCTAAACAATGAAATTTATGTGAAAAAATCAAATTTAAGAAAATTTTTTGCAAAAACAAAACACGCACACATAAGTTCAAATTTATCCCTTAAATTATCCTTCATTTAATTCCCTTTCTCCTCTTATTTATCTTCCTGCTCTCCTAGACCAGCAATTTCTGGCTCTTCTACTCCTGGCTGATTTTCTTCTCCCTTCTCCTCCTCGCCACATTGAGGAGAACAACCGGGTATAGTTTCCACAGGTACTTTCACTATATTCTCTTCATAATAAAGCTGCATATCAGGTCTAGACCAAATACTATCAATCCATTGTAAATCGAATTCATATTTAGCACAAGTACAAAAGTTGCGTGAACGATGACAAACCGGGCATTTAGGTGTAATAGTACGAGGATGTATAAGTTTAAGAGATTTTTTCTTTTTACAACAATGAGGACAAGTATGTGATTTTTTGGCCGGGCTTTCAGCACAAGGTGGAGGTTGACCATAAACCAAATGACCTCTAGTCTTGGCACAAAAGCAACAATTACAATCTTCTTGAGCGGGCTTAGCTTGTCGTGTTTGCAGACGGTCATAGAATTTCTTATAGACCGCCATAATTTTAGCCTCCACACCACGTTGTTCATCACAAGACAAACCCTCAAATTGAGCATAAGCTTCTGCTGTCTTTTTGGCAGCATGCACATAAACACATTCCTGGGAAAATGTAGGCTTATCATTCTCTTTCCCTTCCTCTGCCTCCTGGCCTTGAGGTCTATAGTAGAAAGCCTTAAAGCCTCTTTTGATGATATTATAACACAAATGAGCCTCCACACGATTCATCAGACACTTTCTACCCAATTCATGAAAAATATCCTCTTTGCGTAATCTCTTCGTTGGTGTGGCATCCAGGCAGTAGCACACCAAATCATAATGCAGCAAAGAGTAAGTTATAATGTCTACCGAGGTTTTTGCTTTACACTCATGTATGCCGCATAAAATCATAATCTGTGCCAAAGTGTGTGATAAATCTATGACATTTTCCAAGAAAATTGAAGAGCCCGTCAGCTCTTGTTGAGTGCCGCCGCAGTCGGGTGCCTCGTTGCGGTCCACCACCCCCAAGTAAGCATGACGTTGACATTCTTGGTGTTTGCAATTAGTGCGACACTTGAAGTGGTTTAGTGACTGCATTGTCGAGAAAGTTTTTTCTTTTTAGAATTTTGAATTTTTTAGTTTTTTTTCTAAAGAATTTTTTTTTTCTAAATTACGTTTGATTTTTTATTTAACACACTGACAATTTGCTTTAATTTACGTGCTTGAAATTTAAATTTGTCTTTATTAAATTTATAAATTTAGAGAATTTGACACAAAAGTTCATTTTGTAGAATTGTTAGTGTCAGAAAAAAATAGTTTGAAAAGTTCTGGTTTAAGTACAAATTTATTTACTTTCAAACTGCTAAAACTGTTATACGAAATTTAAAATATGGAAAAATTAAGAAACTCTTATCAATGAACGAATAATTTACAAAAGTGTTGTTGGCACTAGACGATCGATTAACAATTTTGAAAAAAAAAAATAAGAAAAATGTCTGTATAACAGTTTTCTGTATAGACATGTGTCTTTGAAATTTTTGTATAACCGTTTTTTTTCTATAGAAAAATTTAAGTATAACAGTTTTTTTGAAGTTTTTGTGTATAACAGTTTATATGTGTGAATTTTTCTAAAGAAAACTTTGTGTATAACAGTTTTCCTTTAGAAAATTACAGTTTTTCTTTAAAAAAGTTTGTGTATAACAGTTTTTTCTTTTTGTATAACTGATTTTTCTTTAGAAACATTATTGTATAACAGATTTTTCTTTAGAAACATGTTTTTATAACAGATTTTTTTGTGTATAACAGTTTTTTCTATATATTTAAATTTTTTTCCTGTAAAAAATTGGTGTACAACAATTTTTTTAGAGATAAATTATGTGTATAACAGTTTCATCTATCCGAAAATAATATTTTTTCATAAAAAATTTGTGTATAACAGCTGTACTAGTTTTTTATTTAGAAAAGATTTTTGTATAACAGTTTATGTTTTGTATAATTTGTGTATAACAGTTTATTCTTTAGAAAAATTTGTATAAATAGTGTTTCTATAGAAAAAATAGTGTTTCTATAGAAAAAACAGTTTTTCTATAGAAAAAGGTTTGAGTATAACAGTTTCTTCCTGTACAAAAATTTTAGTCTTACAGTTTTTTTCTATACAAAATTTGTGTATAACAGTTTTTATCCTATAAGATATAGCGCATGACAGTATTTTCGATAAAAATTTAGAGTTTAACAGTTACTTTTATACAAAAATTATTGTATAACAGTTTATTTTTAGTATAATTTGTGTATAATCTTTTTTTTCTTTAGAAGAACTTGTATATGCATTGTTTTCTATAGAAAATATTGTGTATAACAGTTTTTTCTATAGAAAACTAAAAAGAGAAAGTTTAATAAAAAGCTAATTATTTTTTGTTGTATTTTAAGTCAAATCATATTTCATAACTTGTTGCCTATTTCAAGGCTCTGCAAAAGTAAAAATGTAACAAATTTATTAAGCAGCTCCTTAAACAATTTGTCTTGTAAAACTCTACCCAACAACATAAGTGATTTACAAGTCAAAGTTTTGCATATTTTCATAATTTAAATTTTTCTCTCTTTTCTACCATAACTAATTTTCATTTACCAACGGTAATAAAATACAAAAATCTCTTTAACAATTATTCACCTTTATATACTGGTTAAAAGAGGAAAAAAAAGGAAAAATTAAATAAAGAAAATGTAAAGGAAATTTTCTACTACATTTACATGTCCTTCTCATTTGCAGTAGCTTTTCCAAGGGGCTCTCACACACACACACACACACAGTCTCTAAAGAGTTGTTTGGGATGGTTGGTATTTAAGCGTAAAATTTATGTGCATATAATTATTTTCATTACACAAAATTTATGCAGTATAACAGTGAGAGTATAAAACATAAGAAAATATACACTTGTATGCTCTAAAAGCGTTTTATAAAAAGTGTATATAAATAGCTTTTTGGTTTTAGAAACTACTAAACACAAAATCACTTTAAGGTTTTTGTGGTGAGAAATAATGTAAGCCAAACAAAGAAGATTTATAAGAAAAGATTTTGGTAGAATTGTTAAGAAATGTTATCAAAAAAAAAAGCTTAACAAACTACTTACATATTTAAGTGTATAAATTAAAGTTTACAACATGTTTCATTTCATGTATAGCCTAGTTTGAGGTGTAGCTAATTTGGTTTATTACAGCATACTTTTAGTTGTTTGTTAAAATAATTATGTCATCATTGTTGTAATGATTAGCTTTAGTCTACAGCAAGTAAGTAATTTATATAAAGAGATTAGTTTAAGAAATTTCGTTTTAATTGCTTACTAATATTGGTTTCAAATTTAAGTGTTTTCTTTTTAATTATACAATATTTTAAGTACCTACAAGTATGCTTTAAAAACTTGAAAATTAATTGAAATGGTTTTTTGAGGTAAATTTCATTTCTAAAAGACATTTTAATTGAATAATAAATGTCATTTTATTAGAAATTAAATCATAGTTATAAGATTTATTTGAAAAGAATTTTATTTGCTAAAGAAAACTGATTTTTTCACAAGCAGTATATAGCAAATTTTTTATGGTAATGTTAACATTAATAGGTTTAATTCTTATAAAAAAATTTTTTCTTCAAGTATTCTTTAGTTTGCTATAAGTTCATACAAAATCATTGAAGCCTAAATTTTCAAGAATGTAATAGAACTATATTATTGCTTAAAGAATATTATTCTAAATTAAAAATATTTTCTTTTTATTTCAAAAGAACTTAAAGTATGCAAAGGCGTTGTTTTAATTAAACGTTAAAGCATACTTCAAGGCTGTAGGGAAAATATTTATACTTTAACAAGAAATGTCTTTTTAGAAGCAACAGCCATGAAAAATATTAACAAGAAATATATAAAAAAAATACTTATTTTAACTGTTTATTACTGGTATAACGCTGTAGAAAAATTAAAGTCTATTTTTAGGATCAAAATGTTAAGTAGAATGTTTTTAAACCAATCGTACATGAAAGCAAACTAACTAGTTCCATAATTAGTACATTTGAAAGCCTACTTTTAGGCTTTTAAGAAAGGCATATAAACGCTTAAGGTGATAACTATTAAAATATATAGAAATGTACTTATTAAAAACTAATGCGTCTCAGAAATGGAGTATGATTTTAGGCAAAATCGAAAAAACTTACAAAAGGGCCATTTAAGCACTTTGATTGCTCACTGAAACTTAAGGGAGATGGATTGTGAACATCAGAAGTGGTAATTTTGACAGAGAGGACAACAAAAATCTCCCACGTCATCGAAGAAAGTTTAAAGACCAAGAATTAGAAGCATTACTGAACAAAGACTGTTGTGAAGGGACCTTCATAAACATACTAACATTTGCGCGTGCAGCAGAACTCATTAAAAAGCAGGGAAATTGGAAATCGGAGACATCACTCCATGAAAACTGTTCCTAAACTTAAACATGAGCTTGAAAGACGATTTTGCAGGTCCGATATGCTGCTTAAACGGTATAAAAGAAAAAATAATAGATCCATTACGAAGCATAAGATATCGTATGTGAAGAACGGCCAAAAAGTGGAAACAATAGCAAGCTATTGTGTTTAGTCGTCGGACTAAAAAGGTTCTAAGGATATGAACTGCTGAAATCTAACCAGACCATTATAGGGAACCTATTTCGCCACAAAACTCCCAGCATATGAGGCTAGACATGAAAACGTTACATTCAAGTACGACATTACTTTAACTATTCGACTACTGTTCGTTTCGATCTATGCAATATAAAGTATGCTTTATATTGTTAAATGTTACTAAAATAAAGTATAATTTTAGGCATTAAAAACAATTTTTAATTGACTAAATTAAGCTTATTTTTTGTTGTGTTAATTTTCCTCAAAACTTGCTTTAGTTTTATTAAAATGTTAAAAATAAAATCCAGGTATTTGTTCAAAGAAATAATAATTTAACAAAAACTTATATAAAAACGCTTCAAGGTATGCTATAGTAATATAAATATTTATCTAAAGCAAATAAGTATGAATGGATTTTGAATATAATTCTTTGAAATTTGTTAATATACAAGGGAATACTTAATAAATTAGAAATTAAACTAGTTATTAATCAAAAACATACATTTAGCTTTGTTAAACGTTTGAAATAGTTAAATTAAAGAGATATTATCTATTAATTTCTTGGAATCAACAATTTGCAGGATATTTCAAGTAATATAAACTTTTTTAAACATTAAGTTAGGGATGGACAAGTTTAAAGTTTAAACATTTTTAATTAAAAAATTTCCAGGAAAATCTTCCTCAAAATCACTACATATTTATGTATGTGGGATTTTCATAGTAATTTTACTCTACATTTAAGTAAAATACTTTCATAATCTTATTAAACCATTTCACATTTACTCTATCGTGTTCATTTTCAAAAGTAATTGCATTAGAAGTTGGATGCAGCTAAACTAAATGGCTTTTACTAAAACATTTTAATTTAAAGTCAAATTCAGACATGACTAAGTATAAGAGTATTTGCATAAAAAGTCTTACAAACCAAAAAGTTTTAGTAAATATAACATTACCCTGTAGATCGGGTAATATTAAATTACCTAAAATAAAAATAAAATAAAGTGATTACTCTTTGGAATACTTGGAGTTACCAGAGTGGCGGATGGATTTTCGCTTTTTACCTTTCAATATATAAATTCAAGTCAAGCAAGTAAATACATTTTTTAGATCAAAATTAGCCCTTTTTTTAAAAAAGTATACATTGATTCTCTGCTCAACTGTTGGGTAGTTATTGCTAGCAAAATATGCAGGTAAATATTTGAAGCATACTAACAGGCGCAAATAGAAAATAACATTGCATCCCATGAGACACTCAGTAATCAACTTGTGCATATTAATAAAGTGTTTGTAAGAGAAAAACCACTATTAGAGCTAGTATTTACAACAACTACAACTACTCAGCTACTACTCAACATACTCTTATGTAAAAGTGTTACACCGAATTGAAGTAAATGTTCATATGTAAATTTTGCATATCGGGTAACTAAACATTTAGCTGAAACTTTAAATTAAGTCAAGGTATTTAAAAATATAAGAAAATTAATAGAAATAGAGAAATTGAGATTTTTCTACGGAAATATATAAACTGTTATAAACATATTGAGAAACAAATTTTAGGACAGTTTTCTTTCTATAAAAAAAGGGTGACACAAAAAAATTAAACACTTATCTATGTAAAACTGTTGGATCAATCTGTTATACGCAACATATAACCTATAAACCAATTTTTCTAAAGAAAACAAGTTTACCAGGAAATCTGTTCTACAAAATGTTGTCTCAAGAAAAAACTTTTATAACAATATTTTTCTGTATTAAAAAAATCTATTTAACAAATATAACTGTTATACAAAGTTATTTCTATAGAAAGACTGTTATACGCAAATGTATGTGTAGAGAAAGTAGTTTTTTACAGAAAAACTGTTATACGCATATATTTCTATAAAAAGTAACTGTTACACAATTTCCATGAAAAAAATTTCAATAACATTATTTTCTATAAAAAACTGTTATACGGAAATTTCTCTATGTAAAAAAACTTTTATACAGAAAATTTTCCATGACAAAATAGTTAAACGCAAAAGTTTTGTATAGAAAAATAATAATATCAATAATTTTTCGAAGAAAAATCTTTTATACACAAATTTTTCCATTAAAAAACTGTTATACACAAATTATTCTAGAGTAAAAACTGTTCTACACAATTATTTGCATATAAAAAACTGTTATACACCAATTTCTAACTGTTATACACAAATTTTTCTATAGAAAAAACTCTTATACACAAATATTTGCATACATAAAACTATCATACACAAATATTTGCATATAAAAAACTGTTACACACCGATTTTTCTATAGAAAAAACTGTTATACACACATTTACAAAACTGTTTTATTCAAACTTTTTTAAAGAAAACTGTTACATACAAATTATTTTAAAGGAAAAACGGTTATTCACGAATTTGTCCATAGATAAACTGTTATACACGAAGTTTTCTGTAGAAAAAACTGTCATACAGAAATTTTTCTATAGAAAACTGTTACATTGAAATTATTTTGAAAAAAAAACGCTATTCACGAATTTGTCTATAGAAAAAATTTTCTATAAATAAAACTGTTATACACAATTTTTTATTAGTAAAAACTGTTATACACAAATTTTCCTATAAATAATTTATAATAAAACAAATTTTTCTTAAAAACTCTTATATTCTGTTGAGAATATCTTTATAGATAAATAAAGTCATAATTTTGACACGGAAGACAAAGGTCGCCCTCTGACGGTCAAAAAAGTTTGAAGTCCAAACATTTAAGTCATCACTACATGAAGATTATTATCAAACTAAATAAGACCTTATTAAACAACAGTTTGCGAGCAGCAGGATTCATCCAAAGGCAGGAACTGGTTCCATACGAATTAAAGTCGAGAGAGAATCATAACTTTTGCTAAATAATTGATCTATTACGATAACCCGAAACGTAAAAGATTGTAGGTTAAGCCGTGCCAACTAGTCGGATCGACACCAAAGACAATTATCCTTAACGCTTAGGTAAGGCTCTCAAAAAATGTTATATACAAATATAAGAACGCAAAATACTGATTTATGATATTTTTAAAGACTTGTATATGAGTTTTTCTTTAAGCATTAAATTTTGTATAACAGTTAATAAAAAACTATTGTCATAAGTTAAATTACAAAACTATATTCAGTCTTTCATACTTTGCTTCGTCTATTGCCTTTATACATTGTTAAAATGTTATTTAACAAAATCTATTGCATAAGTCTACGGGATTCATATCCAGCAGTTTGACATTGATGATTTTCCTTGCTTTTTAGCTTAACAATAACAATATGTTTTTTTTAGTTTACCTTCAAAATATGACCCTGTTTATCTTATTTTGTTTCTTGTTTATAAAAATTGAAATTTATATTAAAAAATATTGCATAATTTTAGGTGTCTTTTTTACTCAGAGGAATTTTATTATATTTTGAATTTATAGTTTTTGCTATAGTTTCGTTTATTTTTTTTCAACAAATTTATGAGTTTGTTTTTTTTTTTTTTTGTTCAAAAACTTATAAATAACCTTATTTTCACACCTCTGACAGAATAATTTAGGAGTAACGTTATTCTAGTCCTGCTGGCTAGTGACTCAAAAGTTACCCGGAAGATTTATAAGAGTTTAATGCAGCCTTTCAAGATTAGCTCTTTTGAATTGAAACATTTTTGATTACTTTGTAATAGAATTAAGAGTTATATTATTAAATTTCTTACATCAGTTAGTCATACTTGGAATCATTCGTCACTTTAGTAACTCCAGGTAATATAAAGGGTAGCTATTTTAAATTTTTGCGAATATTACCTTAGAATATAGTTAATTTTAGCTGGAAGAGTTATTTTGCTATATGTATTTCATACATTGACCCAGAATTGGTGGGTATCTATGTACCTTATGATCTATATATGCTCTAGCCATTTAACACAGAATCCATTTATCCAACAACCAGTTTTATTTCATTCTTTTTTTTTTTTTTTGACAATGTAACCTCAACGAATAATTTATTAAAGCTCTAGTAGAAAAACTAAAAAGTGGAATATTATATCAAATAAGGAAAGAGATTCATGTTAAACATAAAAATTGTGATTTACAAGAAGACACTAAAAACATAAATTTTCCTTTTAAGCATGAATAAATGGGTGAAGACAAAAACTCCAAAAAATTACGTGATTTGGAAAATAAAAGTAAAGAAAATAAAAATTTCCACAGTAATTTTCCCACAAAACAATTTATTCTATTAGAACATAAATTCTGCCATTGGCAATGTGTTAAAGTAACTACTACTTTACAACACTTTTATACAGATTAATTAAAAAAACCAGCAGCAGGAGTGGAAGGTTACACAATAATTTGTGTGTTAACTTTTAATTGCGTTTAACCTCTTGGTTAAACAATTATAATTGTTTTATAAATATGTATGTATGGTTTCATTGTTCATTATTAATTTATTATTATGTTCAAGAGAAAACACATGTTTGTAGTAATTTATTCGATGGTGATTAAACATAATTTATGTTTCAAATGTTGTTTTCATATTTAATAAACATTCATTAAGGATTTTTTTTATCACTTATTTGTATTTATTTTGTGACAGTTTTAACGCTACTCGTAATCATATTTTATCAAAACCAAACAACTATACAATAGAAGGTATTACAATAATTAAGTTAATGTAATAAATTTTCCCTTGACCCCGACATTCATTCATATCATTTATTTATGCTTATGTAATTATTCATAAAAAATGCAAGTAATTGAATGCTTTTATTAAAATTATAAAAATAATACCACCCGTATTTAATTGAAATTATTTAAACAAAGGGTATATTTAACAAATACTTGTCTATCATACGAGGGGGCTTTCAAAAGTTTATATATAACATTTCATGATTTCCATGGGTTTCAATATCCTGGCAGGATAGATTAGTACCATAAGGATTAAAGTCGAAAGACTTTAAAAGACGATATTGCATGTCCCAAATGCTGGTTGAACCAAAAGGGTCATATATACTATGAGCAGCTGAAATCTGTAAGGTGAGCATTGGCATTCAGAACAGAGTATCCGAAATTTGCTTGATTCGTTTTTAGTCTCAAAAGACGAGTAGTTATTCAGATACGGAATCCACATGTTGCCAGAAGGATCAGAAAATACCATAAATTCCAAATAAAAGCTAAAAATCGCAAAATTTTGTGTAAAACAGATTTTTCTATAGAAAAAATTTGTATAACAGTTTATTCTAAAGAAACAATTTTGTATATAAGTTTTTCTATAGATAAATTCGTGTATAACAGTTTTTCTTTAGATTTAATTTGTGAATAAACAGTTTATTCTTTAGAAAAATATTTGTATAACAGATTTTTCAATAGAAAAAGATTTGTATAACAGATTTTGCTTTAGAAACTTTGTTTGTTCTAAAAAAATTTCACTGTTTTTCTAAACAGAAGTGTATTAGAGATAAAGAAAATTGTGTGTATAATAGTTTATTCCAAAGAAGACTTTGTGTATAACAGTTTTTTCTGTAGAAAAAATGTGCGTATAAAAGTTTTTCTCTTGAAAACTGTTTTCTGTGTATAACAGTTTTTTGAAAAATATTGTGTATAACAGTTTTTTCTCTAGATAACTTTGTGTATAACAGTTTTTTCTTTAGAAAAATTCCTGTATAACAGTTTTATCTTTAGAAAAAATTCCTTTAGAAGAGTTTTTGTATAACAGTTTTATGTTTAGAAAATTTTGTGTATAACAGTTTTATCTTAAGAAAATTTTCTGAATAACAGTTTTTTCTTTCGAAAAATTTGTGTATAAAAGTTTTTTCTTTAGAAAAATTTGTGTATAACAGTTTTTCTTTTGAAAAATTTCTGTATAATAGCTTTATCTTTAGAAAATTTTCTGTATAACAGTTTTATTTTTAGAAGAGTTTTTGTATAACAGTTTTATGTTTACAAAAATTTGTGTATAACAGGTTTTTTATAGAAAGCTGCTTGTATAACAGTTTTTCCGTAGTTAAATTCTTGTATAACAGTTTTTTCTTCAGAAAAATTTCTGTATAACAGTTTTATATTTAGAAAAATTCGTGTATTGTGTATAACAGTTTTATTTTAAGAAAATTTTCTGTATAACAGTTTTTTCTTTGGAAAAATTTGTGTATAAAAGTTTCTTCTTTAGAAAAATTTGTGTATAACAGTTTTTCTTTTGAAAAATTTCTGTATAACAGTTTTATCTTTAGAAAAATTTCTGTATAACAGTTTTATTTTTATAAAAGTTTTTGTATAACAGTTTTATGTTTAGAAAAATTTGTGTATAACAGTTTTTTTATAGAAAATTGCTTGTATAACAGTTTTTCCGTAGTTAAATTCATCTATAACAGTTTTTCCTTAGACACTTTTCTGTATAACAGTTTTTTCTTTAGAACATTTTCTGTATAATAGTTTTCTCTTTAGAAAACTTCGTGTATAATAGTATGCATAACGGTTTTTTTAACCTTGTGTATAACAGTTTTTCCTTTAGAGAAATTTTTGTTTAACAGTTTTATAAAGAAAAATTTTAGTATAACTGTTTTTAGTACGAGAAATTTGCATATTACAGTAATTTTAAAGAAAAATCAGCTTCTAACAGTTTTATTCTAAAGCAAAATTTCTTTAGATCTGTATTAGTCAAACATTTTTCTTTAGAAGAAAGAAAACAATCGTGTATAGAGTAGATGATAGGGTGATCGACTCGATTTTTCAACCGGTTTTAAAACCGGTTTTTTCTGCTTTACCAGTGTCGGTTTTTTCTTAATGTTGATTTTTCGAATATCGAATAACCCGGTTTTTTCACTTTTTAAAAACCGGTTTCGAATACTTTTATTTGCTTTGTATTCAAAGATTATTTAAATGAAATTTTTAAGTAAATAATAATACAGCCCGTCTAAATTTTAAAAATATTCGAGTCGAGGAACTAGCGTATATTTTTCTACAGCTCCTTTGGTTAAACTTCTTTGATTTTCCTAATTAATTAAAAAAAATTATTTGTAAAATTGATAACTGTTTGATAAAATTTTATCAATCTTAAGATTATATTCCAATTACAATAATTAATTTACGGCTGAAATTTTATGGAAGTGTTGGAATGCCTATGCAAATTTCCTAAACAGGGCTTTTAAAATAAGCTAGGATTACATAGTACCTTATGTTTAAGAGAAGTGTCCCACTTTTTTCCTAATTTTTTTTATATTAAAGAAATAATGTAAATCAGATGACTAGATCTAAAGTTATAATCTTTTAAACTGTTAAAAATCATTTCGGGCCATGTTTTATTAATCAAATTTAAACATAAACATTAAGTTTTTTAAATTAAAATATATTTTTTTTATTTATAATGAAAAACCGGTTAACCGGTTTTTTCTGTATTTGAAAAATATCAACCGGTTTTTTTTAAATGTCAACTATTCGAACTATTCGAAAACCGGTTTTTGGAAAATGTCGAATAATCGATCACCCTAGTAGATGAACATAAAATAGACCATTGCTCACTGTATAAAGTAGACTGTACATATACATACACATGCATGTCCTAAAAACGCCTTAAAGTATGCTACTGACTAATTAACTGAACACAAAATAACAACCTTCAACATTCACTTCTAATTTACCTCCAAAAGCTTTAACAACTCTCAAATAGATATTATATTTTTCCATGATTTGTGTGTGTGTGTTTTGTTTGGACTAATTACAATACCGAAATAAATGTAAATTATATTAAGAATACACCCACATACATTATAATTTGGAGTAAACAAAAAATGTGCAAAAGTTCCAACAGAGTCACATACTAAACCCCGATACATTGGCGTTTATATAATTTAATTTGCACAAAATTTGTTGATTGTCATTGTGACTGTTGCACATTAATTATGCAAATTTTACTAATCAATTGTTAGAAAATGAATGAATAAGTGAAATGTTAAAATGTCAACACATACATATAAATATAGTGATTGAAATGTTGTTTGAACTGCTGGAGGGAGGTCTTTTAAAATCTAGTGGTTTCCCTGTAATTGAAATGTAATGTTTTACGGAAATGTATTCAAATGGATTTAATGTTTTGCTAGAGAATGTTAGTAAAATGTTTGAATAAAATATTTGCTTATTTTCGAAACTAATTGGTAAATAATATTGAATATTTTATGCCAAAAAGGCCTTTTAGTTTAATGGAAATAGAGTGAAAAAGTAAACGAATTATTGTGACAAGTTGAGTAATATAATATAATTAATAAACTTTGGGGATTTATATAAATTGAAATAAAATCAATAATCAACAAAAAATTAGAAATAATGTTAAAATTTCGTAGTAAATAACAAAAATAACCTAAAAGTATGCATTAATTATTAAATTGTAATATGAATATCATGAATTATGTTTTATTTTTTTAATTGTAGATTTAAAAAAAATAGAAAACTCACTTTTAAATTCTCTAAATTGTATACAATAATTTTAAATTTTCAAACAGCCTGAGGTTATGCTTTAAATTAAATGTTAGTTTTTCTAACACAATAAATATGCTACAAAATCCAGCTAAATAAATACCATAATAACCATACTTTTAAGTAAAAGAATATTACAATTTTATTTAACAAAAAAATTAGTTTAACAACAATAAATATTAAAAAATTTACCTAAAGCCATGGTGAGGTAGCTGTCAGCCACATTTACTGGTGGAAAATAAAGTGAAAAAAAAACTGAAACTAGATTTTTAACTATAGAAATTTTAGCTCAAATAACCATAAATAAAATTCTGGGAAAATAAAATTGTGTTTTAAAATTGCCTGAAGGTATGCGTTACTATTTTAATTTGTTTGAATTTTATGTTTTAAAGTGAAGAGTAGAACGGACATGGAAAATGCAGTACTATTGTACTATTTTAGGTCCAGTCTAGTCTATAGTTTAGTCTATAGTCCAGTCAATAGTCAATAGTCTAGTCTATAATCTAGTCAATAGTCTAGTCTATAGTCTAGTCTATAGTCTAGTCTATAGTCTAGTCTATAGTCTAGTCTATAGTCTAGTCTATAGTCTAGTCTATAGTCTAGTCTATAGTCTAGTCTATAGTCTAGTCTATAGTCTAGTCTATAGTCTAGTCTATAGTCTAGTCTATAGTCTAGTCTATAGTCTAGTCTATAGTCTAGTCTATAGTCTAGTCTATAGTCTAGTCTATAGTCTAGTCTATAGTCTAGTCTATAGTCTAGTCTATAGTCTAGTCTATAGTCTAGTCTATAGTCTAGTCTATAGTCTAGTCTATAGTCTAGTCTATAGTCTAGTCTATAGTCTAGTCTATAGTCTAGTCTATAGTCTAGTCTATAGTCTAGTCTATAGTCTAGTCTATAGTCTAGTCTATAGTCTAGTCTATAGTCTAGTCTATAGTCTAGTCTATAGTCTAGTCTATAGTCTAGTCTATAGTCTAGTCTATAGTCTAGTCTATAGTCTAGTCTATAGTCTAGTCTATAGTCTAGTCTATAGTCTAGTCTATAGTCTAGTCTAGTCTATATTCTAGTCTATAGTCTAGTCTATAGTCTAGTCTATAGTCTAGTCTATAGTCTAGTCTAATAGTCCTAGTCATAGTCTTATCGTCTAGTCTAGAGTCTAGTCTATAGTCTAGTCCTTAGTCTAGTCTATCTAGTCTATAGTCTAGTCTATAGTCTAGTCTAGTCTAGTCTATGTCTATCTATAGTCCTAGTCTATAGTCTGTATATTAGTCTAGTCTATAGTCTAGTCTATAGTCTAGTCTATAGTCTAGGTCTATAGTCTAGTCTATAGTCTATCTATAGTCTAGTCTATAGTCTAAGTCTAGTTAGTCTAGTCTTATTATATCTATAAGCAGCCGAAGAGTCTATAGTATAAGCCCTATAGTATAGTCTACAGTCTAGTCTATAGTTTAGCCTATAGTCTAGTCTATAGTCTAGCCTATAATATAGTCTATAGTCTAGCCTATAATCTAATCTATAGTCTAGTCTATCCTATAGTCTAGTCTATAGTCTAGCCTATAGTATATTTTTGATGAAAGATAGAGTACAGTAGAGTAAATGAAGTATGTGTTTTGGTTTGTAATTTGAAGAAAATTTGTGATCCCTTACTTATACTGGATTCTTAAAGATCAGGTGACGTTTCCCTTAAATATTTAGTGCATTAATAGATTAGTATCCTTAAACAAACGTATTACTTTCATGTACTTCAGACAAATGTATGACTATGTTCTTTAGCAAGCAAGAGTTAAATAACTTCCACACACCCCTTCAAAAAACCATAAATTTCCCTTTCAATTACAATAAACTTTGTCTTCGACTACTAATAACTCTCCGACTAGCAGTACTTATTTCCATATAAATTATTAGATTTAATAAATTATTTCATATAGATTTTTCTTGTAAGATAAAAACAATAAAACACAACATAAATTGCTTAATAGACGGCCACCAACCAAAATAAAAACAATTTGGGCTCCCACAAGAAACAAGCAAAGCAAATTTTTAAGGCATGAGAGAAATATAGGTTGCTTACATGAAAATAAAATAATATTTAGTTAAAGCATATGATTGAAAATCAATAAATTTACCATTATATACAATTGCATGTGTATATGTATGTGTGTGTGTTATTTATGTTGTTTTT
Source organism: Lucilia sericata (assembly GCF_015586225.1). Taxonomy (NCBI): domain Eukaryota; kingdom Metazoa; phylum Arthropoda; class Insecta; order Diptera; family Calliphoridae; genus Lucilia; species Lucilia sericata. The sequence goes on along the minus strand of NW_023994176.1, from coordinate 422,446 downwards.
TTTATTTGGTATAAATAAATTTTACACATGTGTTTCTTTCGTTAGTTATTTTGTTTGTGTAACACAAGTAACTAAAAAGAACAAAAATATATAATTTATATGAAGTTGTTGGTTATTAACCACGACACATGAGGTTTTTCAACCACATACAGACATACAGACAGGCGTGTTCAGAGTTACATTTACACCGACATAAATAAATTTTCTTAAAATGCATGTAGACCTGCCTAAACAGGCGGTTAGAAACAGAACACGTTCTTGTAAGTATAGGTTTTTAGACAAATTTATACATGTTTTTATATACATATATCAATTTGTATTTATGTGTAAAAGAAATGTTTAAATCTTTAATAAGTTTAGCTTATTAAAGCAGAGAAGGATTGTTTAGAAAAATATTAAGATTTGGAATGAAAAACTTAAATTTTAAATTTAATTTAGACTTTTCTCACTTTTTCAAATGTTCCCACGTTCAACTTTAAAAAAATGTTAAATTTTATTTTATAAATATATTAGGAACTAAAATCGAAAATACTTTCTGAACTATTTTGTAACTCTTCCTACTTTTTTAAAACTGTTACTTTGATAACATTGCTAAAAATTTTAATTTTATTTCATAAATATGCTAATAAATAAAATTGTAAACATTTTATATAACTCTTCCCACATTTCTAAAAACTGTTCCCACTTCTAACTTTGTCAAATTTTACAAAATTTAAAATTTTATTTCAAAAATTCACAAAGAATTTAAATTTAAAAAATCTTCTATACTTTTTAGCAACTGTTCTCTGTTTCTTAAAACTGTTCCCACCTTTATATTTTGAAATTTGTTAAAGTTCTCCAATTTTATATTAACAAATATATTAAAACTAAAAATTTCAAATATTTTTTGAACATTTCTGAGACTCTTCCCAACTTTTTAAAAACTTTTTTTCTCTATTATAGTTGTTTTTCTGTGAAAATTTTAAAAATATTTCAAAAATTGAAAAAACTTTTTGAATTTATTCGCTTTTAAAAACTGTTCTCTACAAAATTTTAATTCGTAATAAACTTTTTAAGGGGTTTGCTAATGGCTACTCGTTTTTGCTCTTTCCTAGGAAAACAGAAACTGAATTTTATGAGTTTTTTCTGCAACAAAATTTTTAATGAAAAAAGCAACAGTTTTTTTTTATCAAAATACACGCAAAAACCCATCAATTTGTTGTTTAAAGGTTTTAGGGCAAGAAAAAATAATTGTGTTACACTCGAAAAATATTGAACTTAAATCTTTTTATTAAAATACAAATCGTTTCTGAAATTTAATTATAAAGTACTTAAGTTAAGAAGTGTTAGTTAGTTAGTTAGTTAGTTAGTTAGTTAGTTAGTTAGTTTTAGTTAGTTAGTTAGTAGTTAGTAGTAGTTAGTTAGTTAGTAGTTAGTTAGTTAGTTAGTTAGTTAGTTAGTTAGTGAGTTAGTTAGTAGTTAGTTAGTTAGTTAGTTAGTTAGTTAGTTAGTAGTTAGTTCGTTAGTTAGTTAGTTAGTTAGTTGTTAGTTAGTAGTTGTTAGTTAGTTAGTTAGTTAGTTAGTTAGTTAGTTAGTGTTAGTTAGTTAGTTAGTTAGTTAGTTAGTAGTTAGTTAGTTATAGTTAGTTAGTTAGTTAGTAGTTAGTTAGTTAGTAGTTAGTTAGTTAGTTAGTTAGTAGTTAGGTTAGTTAGTTAGTTAGTTAGTAGTAGAGTTAGTTAGTTAGTTAGTTAGTAGTTAGTGTAGTTAGTTAGTAGTTGGTTAAGTTAGTTAGTTAGTTAGTTAGTTAGTAGTTAGTTAGTTAGTTAGTTAGTTAGTTGTAGTTAGTTAGTTAGTTAGTTAGTTAGTTAGTTAGTTAGTTAGTTAGTTAGTTAGTTAGTTAGTTAGTTAGTTAGTTAGTTAGTAGTTAGTTAGTTAGTAGTTAGTTAGTTAGTAGTAGTTAGTTAGTTAGTTAGTTAGTTAGTTAGTTAGTTAGTTAGTTAGTTAGTTAGTAGTAGTTAGTTAGTTAGTTAGTTAGTTAGTTAGTAGTTAGTTAGTTAGTTAGTAGTTAGTTAGTTAGTTAGTTAGTTAGTTAGTAGTAGTTAGTTAGTTAGTTAGTTAGTTAGTTAGTTAGTTAGTTAGTTAGTTAGTTAGTTAGTTAGTTAGTTAGTTAGTTAGTTAGTTAGTTAGTAGTAGTTAGTTAGTTAGTTAGTTAGTTAGTTAGTTAGTTGGTTTACCAGTGCCTCAGTTGAGAATCGAACCCAACACCTCCGGTCTACCGAAGGGCACTAAGATTTTTTTAAGTGTGTTTAAAAATTTGTTGAATTTTTTGATGACCACATTATTTTTCAAAGTGTATTTGAGTTTTTTTAACAACTTTACTTTCCACTTCAACGAAAACAAAACTAGTAACTCCCATGACTCCCATGCTCACGTAAATATTTAAACTTACACAAAATTACTACTACTATGAAGCAATAACTACTGTAACAGTTAGTTACGAATAAAAATTACAACAACAACAAACAGCGGAAACGGAAATCTGGTAATTTTTCGTTAGCACTTCGTTATTTTTTGCTGCTGTAGCAACATCCCAACTGCAGTAAGTAAAAAAAAGGGGGGGGGCAACAAAAGGAAAATGCTTACTGCCGAAAAGCCAAACGAAATAAAAATTGCATTTTAATGGAATTACGTGATGGTGTGCTGATTTTAAATTTTTACTATAATCTACAAAATTTATTATTGTTGGTAGTTTTATAAAACATATTCTCTTTTTGTTTCGACCACAATACAACATCAGCTATTAAGGGTTTTAAAATGAAAACACATACAAAAAAATAATCTCTACAAGCTGCGGTAGTGTAAGCAAGCAACCAACCAACCAAATGTTTTCCATAATATTGATTTTAAAAATTTATGCAGAATTTTTTTTCTGATTTTGCAAAGTTTAAGTATAGAAAAAGTTTTTTTGTTGCTCATTGTTATTTTTACAAATTTTTGTTTTTTACATTTTTAAATAAAAAACTTTAAATATTCATAACACCCAGCTGTTTGTGAAAAGCTAAAAATCATAGATTAATATTAAACGTATGCAATTGGTTATTTGCTGATTGCCACAGAAACCTCATTTGGGGTTGAACACAGATTTTGGATTTTTTCAATACTTTTTGCTAGAGAAAAAGTTAAATAAAATAACAACAATATTTTGTAAACGTAATCGCAATCGGTATCGTAATAAGTATAATGATCATATTTTCTTTATGTCTGAAAATACAGAAAAATAGGTCATGTTGTTTTTTTTTCTATATGTGTGTCTATGGCAGTCTTATAATCATAAGCATTTGTATTTTTATTATTATTATTATTTGGTTGCTTAATAAAAAGTATTTCTGTTCAGAATTATTATTATGGGAATTCTGTTAATACACAAAAATTTTTATATTTAAATAAATTGCTTTCGTATGCCTGCATGAAAGTAAAAAAGGTATTATTAACCAAAAAACCATTGATAAAGTTAAATAAAACGTTTTTCTCGCATAATTCAAATCAGAAAAACAGATGTGAAAATGAAATGGACAATTTGTTTGTTATAAAGAGATTTAATTGAAGATAAAATATATAAGAACTACTACCTAAAACTAGAGAGGTATGTCAAATTTCACGCTATACTCGTATTTTTAAGCTAGAAATAAGCGTTAAAGTAATTTTCTAAAGGCGTCCTTATATGCGGCGTAGGTTCAATTATGGACCGATCCATATAAAATTTGGTAGAGAGATTTTGACTGGCATGAAACTTACATATGTGGGTGGAGAATTTCATCGCTATACTCGTATTTTTAAGCCAGAAATGAGCGTTAAAGTCATTTTCTAAAGGGGGCCTTATATGGGCGGTAGGGTCAACTATGGACCGATCTTCATAAAATTTGGAATTTCATCGCTGTACTCGTACTTTTAAAACAGTTATGCCTGTTAAAGCTGTTTTTTTTTCTAGGGCTCTCTTGTATGGGGGCTATAGGAAAACGTGGACCGATATCGCCCATTTTCAATACCAAATAAACCTTACCTATAAAAAATATTTTTAGAAAATTCCAACCCTATAGTTCATTCCGTTCGGACTCTATTGGGCTTTCAACCGACAGACAGACAGATGGACGGACGAACATGGCTAGAACGTCTTAGAATTTAATAAGGACCCTGACGGACAGATGGACGGACGAACATGATCGAACATAGATCGTCTTAGAATTTAATAAGGACCCAAAATATATATACCTTTGCGAGAGATCTGCCCAGGAGAAACCTTGGATAACAGGGGAGATAGGGAATCTTGGTAAGACTCTTCGCAACCGGAATCTATGGTCGATGACACGGGCAGAAAGCTGAAGGATATGGAGGAGACAATGAAACTCCTAATGGACTCTCATTTTCCACCCGGTATATCGAATAATATAGATGAACCGATGCTTATGTAAAGGGCCGATCGGTGGAAACCGCTTTAAACAAAGTTGTCCACCACATAGGTGCATCCTTTGATAGCAAATTGTATACACTGGCGATAGGCATTGACATCGAAGGCGCACACTGATACTCTTATACAATCCCTAGACCAGTTTTATGTTGACCGGGTGCTTCGTAACTGGTTCAACTACATGCTAAGGAACAGATAGATAAGCTGCGAGATGTACGATATAATTATCAGGATAAAGGTATTTCGCGATATACCACAGGGTGACATTTTGTCACCTTTACTCTGGGTTACCACGATTAATAGCCTACTAAGGATTTTAACCGAGAAAGGACTTAGACCTGTCTGCTATTCAGACGATGTTGTAATACTTTTAAAGGGAAAGAATCCAAATTACTTGTGTAGACGAGTTGAGGAGGCTCTAAATACGGCATTGAGCTGGGCTTAACCGAGAATCCTCAAGGTTAACCCGGAGAAGATGAAAATCTGTCTTTTCACAAGAAAGACTTAAATTTCTACATATACTAAACCTTGCTTCCTGGTCAAGAAGATACCGGTGACAGACAAAGTTAAGTACTTAGGCGTAATCCTCAACCGGAAATTAAAATGTAAATACCACATAGAGGATAGCATCAACAAGGTGCTGCGCGATATGTAGGGCATGAAATAGGGTCTTAGTCCTACTGTGACAAATTGGCTTTATAAAAGTGTGTTTACACCAATTCTAGCTCATGCTTCAATAATCTGGTGGACTGCTTTGGACAAAAAGTGTAATATCAAACTACTACAAGGAGTTTAGCATACATGCTGCTTAAGTAGAAGTGATGCCATGTGCACTACTTCAACCAAAGCTCTGGAAACGTACCACCCATTGAAACATATTTAAGATATGAGGCGGCCCTTACAGCCGAACGGCTCTTCCAAAGCGGTTATAGGACACGTTAAAATGTATACTGGACACATTGGAAGGTTTTACACAATCATCAGACGAGCCTGATCGCGTACCAGACACAGAATATGTCAGAAACTTTGAAACGCTCATCTCAGATAGAATGTATTGGTCAAGCGGAAAACTAGAGCAAATACCAGTAGGAATCCATTGTCACACGGATGGTTCTAAATTGGGGGATAAAATGTTTTTTTTTTTCCAAATATTTTACAATTCTTAAAGAGTTTCTAGACAATTTTCTTTAAACACTTCTTACTATTGATTGTAATTTAATAACCTGCTAAATTTAGAAACTCCAATTATTTCTATAATTTCTTTATCTAACAAAATTTTATTGCCCGAAAAAGCCAACACACAATCTTACGTATCATTTCTATCCACCTATATAAAAAAAACATAGCAATCTAATGTGCTGACCCCTTATTCCCACTCCAGTAACAACTTAGCAACGTCACTTAGTTGCTTGTAGTTTACAAATAAATTTGTGTTTAATAATCTTCAACTATTTTCCCATAAAATTTTATTATTTCTAGTCTCTCTTTAACTTTAATTCACCGGAGGTTAGAAGGAAAAAAAACAAAATATAAAAATATGACTTTCGTTGCCAGTGTGCCGGTGTATGAATTTATTTATTTGTTTATTTTGTAAACAAAACCTAGTACATGTTGGGAACTTACAATACAATTTGTATTTTCACCTTAAACGCCTAAAAGTATGCTAGAGCAATGATTTCCTCACCTAAAAGTATGTATAGTATGAACACGTTTAGTGTTGCTAAATAAATTCCGTTTATATGCTCTTTTTATTCACTAAATATTTTCATTTGTTTACTTTAGCTTATCCCAAGGGACAAGGGCCAAAACTTTGCATTCCCCCCCACATTATTAGCAAACTCCCCCTCAAGACATTTGTTGTTTTATTAAATGATAGTAAATAGCAGAATGTGTCTGTCTGTCAGTTGCTTTTCGCTTTACGTAAACAGTTTGTAATTAAAACTGTTTAGCTAAGAGAGCGGGAGAAATGAAAGACAGGCAGAGAGCTAGAATGAATATAAGAGCGTGTTTAGTTTAGTTAATATTACAAAACGTGATGTAAATTATTATAAGAAAAGTTTTGACAACTAAAATTCCTTTACCTCCCCCTTCGCATTAGCTAAATGTTGTTAATGTTAAACGAAAACTTTCTTTTAATAGATTTTTCATTAAACAATGAACATGATATATGTATATATGACAGAAAATGGGAGACAGAGATATAAAGAGCGGGAAAGCATGAGCAAAGGTCATTTAAAGTTTTTCTCATATCAAATACTCGTAGCTAACACATTTTGTAAGTTTATAATAATCTTCCTCCGTAGAATGTGTGATAAAGACTGCCATTAACTTAATTAGTTTTCTTTTTCATTTCGTTTTAATGATTTTAGTTTTAAAATTTTGTGATTAAGTTTTATGCTTCATTATCAGAGGAGGACAGTTTAAATTTACATTTTTTTTTCCTTAAAATGGGAGCAATAATCGAATAAAATCTTGAACTCCGGCAGCATGTAAAAAAATATTTGGGTTATTGGAAAGAAAATCCAAAGAAAACTATAAAAAATGCACATATTCAAAGACAAATACATTCCTTCTTTAATTTTTTTTCGGATTTTTTTTCTGTATCCTTAGAGCTACAGGTTTTATTTCTACAATAAGACACAGAAATCTCTGAATGTTTTTATTTCTCTTGACATTTTTTTAATCTTTATGCATATTCTATTTTGGATTGCGTTTTCCAACTTAATGGGAGCATATATTGTTGAGTACTTCTTACATATTTAATAGACTGAGCTTCAATCCCCAAAATCAAAAGTGTGAGAAACAAAACAAGTTAACTTAAGTTATAAATAAATTTACAAAATTTTGCCTTTTTGTAGCTTTTGAAGATTTCATAAAGTTTTCAAAAAATATTTTAAAAATTTTCAGAAAATTTCAAGATTTCTTTAGTAAATTTTTGCAAAATTTGCCTTCTTTAGTAAAATTTTTGCAAAATTTGCCTTCTTTAGTAAAATTTTTGCAAAATTTGCCTTCTTTAGTAAAATTTTTGCAAAATTTGCCTTCTTTAGTTAATTTTTTGCAAAATTTGCCTTCTTTAGTAAAATTTTTGCAAAATTTGCCTTCTTTAGTTAATTTTTTGCAAAATTTGCCTTCTTTAGTAAATTTTCTGCAAAATTTGCCTTCTTTAGTAAATTTTCTGCAAAATTTGCCTTCTTTAGGTAATTTTTTTGCAAAATTTGACTTCTTTAGTAAATTTTCTGCAAAATTTGCCTTCTTTAGTAAATTTTCTGCAAAATTTGACTTCTTTAGTAAATTTTCTGCAAAATTTGCCTTCTTTAGTAAATTTTCTGCAAAATTTGACTTCTTTAGTAAATTTTCTGCAAAATTTGCCTTCTTTAGTAAATTTTCTGCAAATTTTGCCTTCTTTAGTAAATTTTCTGCAAAATTTGCCTTCTTTAGTAAAATTTCTGCAAAATTTGCCTTCTTTAGTAAATTTTCTGCAAAATTTGCCTTCTTTAGTAAATTTTTGCACAATTTGCCTTCTTTAGTAAATTGTTTTGCAAAATTTGCCTTCTTTTGTAAAATTTTTGCAAAATTTGCCTTCTTTAGTAAAATTTTTGCAAAATTTGCCTTCTTTAGTTAAATTTTTGCAAAATTTGCCTTCTTTAGTAAAATTTTTGCAAAATTTGCCTTCTTTAGTTAATTTTTTGCAAAATTTGCCTTCTTTAGTAAATTTTCTGCAAAATTTGCCTTCTTTAGTAAATTTTCTGCAAATTTTGACTTCTTTAGTAAATTTTCTGCAAAATTTGCCTTCTTTAGTAAATTTTCTGCAAAATTTGACTTCTTTAGTAAATTTTCTGCCAAATTTGGCTTCTTTAGTAAATTTTCTGCAAAATTTGCCTTCTTTAGTAAATTTTCTGCAAAATTTGCCTTCTTTAGTAAATTCTCTGCAAAATTTGCCTTCCTTAGTAAATTTTCTGCAAAATTTGCCTTCTTTAGTAAATTTTTCCAAAATTTGCCTTCTTTAGTAAAATTTTTGCAAAATTTGCCTTCTTTAGTAAAATTTTTGCAAAATTTGCCTTCTTTAGTTAAATTTTTGCAAAACTTGCCTTCTTTAGTAAATTTTCTGCAAATTTTGACTTCTTTAGTTAATTTTCTGCAAAATTTGCCTTCTTTAGTAAATTTTCTGCAAAATTTGACTTCTTTAGTAAATTTTTTGCCAAATTTGCCTTCTTTAGTAAATTTTCTGCAAAATTTGCCTTCTTTAGTAAATTTTCTGTAAAATTTGCCTTATTTAGAAAATTTCTGCAAAATTTGCCTTCTTTAGTAAATTTTCTGCAAAATTTGTCTTCTTTAGTAAATTTTTGCAAAATTTGCCTTCTTTAGTAAAATTTTTGCAAAATTTGCCTTCTTTAGTAAAATTTTTGCAAAATTTGACTTCTTTAGTTAATTTTTTGCAAAATTTGACTTCTTTAGTAAATTTCCTGCAAAATTTACTTACTTTAGTAAATTTTCTGCAAAATTTGCCTTCTTTAGTAAATTTTCTGTAAAATTTGCCTTCTTTAGTAAATTTTCTGCAAAATTTGCCTTCTTTAGAAAATTTTCTGCAAAATTTGCCTTCTTTAGTAAATTTCCTGCAAAATTTACTTTCTTTAGTAAATTTTCTGCAAAATTTACTTTCTTTAGTAAATTTTCTGCAAAATTTGCCTTCTTTAGTAAATTTCTGCAAAATTTGCCTTGTTTAGTAAATTTTCTGCAAAATTTACTTTCTTTAGTAAATTTTCTGCAAAATTTGCCTTCTTTAGTAAATTGTTTTGCAAAATTTGCCTTCTTTAGTAAATTGTTTTGCAAAATTTACCTTATTTAGTAAATTTTTTGCAAAATTTGCCTTCTTTAGTAAATTTTTGCACAATTTGCCTTCTTTAGTAAATTTTCTGCAAAATTTGCCTTCTTTAGTAAATTGTTTTGCAAAATTTGCTTCTTTAGTAAAATTTCTGCAAAATTTGCCTTCTTTAGTAAATTTTCTGCAAAATTTGACTTCTTCAGTAAATTTTCTGCAAAATTTGATTTCTTTAGTAAATTTTCTGCAAAATTTGCCTTCTTTAGTAAATTTTCTGCAAAATTTGCCTTCTTTAATAAATTTTCTGCAAAATTTGCCTTCTTTAGTAAAATTTCTGCAAAATTTGCCTTCTTTAGTAAATTTTCTGCAAAATTTGCCTTCTTTAGTAAAGTTTTGCACAATTTGCCTTCTTTAGTAAATTGTTTTGAAAAATTTTCCTTCTTTAGTAAATTTTTGCAAAATTTGCTTTCTGTAGTAAGTTTTTGCAAAATTTGCCTTCTTTAGTAAATTTTTTGCAAAATTTACCTTCTTTAGTAAATTTTCTGCAAAATTTGCCTTCTTTAGTAAATTTTCTGCAAAATTTGCCTTCTTTAGTAAATTTTCTGCAACATTTGCCTTCTTTAGTAAATTTTCTGCAAAATTTGCCTTCTTTAGTAAAATTTCTGCAAAATTTGCCTTTTTTAGTAAAATTTCTGTAAAATTTGCCTTCTTTTTTAAATTTTCTGCAAATTTTGCTTTCTTTAGTAAATATTTTGAAAAATATGAAGACAATTTTATTTCCTTATTTCCTTCAATAATTTATCATATTTATTTGCTTTAGCGAAAAAAAATAGCAGTTGTCAAACGTGTTGAAATTTATATTTCTCCCCCTTAACAAAATTAAAATTATTTATGAAATATATGTTGATTAAACAAAAGTACGTGTAATAAATAATAAATGTCCCATGCAAAAATTTGAAATATAATATTTCATTTTCAACTGTTAACAGATTGTCGCCGTTGTCTACTTTTCACACTGAACGACGATTGATTGGTTAGCCTTACAAACGGCAACAGTCAATTAATCCAAGACAAATTAATGACCATACCAACTGAAATATTTCATGTATATTTAATAGGCAACAAGACAGAAACAAATGTAAAGTGAAGTATAAACAAATGTTCACAAAATACATACAAACATACTTACTTATACATATATGTATGTATGTAGGTAAAATTGTATTGGTAATCAAGGATAAGTAAAAAGGAAAACATAAGGTCAATATACAATTACATATCCTTAAATATCCTAGAATTCTCACACTTATTAAAGTTATTGGAGCTTTCAGGCGAGTATTTTGGTATAACACATACCACCCACTTTTTTCCCTTAGGCCGCCTACCATCAACTTATAATACGTGTACATATTCTCTCATCTAGTAATGACATGAATTTATTTTATATATTTCTTACAATTTTCTTAATATTCCTCTTAGAAAAACGAACGAAACAGGAAGTCAAAGAATACAGTATAGTCATCATCATTTAACACCCTCTTGCCTGTTGGAGCAAGTTGGTCGACCAGCTGGCTAAGGACTAGTGTAATTTGTTAAATAAACTATAAACATATTTATGTTTTTTTATTTACTTGTAAATACTACTACTGCCTTTAATGCCCCGATATAGAGGGATTGCTTTAAGACAGTTGTAATGTCTGGGGAGTGGAAGGGGGTTGGGCAAATGACGCAGTTGGGTATGAAGGACATGGTGTTGGAAAGAAGGAGGGATAACAATAGTATAATAAATTATGCATTAGTTGCGTACAATTGGCCTTTAATAAAGTTTCAAGTAGAAAATAGTAAAGAAAGCTAAATTTTACAAAAATTTACTATAAAAAGGGTATTGGGTACAAAATTTACTGGATATGTTTTACTTAAGAGATTAAAACTTTTGCAGAAAATAATCTAAATCTGAAGAAAATTTAATAAAAACAGGTCAAGAAATAATAAACCGAATTCAACAGAAATAGAAAAGTAGCAATCTTGAAAATTTCGACCTGTAGCGTACGCACAAGGATTACATGGACAAACAGACGGACAGACAGACATATAGACGGACAGACAGACAGACAGACGGACATAATTTAATTGACTCAGAATGTGATTCTGAACCGATTGGTATAAGGTGGGTGTTACAAACTTCAGTACAAACGCATAATACTCTTTACACTATAGTGAAGGGTATAAAAATTTATAAAATTTTCCAAAAAAAAAAAAATCCTAAAAAAATTATTGCAGAAAATTGCAGGAAATTGACCAAAGAAAGCAAATTTTGCAAAGAAAAATTATAAAAATATGAAATTTTCCAAAAAATACTGAAAATAACTGAATACTGAATAGAAATTAATCTTTATAACCCTTGTCATTTTCATATCATATTTATTAACCCTTTTCAAAAATGAAACCTCTCAAAAATCTTAAAATTTTAACATTAAAAAGAGAAAAAACAAATAAACTTACCACTACGTTTCTGCACCATATTGTGACCATACAGACGACTTAAATCGATGGCTTTGACATTGACCACAAACAGCATAATGGCTATAAAAAGTGGCCAGGTTAAACGCCACATCAGCAACGACATTTTGTATTAAAGTTCCTTCTTAATACAATAATTAATTTTACTTCTTCCAAACAGAAGAGAAGAAAGGAAAACTTAACACAACAAAGAATTAAAAGGTAAACGACTTTGTGAACGAAAAAAATAAATATTTTTTTTGCACTTAAACACTTGCTGAACTTGAAAATCAAAAGAAATCGTAACAACAAATGACTTCTTTTCAGTCAAAAGAAAAGAAACTAAATGAGTGTTTTACACTTGTCTTAAGTCTGTTGTTATTTGAGTGAGAGGAAAAAAGGAGAAAGGAAAAAAATTAAAGTAAAATAAAAAGTTTTTTTTTTCTTGAATTTATCACAACTTATTGGTTTTTAAGGTTTCTTGTTTATTAGTTTTTTCACATAAACACCCTTTTAAGACGAAGCAGCATTACTTATGTCATTAACACTTACAAACACTCATACACAGTTTAAAGAGTAGAGAGATTATTTATGCTGCTTAGTCCTTTATTTGTAAATACACCAAATCTGTTTCCTTTTCTTGTTTTGTACTTATTTTTAAATTTGTTATATTTGTGTTACTAAAATGTTTTTGTTTTAAAGCAAGAAATGTAGAGATTTTGTGTTAAATTAAAACTTGAATATGTATGATATGTTTCGTTACAATTGGTTGTTTGTTGGAGTTCGTAGTTACATTGTTGTTATTTGTTGTTTAAAATCTGTAAAGAAAGATTATGGAAAGTTAGTTAAATATTGCAAAAATCACATGAGTTTCAGAAATTGTTACTTTTTAGTTGGAAAAAGTGTATATTTTCTTTGTAGGAAATCAAAAAAATTTGTTACAGAGCCTGTAAGTAGGCAATGTGTTTTAAAATGAACCCAATTTCAACTTGCAGGTAGGCAACAGTTTTTGATTTTTTTAAATCCTAAAAATATGCAATTTTTACTAAAGAACCCACTAAACAATTTTTGCCGAATTCGTAACGAATTCGTACCGACAGTCTGCACAAGTTGCCGATTTCGTATCCGAATTCCGTCAGAATTCGTTACGAAAATCGTATGAAAGGTTTGCTCGGAATTCGGAACTCTTTGTCTGAGGAAATTCGGAAAAATGTGCAGAGTTGTCGGTCAGAATTCGGTACGAAATCTGATGTAACTTCCCGGGGAAATTCTGTAGGAATTTTCGACAAATCTTATTGAAGTCGGACAAATGTCTGATACCATGTCTGACATTCTTTCGACATCTCGTACGAAAGTCTAATCAAATATAAGAAAGTCTGATAGATGTCTGATAAATGTCTGATAAAATTTCCGACAGTTCGTACAAAAGTCTGATCAAGTATAAGAAAATGGGCTGACTATTCTGATCAACGTCTGATGAAAACTATTTTCATATATATAATTTATTATGGTTTGATTTTATTAATTTTAATAATAATTTATAAGCTTCCATTATTCATGATTTCTTAAGGGTACATAAAAAAATAATAGAAACTTATAGATTAATTTTAAAATTAATAAAATAGTATGGTTTACTATTTACATATTATATACGAAAATAGAGTTCATTACATACATCTATTTGAAATTATAAAATGAAACCATAAAAAATTATGTAATTTTTTGCTAATTTTTGTATATTAACAAAGTTTAATGAAATTTAAACAATAATTATCACATATGCAGATGTTGTTTACTTGATTTACAAAGACCAACTGAGAAAATAAAAGAAAAGAAACATAAATTCCCTTTTAAAGTACAGATGACGAATTTCAAAATATAAACAAGTTTGTGCATGATTTTTATTAAAAACAAAACAAAATTTCCTTCAGATAATCTGCAGAGTTGTCGCAAAGTTTTCTTACAAAAGCACTGAAAATGGGAACAAAATGACCGAGCTAAAAATATCAGAAAATGTGCAGACTATTCTGTTAAATATCTAAAGGAAATGTATATTATTCGCTTAATTGTCTGACGAAGTTACAAAAACAATTTTCTTCAGATTATGTGCAGATTTATCGGATATAATTCTTAAGCCATTTTATATTTTACTTCAGAAAATGTACAGACTATTCTCCTTTATGTCTAAAAAATAATATAGGAATAAAAAAACAAATTGTCCTCCGCCAATGTGCAGATTAGTCTCATAATTGTCGTAACACTGAAATTCCCTTTCGACAATATGCAGACAAGTCTGATGTTAATCGTTTAATACTTCAGAAAATGTGCAGAAAAGTCTAACAAACAGTTTGCCGATTATTCTGTAAAATGTCTAAAAGAAAATTTAGAAATTCGTTAAAAATTCTGATAAAGTATAAGAATTATTTCAGAAAATTTCTGACATCAGACATGTCTGAAAAAATTGTTTACTGGGAAGGGACGTTTTTCAAACATTTACTATAGAAAGGAAATTTTTGGAAAAATTTTACTAAAGAGAGGAAATTTTCCAAAAAATTACTAACGAAAGAAAATTTTCCGAAAACTTACTAAAGAATAGAAATTTTCCAAAAATTTCCTAAAGAAATGAAATTTTTCAAAAATTTCCTAAAGAAATGAAATTTTTCAAAAATTTCCTAAAGAAATTAAATTTTTCAAAAATTTCCTAAAGAAAGGAAACTTTTCAAAAATTTCCTAAAGAAAGGAAACTTTCCAAAAATTTCCTAAAGAAAGGAAATTTTCCAAAAATTTCCTAAAGAAAGGAAATTTTCCAAAAATTTCCTAAAGAAAGGAAATTTTCCAAAAATTTCCTAAAGAAAGGAAATTTTCCAAAAATTTCCTAAAGAAAGGAAATTTTCCAAAAATTTCCTAAAGAAAGGAAATTTTTCAAAAATTTACTAAAGAAAAGCAAATTTTTCCGAAAATTTATTAAAGAAAAGCTGATTTTGCCGAAAATTTACTAAAGAAGAGCTAATTTTCCCGAAAATTTAGTAAAGAAAAGCAACTTTTCCCAAAAATTTTCGGAAAATTTACTAAAAAAAGAAAATTTTCGGAAAATTTACTAAAAAAAAGAAAATTTTCGGAAAATTTACTAAAAAAAAGAAAATTTTCGGAAAATTTACTAAAAAAAAAGAAAATTTTCGGAAAATTTACTAAAAAAAGAAAATTTTCGGAAAATTTACTAAAAAAAAGAAAATTTTCGGAAAATTTTCTAAAAAAAAAAGAAAATTTTTCGAAAATTTACTAAGAAAAAGCAAATTTTCGGAAAATTTACTAAAGAAATGCAAATTTTCGGAAAATTTACTAAAGAAAAGCAAATTTTCGGAAAATTTACTAAAGAAAAGCAAATTTTCGGAAAATTTACTAAAGAAGAGCTAATTTTCGGAAAATTTACTAAAGAAAAGCAAATTTTCCCAAAAATTTTCGGAAAATTTACTAAAAAAAGAAAATTTTCGGAAAATTTACTAAAAAAAGAAAATTTTCGGAAAATTTACTAAAAAAAGAAAATTTTCGGAAAATTTACTAAAAAAAGAAAATTTTCGGAAAATTTACTAAAAAAAAGAAAATTTTCGGAAAATTTACTAAAAAAAGAAAATTTTCGGAAAATTTACTAAAAAAAAGAAAATTTTCGGAAAATTTACTAAAAAAAAGAAAATTTTCGGAAAATTTACTAAAAAAAAGAAAATTTTCGGAAAATTTACTAAAAAAAAGAAAATTTTCGGAAATTTTCTAAAAAAAAAAAGAAAATTTTTCGAAAATTTACTAAGAAAAAGCAAATTTTCGGAAAATTTAAAGAAAAAGCAAATTTTCGGAAAATTTACTAAGAAAAAGCAAATTTTCGGAAAATTACTAAAGAAAAGCAAAATTTTCGGAAAATTTACTAAAGAAAAGCAAATTTTCGGAAAATTTACTAAAGAAAAGCAAATTTCGGAAAATTTACTAAAGAAAAGCAAATTTTCGGAAAATTTACTAAAGAAAAGCAAATTTTCGGAAAATTTACTAAAGAAAAGCAAATTTTCGGAAAATTTACTAAAGAAAAGCAAATTTTCGGAAAATTACTAAAGAAAGCAAATTTTCGGAAAATTTACTAAAGAAAAGCAAATTTTCGGAAAATTTACTAAAGAAAAGCAAATTTTCGGAAAATTTACTAAAGAAAAGCAAATTTTCGGAAAATTTACTAAAGAAAAGCAAATTTTCGGAAAATTTACTAAAGAAAAGCAAATTTTCTGAAAATTTACTAAAGAAAAGCAAATTTTCGGAAAATTTACTAAAGTAAAGCAAATTTTCGGAAAATTTACTAAAGAAAAGCAAATTTTCGGAAAATTTACTAAAGAAAAGCGAATTTTCAGGGAAAATTTACTAAAGAAAAGCGAATTTTCAGGGAAAATTTACTAAAGAAAAGCGAATTTTCAGGGAAAATTTACTAAAGAAAAGCGAATTTTCAGGGAAAATTTACTAAAGAAAAGCGAATTTTCAGGGAAAATTTACTAAAGAAAAGCAAATTTTCAGGGAAAATTTACTAAAGAAAAGCAAATTTTCGGAAAATTTACTAAAGAAAAGCAAATTTTCGGAAAATTTACTAAAGAAAAGCAAATTTTCGGAAAATTTACTAAAGAAAAGCAAATTTTCGGAAAATTTACTAAAGAAAAGCAAATTTTCGGAAAATTTACTAAAGAAATGCAAATTTTCGGAAAATTTACTAAAGAAATGCAAATTTTCGGAAAATTTACTAAAGAAATGCAAATTTTCGGAAAATTTACTAAAGAAATGCAAATTTTCGGAAAATTTACTAAAGAAATGCAAATTTTCGGAAAATTTACTAAAGAAATGCAAATTTTCGGAAAATTTACTAAAGAATGCAAATTTTCGGAAAATTTACTAAAGAAATGCAAATTTTCGGAAAATTTACTAAAGAAATGCAAATTTTCGGAAAATTTACTAAAGAAAGCAAATTTTCGGAAAATTTACTAAAGAAAAGCAAATTTTCGGAAAATTTACTAAAGAAAAGCAAATTTTCAGAAAATTTACTAAAGAAAAGCAAATTTTCGGAAAATTTACTAAAGAAAAGCAAATTTCGGAAAATTTACTAAAGAAAGCAAATTTTCGGAAAATTTACTAAAGAAAAGCAAATTTTCGGAAAATTTACTAAAGAAAAGCAAATTTTCGGAAAATTTACTAAAGAAAAGCAAATTTTCGGAAAATTTACTAAAGAAAAGCAAATTTTCGGAAAATTTACTAAAGAAAAGCAAATTTTCGGAAAATTTACTAAAGAAAAGCAATTTTCGGAAAATTTACTAAAGAAAGCAAATTTTCGGAAAATTTACTAAAGAAAAGCAAATTTTCGGAAAATTTACTAAAGAAAAGCAAATTTCTGAAAATTTACTAAAGAAAAGCAAATTTTCGGAAAATTTACTAAAGTAAAGCAAATTTTCGGAAAATTTACTAAAGAAAAGCAAATTTTCGGAAAATTTACTAAAGAAAAGCAAATTTTCGGAAAATTACTAAAGAAATGCAAATTTTCGGAAAATTTACTAAAGAAATGCAAATTTTCGGAAATAAAAAATTTCGGAAAATTTACTAAAGAAATGCAAATTTTCGGAAAATTTACTAAAGAAATGCAAATTTTCGGAAAATTTACTAAAGAAATGCAAATTTTCGGAAAATTTACTAAAGAAATGCAAATTTTCGGAAAATTTACTAAAGAAATGCAAATTTTCGGAAAATTTACTAAAGAAATGCAAATTTTCGGAAAATTTACTAAAGAAATGCAAATTTTCGGAAAATTTACTAAAGAAAAGCAAATTTTCAGAAAATTTACTAAAGAAAAGCAAATTTTCAGGAAAATTTACTAAAGAAAAGCAAATTTTCGGAAATTTACTAAAGAAAAGCAAATTTTCGGAAAATTTACTAAAGAAAAGCAAATTTTCGGAAAATTTACTAAAGAAAAGCAAATTTTCGGAAAATTTACTAAAGAAAAGCAAATTTTCGGAAAATTTACTAAAGAAAAGCAAATTTTCGGAAAATTTACTAAAGAAAAGCAAATTTTCGGAAAATTTACTAAAGAAAAGCAAATTTTCGGAAAATTTACTAAAGAAAAGCAAATTTTCGGAAAATTTACTAAAGAAAAGCAAATTTTCGGAAAATTTACTAAAGAAAAGCAAATTTTCGGAAAATTTACTAAAGAAAAGCAAATTTTCGGAAAATTTACTAAAGAAAAGCAAATTTTCGGAAAATTTACTAAAGAAAAGCAATTTTCTGAAAATTTACTAAAGAAAGCAAATTTTCGGAAAATTTACTAAAGTAAAGCAAATTTTCGGAAAATTTACTAAAGAAAAGCAAATTTTCGGAAAATTTACTAAAGAAAAGCGAATTTTCAGGGAAAATTTACTAAAGAAAAGCGAATTTTCAGGGAAAATTTACTAAAGAAAAGCGAATTTTCAGGGAAAATTTACTAAAGAAAAGCAAATTTTCAGGGAAAATTTACTAAAGAAAAGCAAATTTTCGGAAAATTTACTAAAAAAAGAAAAATTTTAGGAAAATTTACTAAAGAAAAGAAATTGTTTGGAAAACTTACTAAAGAAAAGCAAATTTTCATGAAAACTTACTAAGGAATTTCCTTTCTTTTTTTTGAAAAATTATTAAAAAGTTAGAACTTTTTGCAAAAATTAATAAAAATAGAAAATTAATCTGTTTGACCTTTATTTCTCTAATATTTTCTGCTTTTAACTTTTATAAGTTTTTCTTTCATCTTAACAAAAATATTTTATAGTTTTAACTGATTTTAAAATTCCCTTAATTGGTTGCTTTATTTTCCATTTTTTCCTATTTAAAGAAAATGTTTACAACTGTAAATTGCATTTAAAAGTTTAGCTCGTAATAATGGCAGTAATTTCAAAGACAAATTTACATTTTCTTTATTATTATTAACATTTATATAAACCTTGTTTTAAAATGTGTATAAAACACAAAGGACCAGAAAGGCTTTAAAAAGGCCTGAAAGTATGCTTTAAATACCAACATGATATGGGTTTTATATGGAAATATGTACATGTAAAGTGGTTAAATGCTACTTTTAAACCTTGAACATTTTTCTTCTATAAAAAGCAAATACTTATAAAATGTGTAATAACATTTTTGTTTTGTTACAATATTTACCATACGCCTATAGGTAGGCTATGGCTTATAAATAAATTTTATTGTATTTTATTTGTTAGAGAAGAAATTCTAACCACATATTCATAAAAATCTACATTTCATTAAAAATCGATGTGTAATAAAACGCAACAAAAGGAAACAAAGGTAGAAACAAATATTTTAGATATTTTTCTTTTATTTTTTTTTTCAAATAATTTCCGAGAAATATTGGTAGCAGTTGGTGTTGTTGGCAAATCAACCTTGCCTTAAGGTATTTTAAATTATTTTTTTTTTTATTTTCTTTCTTTGGTATTGTTATTTTATTTGGATTTATTATTGGAAACACCAACAGGACCAAGACAACACTCTCACATATACACACACATAAATAATGTCAATTTGTGTTTTATTTGATATTCTTTTGTGGAAAAATTGTAACAATAAAATTTATGCATTCTATACACAACAGTTAGAAAGCAAATAAAGAAAAATGTTAAAAACATTCAAGGCTGGATAGACACTCTATTAAGGCAAAAACGAAATTATGCCTTTCATGCTAAATGAAAGAAGGACAGACTCTGTCATAAAGTATAAGCAAATCATGGTGGTATGAAATCTTTGATTGTAATTCTGAGTTATACAAACCAATAATTTATATAACTAACTCGATATAGTACGCTTGGGTATAATGCTTTTTTTTCAAATATATAATTTCGCCTAAAAATATGCAAATATTTTCTTTATTTTTTTGCTTATATCCCCAGTTTGTTGTTAGTGTTTTATACTTTTATGTTATATTTTCTTTAGGACTTTGTTGGAGTTTGTTTTTTGATTGCGTAATATTCTCACCTACTGAATGATTGTCAATGATAGGGGCACAATTTTTATGACAAATGCTTACCCAGCCTTGTTTGCAGCAGTTTAAAAAAAAACAAATTTGCTTAAAATATCTTTTGTTTTAAGAATTGCTTGTCTTATTTTATTGTTATGGGCTTTATAACTGAATTTTTTTTATTTTTGTGATAGAGACTTATGTTTAAAAAAGAGTATTAAGAAAATATTACTTAAAAAAAGACATATTTTTCTTTAATACCTCGAAATTTTTCTGTAGCCCACTAAAGGTTTATGGTTAACAATAAAATTTTATATTTTTATATTCAAATATAGAGTAATAACGTAATGCTCTTTGACATTTATGACAATATTTTTAGTTCTTATTAAATGTCTGCTGTCTAAAGTATGCTTTCAATTTGTTGTTGTTAAATTTATTACAAAATTATAAATATATATTTATATATATACTAGCATACCCTGGGTGCTTCGCTACCCTAACCAAAATTAAATACATACAAAATTTTGTTTACTTTTATAAAAAATTAAAATTGATTTAAAAATTTTTTAATGTTTCAATTTTTTACGTTCAATATCACGTGAGGCTTGTATTTTTAGTTTCATTCGTTTAGCTTCCACATCCAGAAAATTTCGAAATTACTATTTGAAAAAAAGTACTATAAAATACCTCCTATTTAATCAAAAATTTTATGTTTCTGTGTTCAATATTATAGACAATTCAAAAAATATAATTTGAAGAATGAAAAAGTACCAAAAGTCCCTTTCAGTAGATTCTCATTCACTAAGCTCCCTATATTTTAAATTTTATATTCCTATGTTCAATATCGTAAAAATATCAAAAAGTACCATCGGAAAAACGAAAAAGTACAAAAATCTCTCTCAATAAATTCTCATTTAATAAAGATGTGTTCCGGTTAACCATTATAGAGAAACCAAAAGGTACCATTTGAAGAATGGAAAAGTAGCAAAGAGTACCCCCTTACAGAATATTATTCAGTCAAGACCATATATGTTAAAATTTTTGTTCCTAGGTTGAATATTTTAGAAAATTCAAAAAGTACCATTTATGAGATAAAAAGTACTAAAAAGTTCTCTCTTAAAGAATCTTATTCAATGAGGACAGTGTATGTTTAATAATCATGGGTTTTGAATTCATATTATAAAATATACATCATTTGAAGAAAGAAAAAGAACCAAAAGTGGAATAAATTTTACCTTAGTGGAAAGTACTAATAAAAATAGTACAATTTGTCCCCCTTCATTTTATCACAGATAAAACTCAAACGATTCAAATCTGCATTCATTTGTTCCAGAAAAATTGTGCTTTCAAAAAGGTACCAAACAATTTACTCGAATTTGGTCCTATATAGGCCTTAGTACTCGAATTCCAAAATAATATACCAATAGCTTATTTTGTGGGAGTAAATAAAAAACTTTATCAAATTTTATAAAAATTAGCTCAATGAGTTTGAATAAAATTAAATTTCCCGTTTTTACCCTTTTTGGTACTTTTTTTTCCCAGTGAAATAGCAAAAATTTTGTTTCAATAAATATTACAAAGTTAGTCCGTAATTTAATAGGAATACTTCAATATATCGAAAAAATTTTCTTAATGTGCTAAAAAACTACCAAAAATACAGTTCTCTACCTTTTACACCCAAAAAGGACTGAATTTTAAAAAAGTACGAAACAGGTGTCTCCTAATTTTGGAAGATATATTCAAAATATTTACAAAAATGTTATTTTGTTTATTAGTTAAAAGTTATAAAGAGCCAAAAAAGGTACCAAAATCACCTTTGGTACACATTTTCACCCCTTAAAAGTACGAATTTCAAAAAAGCACCAGACACCCATCTGCTCATTTTAAGAGTAGATACAGGTGCGTTTAAAATATTTCTTGTATCACTAATATTGTGTAAGATAATTAAGATAACCTGTTTTGCCCGTTTTTCCCTTTTTTACCCCTAAATGTATAAATTTCCAAAAATCCCTCCTTAGTGGATCTACATAACCAAAAACACATATACTTTGAAAATTTCATGATTCTAGGTTCAGCCGTTTGGGCTGTGTGATGATGAATCAGTCAGTCAGTAACGCTACTCTTTTATATATATAGATATTTAAAAAATATACCATAATTTGTATTTAGTTTTTCAAAAAGAAATCTGCACAAAATCTGTGACAAAATGAAAAGAACACTAAAACAAGCTAAATGGGGTTGCTAGTGGTTAACACTATCTGTGCGTTGTTGTTGTTGTACCATACACCACTTCAGTGGAGAGGGTATATTGGGTTTGTGCTGATGTTTGTAACACATAAAAATATTCGACCTATATCCACCTTCGGCTTAGAATCATCTTGTGAGTCCATTAAGCTATGTCCGTCCGTCCAAGGACGAAGCCTATTGAAAATGGTTTCAAATCGGCCCATTATTTCACCTAGCTCCCATACAACAGATCCCCCCGATAAAAAGCAGCACAAGTAAGTTTTATACAAGCCTTAATGATTTTGTCGACTTATATAAAGATCGGGCCTCATTTGACCCTAGCTCCCATACAAAGTAGCCTTCAGATGAATGACTTAAATGTCCAAAATTCACATATAAACACTAATATCGGCATAAAATCCAGCACAAATAAATACTATATAAATATAAATCCATTCACAAAATTTTATCGGAATCGGTCCATATTTGCCCCAAGCCCCCATATAAACCCTCTTTCAGAAAATTAGTTTTTCGTTCATAAATTGCTTAAATGTATCGGAAACAAGGTTACATTGAAGATAAATACTTTTTTTAAGAAAAAATAAAACACATTTAATAGCTGGTGTAGGGTATCATATGGTCGACCACGCCCCACTATACTCTCTTACTTAGTTTTCTTACGTCTGCATGTAAAAGAATTCGGATTTTTGCTCATATCTTTGTTATTTATCTACCCATTTGGTGATTTTAAACAGAAAACTTCTCGAAAGCTTATCTGATAGTATTATTGAAGATTTAGATCCCAAAGATATATGGGTTCTTCAGAAATTTGATTTCGACGGACATACAGACGGACAGACAGACATGGCTTAGTCGACTTCGCAATCTATAAGGATCCGGAACAGATATGACTCATAGGGTTGAAAAATTATATTATATTGTACTTATAACCGATTGTGTGGTCCAAAATCTTATTGTTGATCTGATCCATATCCCCCCGACTCATGTTACCTTGGTAAATCTTCCATGAACAAAGGTTTTGCTCATGATCCGATAGAACCATGTTCAAAAATTGCACGATGGATCGTCTTTAGTCAACCTAGTGAATGAAAAAGTTCGCATATAGATGAGGCCACCAAGGCAGGTGGTGCACACGTTTAGAACATTAACTTCTTGTACAAGTCTATTGGAGAATTCAATTATGTTCCTAAATTGTCATCTGAGTGTTCGAATATGAAGTTATTTGGGAACAATTAATGTACCGTCACTGGTCCATTTAGTGGATGAAAATGTTCACATTTAGATTAGGCCGCCAAAGCCGTTTAGAACATTTACTGATTTACTAGTCTATTGAAACATTTTGTTCACCGACACTTTACAGATATCGTAAGGTGTCCTTTAGGTAGTTTGACATAAGATAGCGGATCTTTTCTTTTTTTTCTTTCTAGCTTTTTCCTCCACGTTATAAGGGGCTTTTTTCATAAACCTCTCTTTCCTTGTAGATTTGGCTAAAGTACTTCTCAGTAGCTTGCTTAATTCTGTGTCCCTGGTAACTTCTTTAAGGCAGATAAGCCTTATCTTTGTAATTAAATTTTATGACCAGGAACGCTTTTTCTTCTTGGGTTTCTTCTCAATGTTGAGCTAATTGGTAGCTAAGGTGTATTGAGAGAATCCGATATATCTCTGGAATTTTCAGCGATTGACCAGATATGCTCTTTTTGGAGCATTTTCTTCAAGTTTCTTCTCCGTGCCTCAGATAGCTGTTTTTTTTTTTTTTTTGTGATCAATAACTATGTTAAGCTGTCACTTATACATTTGCTGGGATTTTGGTATAATTGTGTTGTTATCATCATCTAAGGATTCAAAGTTGAAGCCCTAAACTGCATTAAAAGACTGTAAAATAGAAAGTATATCCTTCTCTTTTTAACTCTATACTTTTGTAAATGGCCTGGTGTACATTGTCCATCACAGAGGCCAAGGTACCCAGCACCTTAGCATTCTTTTGCTCACGATTGTAGAATGACGACGACACATGATCTGTGCGCAACACATGCCGCCGCTATTATTTGGTTTTCCGATTGATTGTTTTTGTTTTAGGGGAACACAACATACAACACAGGTTTCCCAGCGCTGGTAGGAATTATGTTCTCCCTTTCCTAGAGAGATACCATTGAGTCTGTTCATCACCTCTCCTTATCTGCCACCTGCTCAAAACTTTTTTAATTTTCTATTAAAACTTGTTAATTTTAATAGAATTAAACTTTTATCCTGTTTAAAATCTTCACTTAAATATAAGAAAATTTAAAGTATACTTTTTATGTTTATTTTTTAAAAATATCCTTAAAATGTGAAGTATCCATCACCCTTCAAAATATTTTGCCGCTGTTCACTCACTCATTGTGCATCAAAAATTTGTTTAAACATAAATTTTTCATCAAGGGCATTAAAGCATAAAAGCTGTTAAAAAGAGAATATAAAAATATTTTAAAAACGAAAAAATAATGTTATATTCTTATTTTATTATTATTCACCCTCGCATAATTGCAGACAGACGTAGTAAGTACTTGCACCAAAATAATGTTTAAAATTTCCACCTAAAAATATGCTTTTACTTTAAAAACTGCCTTATGTTTATACCTTCATTTTCAATGAAGTTTTCTATTATTTTTATTTCTATAGAAAAATTTGCTTAATCTTTATTGAAATTTTAGCCCCTGGCTAGAGTTTGTCTTCAAACATAAAATGTTCTTAAAGGAAGACATACTCATTTTATGTTAAAAATCTACTATAAAACGAAACAGGTGTTTTTTCATTAACGCCTTAAAGGTGGGCTTTAGATTTGTAAAGTTTTGGATTTGTGGTAGAAGAGAAAATGGGAAAATTGCTATTACTTTCCCTCTTTTTCATTTCAAGTTTAAATTTAAACTTTGTTAAAAGATTTTTGCATAATGTGTATGAATATATTAAAAACTAACTTAAGACTAGTTTTAAAAACAAGTTTCATTTATTTTCATGTACTGACAGTTAACATAACACAAATTGTTTAAAATTATAATATTTTATTAAAAGAAAATAAAAAAAAATTTATGAAAATGAACCCTAAAAGTAGATTTTGGTTTTGAATATAAAAATTTTAAGAAAAAATTTTCTAACATTTTCCTAAAAATTTCTTAATTAAATTTTTTATATTTATAAAATATTCTTTCAAAATTCTAACTTTAAACTTTACCTTAACACCTTAAAGTATGCTTTTAATTTTGTTTTTTATTTTCAAATATATTTTTATGCGTGTTTTTGTTATTTTTCTTAGCAAAACTTTAAGATTTTATTACCTTCATTTCTTTCAAAGAATTAAGCCATAAAAAACTTCTATTTCCTTTTTTTTTTGTTCAAAAAACACTTTAACATTTCTTTATTGCACATATTTTTAGGTGCAAAATAAATAATAAAGTTTTTTTTTATTGCTATTTATTTTCTTATCTTTGCATTTCTTACTAACTGTTAATGTTTTATTATTATAAAAACATTTGTTTTGGAGTTTTTTTTTTGTTCAACTTTTTATTTGTTATGTTTTATTAGTTCTAAGAATAATTTACCAAAGAATAAAATTTAACTTTAAGTTTTTCTGTATTAAAGTACATTTTGTGTAGCCTTAAGGTATGCTTTGCTTCTTTTAAAAGAAATTTTTTGTAAGAATTTTGCTATTTTATGATAATTTTTATTAAGAAATGTCAAAGAAAATATAATTTGGATTAAAATTAAAAAAAAAAAAATAAATAAAACTTCAAATGTTTCTGTACACTTCAAGTTGTCTACAATATCTTATGAAATTAACATAAACGTTTCAGATTTTTCTATAAATTTAAATACTTTTCTCTTACAGAACTTAAATTTGCCGTCGCCATTAAATTTTTTTACAAAAAGTACATTACTTTTAAAATTTTCTACAAAAATCTAAAATTTTGTCCACCTTGACGTATGATTATTATTAATTATGACTTTTTTGCTTACAACACCTATAGCTGCCACAATTTACAAGCAATTTTAATAATTTCAAAAAGTATTATAATTAAAAATCTTTAGGCTTTATAACCCTGTTACAGAATTTGTTAGATTTTATTAAATCACTACAAATAAATCATCTCAAAAATTTAATTTTTGATTTAGTAAAATTTTCCTGTAGTTTTAATAATAAAATGTTAAAGATTTTATTAGAAATTTAAATATTTCAACTTAAATCTATTTTAATTTTCTACAACAATAAAATTACTTTTAATTTTTTCTGCAAAAATACAAATTTTGTCCACCTTGACGTATGATTGTTATTAATTGTGACTATTTTGCTTATAACAGTTATAACAGCCGTAATTTCCAAGCGTTTTAAAAAATTTTAATTTTGTATATTCATTAAAACTCTTTAGACTTTATATTCCTATAAAGTTTTTAATATTTTTTTAAGCTAATACAGAAAATCTCAAAGTTTGAAAAATTTGCTTAATTTTTTTTTTTTTTTTTTTTTTTTTTTTGTAAAAAGTTTTCTAGAAATTTTAATATTTTCTTTTTAAATATGAAAACTAATACTTTTATTTACTTTTTCCATATAATGTTTTTACTACAACAACATTACGTTTTAATATTTCTGCAAAACTACAAAATTTTGTTCACCTTATAATAGCTATAGAACTGAACTAGAACTAGAACTGAACTAGAACTAGAACTGAACTAGAACTAGAACTGAAATAGAACTGAACTAGAACTGAACTAGAACTGAACTAGAACTGAACTAGAACTGAACTAGAACTGAACTAGAACTGAACTAGAACTGAACTAGAACTGAACTAGAACTGAACTAGAACTGAAGTAGAACTGGACTAGAACTGAACTAGAACTGAACTAGAACTGAACTAGAACTGAACTAGAACTGAACTAGAACTGAACTAGAACTGAACTAGAACTGAACTAGAACTGAAGTAGAACTGAACTAGAACTGAACTAGAACTGAACTAGAACTGAACTAGAACTGAACTAGAACTGAACTAGAACTGAACTAGAACTGAACTAGAACTGAACTAGAACTGAACTAGAACTGAACTAGAACTGAACTAGAACTGAACTAGAACTGAACTAGAACTGAACTAGAACTGAACTAGAACTGAACTAGAACTGAACTAGAACTGAACTAGAACTGAACTAGAACTGAACTAGAACTGAATTAGAACTGAACTAGAACTGAACTAGAACTGAACTAGAACTGAACTAGAACTGAAGTAGAACTGGACTAGAACTGAACTAGAACTGAAGTAGAACTGAACTAGAACTGAACTAGAACTGAACTAGAACTGAAGTAGAACTGAAGTAGAACTGGACTAGAACTGAACTAGACAGAACTGAACTAGAACTGAACTAGAACTGAACTAGAACTGAACTAGAACTGAACTAGAACTGAACTAGAACTGAACTAGAACTGAACTAGAACTGAACTAGAACTGAACTAGAACTGAACTAGAACTGAACTAGAACTGAACTAGAACTGAACTAGACTGAACTAGAACTGAACTAGAACTGAACTAGAACTGAACTAGAACTGAACTAGAACTGAACTAGAACTGAACTAGAACTGAACTAGAACTGAACTAGAACTGAACTAGAACTGAACTAGAACTGAACTAGAACTGAACTAGAACTGAACTAGAACTGAACTAGAACTAGAACTGAACTAGAACTGAACTAGAACTGAACTAGAACTGAACTAGAACTGAACTAGAACTGAACTAGAACTGAACTAGAACTGAACTAGAACTGAACTAGAACTGAACTAGAACTGAACTAGAAACTGAACTAGAACTGAACTAGAACTGAACTAGAACTGAACTAGAACTGAACTAGAACTGAACTAGAACTGAACTAGAACTGAACTAGAACTGAACTGAACTAGAACGGAATCTAAACTGACTAGAACGAACTAGAACTGAACTAGAACTGAACTAGAACGAACTAGAACTGACCTAGAACTGAACTAGAACGGAACTAGAACTGAACTAGAACTGAACTGAACTGAACTAGAACTGAACTAGAACTTGAACTAGAACTGACTAGAACTGAACTAGGAACTAGAAATGAACTAGAACTGAACTAGAACTGAACTAGAACTGAACTAGAATTGGAACTAGGAACTGATGATTGTTATAAATTAAGACTGTTTGCTTTTAACAGCTATAGCTGCTATCATTTTAGCGACTTTTAAAAGTATTTAAATTTAAACTGTTCAAACCTGTATATTTACTGAAACCAATTTACTTAAATTTTTTCAAATTATTACAGAGAAACTCCTGAAATTTAGATATTAGATTTTATTTAGTTATGGTCTTTTAGTTCAAAAAAGAGTCAAAAACAACTCCTTTGTTAAATAAATCATAAACCAAGAATTTCGCTGTTCAATTTCTTTGACCTTTTTGTATATGGGCATTTCCACCGAAAAGTATATTTTTTGTCACATCACGTCACGCACATTAATTGACAATATCTTAAGACCATTCCTTTTGATTGGCCCTTACTATATCCTATGTATAAAGCTATTAAAGCTCTACATAAAAATATAAATAATTTAAATATATATAAATATTTTCCCTAGATATAGGCAGTTAATGGTGCATGACGTGATGTGACAAAAGTAGACTTTTCGGTGGAAATGCCCATATATAATAAATATTCTTTCTGTTGAAATAAACAATATATTAAATTTGTTCACCTAGACGTATGATTGTTATTAATTATTACTTTTTTGTTAATGTAGGCTATAACTTCAACAATTTATAAATTGTTTAACTATTTTAAAGAATTTCTTCAAGTTTTATATCAATAACTAAAGAAAAAAGTAATTTCTTAATATAATACCACGAAAATCTCTTTGAAATGTTCTCAGTTTTCATTTATGGAAATTTTTAAGTTTAAAATGAAAAATTATAAAAAGTTTATTTAATAAATATATAAAACAACAAACTTAAACTTTTCTATAACCTATAGCAATATGAAAAAATTGCAAATTTATGCTTTAAAGCACACACATAATTTTTTATTTATTTTAATATTTTCCTTATTGGTTTTGTCCCCACTTTCATTAAAAATTCATCAAAATTCTTTACTGTTATAATTTTTCTATATTTTTTTATTTAAAAAAAATATAAAAAAACCAATTGAAAATATTTATTTTATGTTTTTTTGTATAAATTTTTATATTTCACAATTGATTTCATTTAATTCAATTTGCATGTTTCCCCCAAAGAAGTACTCGTATGCTTTTGCTGCCTAAAAATATACAAGCTAAAAAATTTTATTTATTTATACCCACAGGTATGCTTTAAAGTTTGATATTTACCCCACTCTGAAAAGTATGCTACTGTTATATATTTATATAATAACATGTTGAAATTTTTTCTATTTTTAGGCTGTTATACCTACACGTAAAGCGAAATATATATAATAGAGCTTAAGGCTTGAAATTTTTGTAAACAATATAAAATATATTGCCGCTTTTTAGGCGTTATACAAGACTTAATAAATACTTAAATAAAGGCAAATAAATCGAAACAAATTCAATATATAGTTGCATTAGAAAATCTTTATAAATATTATACAAAGCTGTATATAAAATATAAAATTATAGATTTTTTTCTTAGCTCTTAAACTATGCCATACTTTACGGGTTTTTAGAAATTTTTTCTTTTCATATTAAAATTTTTTATGTTTTTCGAACAAACATTTAGGTCGTTTAAAGTTTGTTTATTGTATCATCTAGATTATTTCTATAAGTTTAAAAGTTTTTCGGATTTTATCATTTCTGTTTTCTAAAATAAAACTTTAATTTCTAAAGAAAAGCAAAAACTGCTTAATATCATCATTTGTATTCCTAAATGTCTTTTGTGTTTTTAATCTTAATCTTTTGTGCTGTATTGTGTTAGGGAAAAACTTTATTTTCTCTTTCACAATTTAACGTATTCCCTGAAGTATGAAAATGTTGAAGATTTTTTCTTTAAACCAGCAACAATCAGTTGAAACTGTTTTAAGCAGCAGGTTTATGTTATTAAATGACCATGGTTTTTAAAATTTTTTACTAAATAATTTACAAAAGTTTTTCATTATGAATAGTCAACTGTTATTACACCCACAAACAAATTTTAAATTTTTTCTAAGTATAATAATCCTTGTTGGGCCCACACCTCCTAAAGCTAAATGTCGACATTTCACTTAAACCATTCATCACATTTTGCTTTTTTATATAAAAAAAAGTAAAAAAAAACAAAAATGTGTAAACTGCACACAAAAACTGGGAGTCTCCCTGCAAAAACATACTATACAGAAACAGCCAACCCAGTCAATGGCCAACTAACATCGGCTTTAATTTAGTTGTTTGTTAAAATGCGTTGTAGCTTAAAAACTACCCCCTCTTACTAAACATACTGTTGACAGCTGTAATATATTTTCTCTGTTCTTTTTTTTTACCCCAAATTAAGTTTAATTACTACCCAAGTCAGTTGAAAAAATTGTTTCCTTTTTGTGTATATTTTTCTATTGGGTCTCTAGTTCATTTACAGCTCTTTTGTTTTTTTCTGTTCTGGTTATGTTGAGTTAGGCAATTTTCCAGGATCACAGATTTGTAAAATAAAAACAAGGATAATAAAAATTTATGAACTCTCAAACACAAACAGTAGAGAGTATCCAAAAATATTGACATGGAAACAAAGGCAGATAGGACAGATAACACAAAAAAAGTATCAATTTTAAATTTGTGAATGAATTTTTGATAAGGGAGACTTGACATTTTTAGTAACTGGCATCAGTATAGAGTATATTTTACTTAAAAATCACACAGTTTAAAGGACTTTTAAATATTTTTGTATAATAATGCAAACTAAGGCTTTACTTTTACTAATTCTATTTAAATTCATAAAATAGTTTGGCTCAAACTGCAAAAATTTTGTAAAAAATACTAATTTTGTACAACATGACGTATGATTGATATTTATTGAGATTATTTTGGTTATTATAACTAGAACTGAATTAGAACTGAACTAGAACTGAACTAGAACTGAACTAGAACTGAACTAGAACTGAACTAGAACTGAACTAGAACTGAACTAGAACTGAACTAGAACTGAACTAGAACTGAACTAGAACTGAACTAGAACTGAACTAGAACTGAACTAGAACTGAACTAGAACTGAACTAGAACTGAACTAGAATTGAACTAGAACTAGAACTGAACTAGAACTGAACTAGAACTGAACTAGAAACTGAACTAGAACTGAACTAGAACTGAACTAGAACTGAACTAGAACTGAACTAGAACTGAACTAGAACTGAACTAGAACTGAACTAGAACTGAACTAGAACTGAACTAGAACTGAACTAGAACTGAACTAGAACTGAACTAGAACTGAACTAGAACTGAACTAGAACTGAACTAGAACTGAACTAGAACTGAACTAGAACTGAACTAGAACTGAACTAGAACTGAACTAGAACTGAACTAGAACTGAACTAGAACTGAACTAGAACTGAACTAGAATTGAACTAGAACTGAACTAGAACTGAACTAGAACTGAACTAGAACTGAACTAGAACTGAACTAGAACTGAACTAGAACTGAACTAGAACTGAACTAGAACTGAACTAGAACTGAACTAGAACTGAACTAGAACTGAACTAGAACTGAACTAGAACTGAACTAGAACTGAACTAGAACTGAACTAGAACTGAACTAGAACTGAACTAGAACTGAACTAGAACTGAACTAGAACTGAACTAGAACTGAACTAGAACTGAACTAGAACTGAACTAGAATTGAACTAGAACTGAACTAGAACTGAACTAGAACTGAACTAGAACTGAACTAGAACTGAACTAGAACTGAACTAGAACTGAACTAGAACTGAACTAGAACTGAACTAGAACTAGAACTGAACTAGAACTAGAACTGAACTAGAACTGAACTAGAACTGAACTAAAATAGAACGTAAACAGACAACTTATTGCAAATTTCTGCTAAGATTCAAGATTTTTTAATTTTGAACACCTTGACGTATGATTGATATTATTTACGATTTTTTGCTAATTATAGCCATAACTCTTACAATTTTCAAGCGATTTAAAAAATATAAAATATTAACAAATAAAAACACTTTAAGCTTAATAGTTCTGAACTTTTCTGAAAATATTTCTCAAGTGAATACCCGTAAAAATGGTTATTTTATTGCCCATTTAAAATAAAATTTTAAGAGAAAATCTCAAATATTCTCAAATAAATTACTCTTCAAAGTTTAAAATTACACTGTCATCATCCAACTTACCAAGTTTTAAAATAAGTAAGGTAATATTTATTCCAAGCAGCAAGGCAAAAAATCTGGCTAAAAGTCAAAACAGTATCATTTTTTTAAACGAAAAATAAATATCACATTTCAAATGAATGCTGTTGTGACACTTGTACGATTCACAACCCCTTAACATTTGGTACCTGAATATTTCCATTTAACGGATGAAAATTTTACTCCCTTTTATTTCTGCCTTTATTTTTAAAGTTGCCTTTTAACATTTATTAAACAAAAAGGCTGCTAAGGAAGAAAGGCACAAAAGTATAACAAATAAAATAACAAAAGTCAAAAAAGAAAAATGGAAATCAAATGGAAAAGGAAAGAAAACGTGTGTACAATTTACACTTAACAAGTTGCCAAACAAAAATATCGTATTAAAACCAACAAGAGTCTCAACTTGGAAAAAAACATGAATAATTTTAATGAAAAACAAATACAAACAGAAGCTGTAGCAAATAAGGAAATTGGGGGAGAGAAAAAACAGTTGTTGTTTTCATTTTGGCTTTATTTTTCTTAAGGAAATTTCATAATAATTCAAAGCAACAGTATAACATTTTCAAATATATGAAAGAAATCTGTGAAATTGAAAACAATTTAAACACAAAAAACGTAACATACTTTTAGGTGTGAAAACAAAAGAAATCAAGTACCAAGACTCGAGTTAAAAAACATTATTCTTTTTTTCAAAAGGATTTATATTGTGTAATAACTCCCCCACTAGCTTGGTTGAGTTTTTCTACTAAACCCACATGAATTTCAGAAAGATTCTTTTAAAAAGCCAAAATAATTTTTGAGATAGGACTTTAAAATGCTAAAACATTGCATACTTATAGAGAGATATATAAAATAAGGACAAGAATAATATGAGAATTATATTAAGCAGGATACCGAAACAGCTATATATAGATGTGATGAATAAATTATCCTGTGATTTTTACTAGAGCAGAGAAGATATTAAATAATTTATTATGCAATTTATTAACTACTAGCTAAAACCCGGCGTGCTTTGCTACTCCTGTCGATATAAAATAAAAAATTTTCAAAATATATTCATATACATTTTTTGTTTATAAAAATTTTATTAATATTTGTTTGTCACTATCCAAAACCATAAAGTAATAAGACAAAGAAAGTTTGATATTTAAAGTATTTTATTAATTAATGATATTTATGTACATATATTATTTCTTAATAATTATTTCTTATTCCTATTCATTAGCATAAATTTACAAAATATTACAAAATTACTAAAATTTAATTGACTTAATATTTACAATTAAAATTTTTCTTAATAATTATTTCCTATTCTAAAGCCTTGGGATATACAATATTTTTCGTTTTCCCCTCAGGCGCGTAGATATACAAATCTGAAGGTTTCTCAACTCGCGAGCATGCAACATAAAGCTGACCATGTGAGAAGCATGGATTTTCGAGATTTATTCCACACACTTGCAGGGATTGACCCTGAAATTTGTTTATTGTCATCGCGAATGCCAAACGTGTAGGAAATTGCAACCGTTTAAAGTCGAATGGCATTTCCGATGTTGTCATTGAGATCCGAGGTAGTAAGACATCCATTCCTTTATATTGGCCAGTTGTAATGGTTGCTTCGATTAAGTTGTTCATTAATTTTTTAACTGTTAATCGAGTACCATTACAAAGACGTGGTGGATCAATATTTCGCAATAAAATAATTGGAACGCCAATTTTAACTTCAATTCGTGGGGATACATTGACGACATCATCATTATTTGTAACAGTATCGATGGATTTATATGTTTTTAAATTACCATCGATTCTATTCAAAATAATATTATTGATACAATTAACGTCAATGTTTTTGGG
This sequence comes from Lucilia sericata, assembly GCF_015586225.1. NCBI lineage: Eukaryota > Metazoa > Arthropoda > Insecta > Diptera > Calliphoridae > Lucilia > Lucilia sericata. Next base: position 388,244 of record NW_023994176.1, on the reverse strand, counting down.
TGCCAGTAAAGCACGCTCACATAACCACTGCCTATTTTTGAAATTACGTTGAAGATTTGGAAAAACACAATATATTAACTCTTTCTTTGATTGTGTGATCCTACAAAAGTTAGAGGGAAACTTTACACAATTTGTGGTTGGCTCAATTGTCATTTTTCCATTTCCTAAATCCAGCAATTGTTTTGTTGTTAATTTTAACGTGTGAACATGTTGCCAGAGATATGATGATTTTAGGCAAGCATTGAGTTCATCAGCCGGCGTTGAACCAGGTATCACAGGAAGTGTCCGGCGAAAATCACCCGCTAAAAGAATTAATGCACCTCCAAATACAATAGAATTACTTCTCATGTCCTTTAAAGTGCGATCAAGCGCTTCTAAGGATTTTTTGTGGGCCATGGTGCATTTATTCCACACTATTATTTTATATGTTTGCAGGACTTTACCCATTGAAGAATTTTTCTTAACACTACATGTATAATCTTCAGAAAATTGTGTTTTCAACTATAATTTGAGTTCATAATCTAAAAGTGTTGCTGCAATACCTGATGACGCAATGGCTAAGGCAATATTCTTTTGTGATCGAACTTTAGCTAAAATTAATGAGATGAGAAAGGTTTCTCCGGTTCCTCCTGGCGCATCAATGAAATAAAATCCTCCTTGTAAGAAATAATTATTAAGAAATAATATATGTACATAAATATCATTAATTAATAAAATACTTTAAATATCAAACTTTCTTTGTCTTATTACTTTATGGTTTTGGATAGTGACAAACAAATATTAATAAAATTTTTATAAACAAAAAATGCATATCAATATATTTTGGAAATTTTTTATTTTATATCGACAGGAGTAGCAAAGCACGCCGCGTTTTAGCTAGTTTCAAACATAAAAAGTAACATAGTTCCTTGCCAGAAATACAGGAAGAAACTGTGAAAATTTGCAGGAAATTCGGTCCAGCCGTAGCAGAGCACGCATAAACCACAACAACAAACAAACAAACAAACAAAACAGACATCAGACAGACAGACAGACAGACAGACAGACAGACAATAGACAGAAGACAGACAGACAGACAGACAGACAGACAGACAGACAGGACAGACAGACAACAACAACAGACAGACAACAGACACATGACATACAGAATACAGATACATACATACAGACATACAGAAGACATACATACATACATACATACATACATACATACATACATACATACATACAGACAGACATACATACAGACATACATACAGACATACATACATACAGACATACATACATACATACATACATACAGCATACATACATACATACATACATACATACATACATACATACATACATACATACATACATACATACATACATACATACATACATACATACATACATACATACATACATACATACATACATACATACATACATACATACATACATACATACATACATACATACATACATACATACATACATGGCGAAAGTCCGCTCTTTTTTCTATATTTAAGTTCTTAGTGCAAAATTTGAAGAATTTAGTTCTATTAGTTTCCCATATAAACCAATTTTTGTATTTTATTAATATGGGAGGTACTGCTCCCCTCATGGGTAGTCCGCCAATTTATTTCCCATAATGTTTACATGGATGTTAAAGTTACTCGTGGAAATTTTTAATATTCTAACTATAATAGTTTCCAAGATAAACGAATTTTTGTATTTAATTTATATGGGAGGTGCCACGCCCCCTAATGCTAATCCGCCCACTTTTTGTCTTAAATAATTATATTGATACTAAAGTTGCTCCGACAAAATTTGAAGACTCTAACTATTATATTATCTCAGATATACTAATTTAATATTTTCTTAATATGGGCGTGGCACGTCGCCCACACGAAATTTCAACATAAAAAGTAGCCTATAGTTCCTTCCAGACATACAGGAAGAAACTGTGAAAATTTCAGGAAAATCGGTCTAGCCGTTTAGCAGTCTATAAAGCACAAACAAACAAACAAACATACATACATATATACATACATACATACATACATACATACAAACACACTTTCATTTTTATATATATAGATGTTTGTGATTTAGCCGATTCTATAATAAAAAGTTCAGTGTTGTCATTATTTTTTAAGATATTTACAAATATTGTAAATTTGTCCACCCTGACGTATGACTAATATTAATTATGACTTTCTTGCTAATAATGACAATAGCTGCTGTAAATTTTGGGCGATTTTTAAAATTTAAAAGCAACATTAAAGAAAACACATGAAATTTAACTAAAACAAGCCAATTTATGGAATTATAAACTCAACTAGAACTGAACTTTTAGTTTACATTTAAAGATTTTTATTTTGCAAAAACGTATGATTAACACTAATTCTGACTTTTTAGTTACAAAACTCTTAAATATATAAAACATTTAAAACTTTATGAAGAAAAATTTAATGAAGTAAATTCTGTAAAAACAGTTTAAAATAGCAGCAAAATAAAAAACACTGCAAAAACTTTTTTATTTTTCAGTTGTTTTATAAAGGTTTTTGTTTGAAATATTCCACCTTTTCCTCAGTTTGTTTTATTACTTTTTTGCAGTTATCTTGTAAAAACAAACTTTTTTATTATTAAATCTCTGCTTTAATAAAATTTTATGTTATTTCTGTTTGTTTTTACATTATTAATTAAAATTGTATTAAAAGGTAAATTAATTAGTAATTAAATATGTATATTTTCATGCCACACTTCTGGAAAATTTTAACAAATGCGTTTTATTAGAATGTAATTAATAGAACATGGACATGGCAATGAAACATTAATTAAATTGATAGGAAATACACAAAATGTTTTGGAAAAATTTAAAAGGCAAAAGTTTTTAGAAATAACAATCGAAAAATATAAAATTTTTTTCGCAAATAAATAATTTATAAAATTTGAGTGTTAAAAAATTGTATCCATTTCAGATTTCGGCCAAAATTTTTTCTTAAAGAATATAACTCCTTAATATTATTAATTACATCCTTAAATTTTGATTTTAATTTAAATGTTTCCATCAAAAAGTTTCATAATTTTTCGATATTTTTAAAAGATTTTGACAAAATTCAAATTTTTGCCCATCCTGACGTATGAATAATATTAATTCAGACTTTTTTGCTTGTTAACGCTGTAACTGCTAAAGTTCTTAACAAATTTGAAGAAATTCAAAACTTTAAATTAAAAAATATTTTAAGGTATCTTTTAGTAAAGCAATTGTCTTAAAAAAGTGTAATAAAGACCACGAAAAAAACCTAACATGACAGCTTTTCCGGTTTATATGCTTCTATTCATATTTTTACTGAAATATTCTATAACTAAATATAAATTTAGAATTTTATTTAACAGATTGAATAAAAATAATAGATTGGACTAAAAATAAATTAGAACCGATCAGGAACTGAACTAGAACTGAACTAGAACTGAACTAGAACTGAACTAGAACTGAACTAGAACTGAACTAGAACTGAACTAGAACTGAACTAGAACTGAACTAGAACTGAACTAGAACTGAACTAGAACTGAACTAGAACTGAACTAGAACTGAACTAGAACTGAACTAGAACTGAACTAGAACTGAACTAGAACTGAACTAGAACTGAACTAGAACTGAACTAGAACTGAACTAGAACTGAACTAGAACTGAACTAGAACTGAACTAGAACTGAACTGAAAATTTATTTCAAATTTCTTTAAAGATTAAGATAATTTTTAATTATAATTATGAACACCTTGACGTATGATTAATATTAATTACAACTATTTTCATATTATGGCCATAACTCTTATAAATTTTTATGTTCAAAATTTTAAATATTTTCTAAAACTTTTTCAAAATTAAAAATTTTATCCATCTATATGTATGATTAATAATATTTCTAATTTGTTTGCTTATAAAAGCTGTAAGCTGTAAGGTTTTTTAAAAATTTGTAAAATCTCAAAATTCAATTGATATTTTCTATGACCGAACATATATTTAGAATAAAAGGAAACTGTTTCAATTAAAATATCTTTAAAATTTTAGGTATTTTTTATGGATCTTCAAAAATTTCAATATTTGCTCTCCACGACGTATGATTAATATTTATTCTGAGCTTTTTTTAGATAAATAATATATTTTTTTTTTAATAAATAAACTTTTAAAGTTTTTAAGAAATTATCAATATTCCAAAACTTTTAAACATAAAACAATTTAAAGTTTAATCTTGAAAAAAAGTGAACGTGATGAAACAGCAGAAAACTTTAAGTATTAGAGCATTTAAGACAACAGTCAGTTAGTTTCAAATGCCTTAAATTTTATAGAACTTCTTTAGTTTAGAAAATGTCACCTTAAATTTCCTTTATAGATTTTTATCAAAAATTTTCCTTTGAAGTCCTTTTATTACCTTCATTTGCCATTGATTATTTTCCTCACTGTTCTATTAAATTATTTCTAACTTTGTAACTAAACATATATATAGAAAACATTTATATACAACAAAACGTAAAGGAAAAAATAAATAATGTTGCATACTTAATGGCTGTAACAAGTAAAACTTGTAAAGCCTATTTTTAGAGCTTAGACATACAAAAACACATTGTATACAATAAAATATACACACACACACAAAAAATGAAAACACATTTATATTCCCTTTGAGATTTATTACCAGTTAATAAAAGTTACATACACTTTTTTTAAAAAAAAAATCAAAAATATATATAAATTTCATTAGATATTTTTCCAAAATTATAACAATAACCAGAAAATATACACTTTTTCCTCTTAAAAATATTTTGTTAAAGATTTTTATTATTTTGTTAATTTTTTAACATTTTTCTTTACATTTGAGTACGAGTTATTTTATTTTCCAAAAGAAATCATAAATTTGCACTTTCACTTTTCTTTAAATTTAAAAACAAATTGCACTTTTAAAATGTTATTCAAATTCTTTATTTCAGTTTATTTTTCTATATTCGGTGCTGAGAAGAAACCACTACGCTAGTATAAGTACGAAACTCGACTGAAGTATTTTAAGCTTTGCAGCAACTTAATATACCCTCTTTTAAATGTTAATCGATGTTTTTGTGCGATGTTTTTGTTTTTTTTTAACAATATTTTTACTATTACTGTTGATTTAACACGACCTTTCTGTAACAAAAAGAAACACAAAATTCCTCAAGGGGCACACCTGTTTTCATACACTTAACAAAAACTATAATATTTATTTCTTACTCTCTCATTTATTTTCTTAAACGTCCCAAAAGTATGCTCTGGTTTTAATTTCTAACAACTCCTGCGCATATGCTTTTGGGACAGAAAGGTTCCAAGTTTGTATATGAACAAAATTACTTTAAATAAATTTTTAACATAAATTTAAGCAACACAACAAGTTGTTTGACTATTTTATAAAAAAAATTTCTAATTAATTAAAAAAACTTTAAATTACATTCTTTTATAACAAAATTGGTTTTTAACAGATTTTCTTAGTGAAAAGCACCTCCCATTTACTTCCCACGCACAATAAAGAACAAACACTTTTCACAATTGGCGCCACCTCTTGCTTGTTAGTTTGGCGCCCACGTTCAGAAATCAGCAGCTGTCATTAAAAAAACATTTTAAGTTGAAAGGTTAAAATTAGTTGGAAAAATAGAAAATTAAAATGTAATCTAGGGAAAAAGAATGATCAGTTAAGCACAAAAGTTAAAATAAAGCAGTAATTGCATTACAAACTTAATTGACACAAATACAAGAAAAGTTATTTTAAAACAAAAGCATTAAGATTTCATCAACAAAAGATTTACGTTTGTAGAAAACTTTATTTACTAGTTAAAGCAGCAATAGTTTTTCAAACATTACACTTAAATCAATAAATTTTCCTAAAAGTATGCAGTATTTGCTAAATCCAAAAAAAAAACAAATTCTTGGAAAAAAAAAATTACTTCTTCTCCATTTAATAACATCTCAAACTACTTTTAAACTATAACAACTCCTAAAAGTATGCAAATAACATAAATACTTTTTTTTAGCAAACCTTTACAAAATTATAAAAATATCCCAAAAATATGACCTTAATTATAATAAAAAATAAATATTCATCTCATAAAAATATTATAACTTCAATTTTGCCAACCCTTTAGAAAGTTTTTATTTTATGTTATAAATAGAGCATCTATTTAAATAATAATTTTTCAACAACATTTACTTGTTAAAAGTTTTTTAACAATATTTTTTTATTCCAAATATTTTTCACAATTTATATATGAATTCAACCTTAAACTTTTGCTGTTTGACGTTGTTGTTTTTCCTGCCATCAGGTGTGCTGCAAAAGATTTTGTTGATTCTTATTTTGCCAATTTCTTTCAAAATGAAAATAAATCTCGTTAAATGTCTGCCTGAAATATGAAGAGAATATTTTCCTGCAATTTCCACCTTCAGCATGAATTTCTAAGAATAAGAAAAGGAGTGTCAAAAAGAATATTTAGCTAAGACGAAATCTATTTAGGCTACAGCAGAAATACAAAGCCATGGTCTAGTCTATAGTTTAGTCTGTAGTCTAATCTATAGTCTAATCTAATAGTCTAGTCTATAGTCTAGTCTATAGTCTAATCTAATAGTCTAGTCTATAGTCTAGTCTATAGTCTAGTCTATAGTCTAGTCTATAGTCTAGTCTATAGTCTAGTCTATAGTCTAGTCTATAGTCTAGTCTATAGTCTAGTCTATAGTCTAGTCTATAGTAGTCTAGTCTATAGTCTAGTCTAAGTCTAGTCTATAGTCTAGTCTATAGTCTAGTCTATAGTCTAGTCTATAGTCTAGTCTATAGTCTAGTCTATAGTCTAGTCTATAGTCTAGTCTATAGTCTAGTCTATAGTCTAGTCTATAGTCTAGTCTATAGTCTAGTCTATAGTCTAGTCTATAGTCTAGTCTATAGTCTAGTCTATAGTCTAGTCTATAGTCTAGTCTATAGTCTAGTCTATAGTCTAGTCTATAGTCTAGTCTATAGTCTAGTCTATAGTCTAGTCTATAGTCTAGTCTATAGTCTAGTCTATAGTCTAGTCTATAGTCTAGTCTATAGTCTAGTCTATAGTCTAGTCTATAGTCTAGTCTATAGTCTAGTCTATAGTCTAGTCTATAGTCTAGTCTATAGTCTAGTCTATAGTCTAGTCTATAGTCTAGTCTATAGTCTAGTCTATAGTCTAGTCTATAGTCTATTCTATAGTCTAGTCTATAGTCTAGTCTATAGTCTAGTCTATAGTATGTCTAGTCTAGTCTAGTAGTCTAGTCTATAGTCTAGTCTATAGTCTAGTCTATAGTCTAGTCTATAGTCTAGTCTATAGTCTAGTCTATAGTCTAGTCTATGTCTAGTCTATAGTCTAGTCTATAGTCTAGTCTATAGTCTAGTCTATAGTCTAGTCTATAGTCTAGTCTATAGTCTAGTCTATAGTCTAGTCTATAGTCTAGTCTATAGTCTAGTCTATAGTCTAGTCTATAGTCTAGTCTATAGTCTAGTCTATAGTCTAGTCTATAGTCTAGTCTATAGTCTAGTCTATAGTCTAGTCTATAGTCTAGTCTATAGTCTAGTCTATAGTCTAGTCTATAGTCTAGTCTATAGTCTAGTCTATAGTCTAGTCTATAGTCTAGTCTATAGTCTAGTCTATAGTCTAGTCTATAGTCTAGTATAGTCTAGTCTATAGTCTATAGTCTAGTCTATAGTCTAGTCTATAGTCTAGTCTATAGTCTAGTCTATAGTCTAGTCTATAGTCTAGTCTATAGTCTAGTCTATAGTCTAGTCTATAGTCTAGTCTATAGTCTAGTCTATAGTCTAGTCAGTCTAGTCTATAGTCTATAGTCTAGTCTATAGTCTAGTCTATAGTCTATAGTCTAGTCTATAGTCTAGTCTATAGTCTAGTCTATAGTCTAGTCTATAGTCTAGTCTATAGTCTAGTCTATAGTCTAGTCTATAGTCTAGTCTATAGTCTAGTCTATAGTCTAGTCTATAGTCTAGTCTATAGTCTAGTCTATAGTCTAGTCTATAGTCTAGTCTATAGTCTAGTCTAGTCTAGTCTATAGTCTAGCCTAGAGTCTAGTCTATAGTCTAGTCTATAGTCTAGTCTATAGTCTAGTCTATAGTCTAGTCTATAGTCTAGTCTATAGTCTAGTCTATAGTCTAGTCTATAGTCTTATAGTCTAGTCTATAGTCTAGTCTATAGTCTAGTCTAGTATAGTCTAGTCTATAGTCTAGTCTATAGTCTAGTCTATAGTCTAGTCTATAGTCTAGTCTATAGTCTAGTCTCTAGTCTATAGTCTAGTCTATAGTCTAGTCTATAGTCTAGTCTATAGTCTAGTCTATAGTCTAGTCTATAGTCTAGTCTATAGTCTAGTCTATAGTCTAGTCTATAGTCTAGTCTATAGTCTAGTCTATAGTCTAGTCTATAGTCTAGTCTATAGTCTAGTCTAGTCTAGTCTATAGTCTAGTCTAGTCTAGTCTATAGTCTAGTCTATAGTCTAGTCTATAGTCTAGTCTATAGTCTAGTCTATAGTCTAGTCTATAGTCTAGTCTATAGTCTAGTCTATAGTCTAGTCTATAGTCTAGTCTATAGTCTAGTCTATAGTCTAGTCTATAGTCTAGTCTATAGTCTAGTCTATAGGTCTAGTCTATAGTCTAGTCTATAGTCTAGTCTATAGTCTAGTCTATAGTCTAGTCTATAGTCTAGTCTATAGTCTAGTCTATAGTCTAGTCTATAGTCTAGTCTATAGTCTAGTCTATAGTCTAGTCTATAGTCTAGTCTATAGTCTAGTCTATAGTCTAGTCTAGTCTATAGTCTAGTCTATAGTCTAGTCTATAGTCTAGTCTATAGTCTAGTCTATAGTCTAGTCTATAGTCTAGACTATAATAATATTTAGCTAAGACGAAATCTATTTAGGCTACAGCAGAAATACAAAGCCATGGTCTAGTCTATAGTCTAGTCTGTAGTCTAATCTATAGTCTAATCTGTAGTCTAATCTATAGTCTAATCTATAGTCTAGTCTGTAGTCTAATCTATAGTCTAGTCTACTCTATAGTCGAATCTGTAGTCGAATCTGTAGTCGAATCTATAGTCTAGTGTATAGTCGAATCTATAGTCTAGTCTATAGTCTAGTCTATAGTCTAGTCTATAGTCTATAGTCTAGTCTATAGTCTAGTCTATAGTCTAGTCTATAGTCTAGTCTATAGTCCAGTCTATAGTCTAGTCTATAGTCTAGTCTATAGTCTAGTCTATAGTCTAGTCTATAGTCTAGTCTATAGTCTAGTCTAGTCTAGTCTATAGTCTAGTCTATAGTCTAGTCTATAGTCTAGTCTATAGTCTAGTCTATAGTCTAGTCTATAGTCTAGTCTATAGTCTAGTCTATAGTCTAGTCTATAGTCTAGTCTATAGTCTAGTCTATAGTCTAGTCTATAGTCTAGTCTATAGTCTAGTCTATAGTCTAGTCTATAGTCTAGTCTATAGTCTAGTCTATTCTAGTCTATAGTCTAGTCTATAGTCTAGTCTATAGTCTAGTCTATAGTCTAGTCTATAGTCTAGCCTAGAGTCTAGTCTATAGTCTAGTCTATAGTCTAGTCTATAGTCTAGTCTATAGTCTAGTCTATAGTCTAGTCTATAGTCTAGTCTATAGTCTAGTCTATAGTCTAGTCTATAGTCTAGTCTATAGTCTAGTCTATAGTCTAGTCTATAGTCTAGTCTATAGTCTAGTCTATAGTCTAGTCTATAGTCTAGTCTATAGTCTAGTCTATAGTAGCTAGAGTCTATAGTCTAGTCTATAGTCTAGTCTATAGTCTAGTCTATAGTCTAGTCTATAGTCTAGTCTATAGTCTAGTCTATAGTCTAGTCTATAGTCTAGTCTATAGTCTAGTCGATAGTCTAGTCTATAGGTCTAGCTATAGTCTAGTCTATAGTCTAGTCTATAGTCTAGTCTATAGTCTAGTCTATAGTCTAGTCTATAGTCTAGTCTATAGTCTAGTCTATAGGTCTAGTCTATAGTCTAGTCTATAGTCTAGTCTATAGTCTAGTCTATAGTCTAGTCCTAGTCTCGTATAGTCTAGTCTATAGTCTAGTCTATAGTCTAGTCTATAGTCTAGTCTATAGTCTAGTCTATAGTCTAGTCTATAGTCTAGTCTATAGTCTAGTCTGTAGTCTAGTCTATAGTCTAGTCTATAGTCTAGTCTATAGTCTAGTCTATAGTCCTAGTCTATAGTCTAGTCTATAGTCTAGTCTATAGTCTAGTCTATAGTCTAGTCTATAGTCTAGTCTATAGTCTAGTCTATAGTCTAGTCTATAGTCTAGTCTATAGTCTAGTCTATAGTCTAGTCTATAGTCTAGTCTATAGTCTAAATACAAAGCCATGGTCTAGTCTATAGTCTAGTCTGAGTCTAATCTATAGTCTAATCTGTAGTCTAATCTATAGTCTAATCTATAGTCTAGTCTGTAGTCTAATCTATAGTCTAGTCTACTCTATAGTCGAATCTATAGTCGAATCTATAGTCTAGTGTATAGTCGAATCTATAGTCTAGTCTATAGTCTAGTCTATAGTCTAGTCTATAGTCTAGTCTATAGTCTAGTGTATAGTCTAGTCTATAGTCTAGTCTATAGTCTAGTCTATAGTCTAGTCTATAGTCTAGTCTATAGTCTAGTCTATAGTCTAGTCTATAGTCTAGTCTATAGTCTAGTCTATAGTCTAGTCTATAGTCTAGTCTATAGTCTAGTCTATAGTCTAGTCTATAGTCTAGTCTATAGTCTAGTCTATAGTCTAGTCTATAGTCTAGTCTATATTATAGTCTATAGTCTAGTCTATAGTCTAGTCTATAGTCTAGTCTATAGTCTAGTCTTTAGTCTAGTCTATAGTCTAGTCTATAGTCTAGTCTATAGTCTAGTCTATAGTCTAGTCTATAGTCTAGTCTATAGTCTAGTCTATAGTCTAGTCAATAGTCTAGTCTATAGTCTAGTCTATAGTCTAGTCTATAGTCTAGTCTATAGTCTAGTCTATATTCAAGTCTATAGTAAAGTTATTGATCTTGTCAGTAGTCTAATCTATAGTATAGTATAAAATATAGCCTATAGTTTAGTCTGTAGTCTAGTCTGGAAGAAATGTTGTTTTTTATGATTAAAAGAAAATTATCATTGAATTAAAAATTACATATATTTAAGATGTCTAATTGTATATTACTCTCCATTTACCCCGAGCGAAAGTTATCCAAGCATCTTATAAGGATAATGATGCATGAATGTTATTGCTCATATAAGCATACCTTTAAGCTTAGAACCCAGCGTACAGTTTTAAGTTAACATACTCCTGGGTAAGGTGTTTTTAAGATTTTATTAATATCTCAATATCTAGTGTCTTTGTCAATTTGGAAAGTATATTTTCTAAAGAAATATTCTACATAATTCCTGTTCACTGGGTTTACTATATAGCAAGTAATATGTATGTTAAAAAAAATATAAAAGAAAAATTCTTTTGCTTTCAAATATTGACAACAATAAATTTTATTAGAATTATTTTCTATGTAATAAAGAAAATCGTTAAAGGTGAAATAGTTTTCCAGTAACAGCCATGATTTGATGATGAAGATGCCAAAAGCAACAACAATAACTATGAGAAAAAATATTGCCACAATATGTTGCAGAAAATGAAGGGGTAAAGTAAGAATTTTAAAGTAATAAAATTGTTATATGGAGAAAAGAAAGAAATCAAAATCCTTAAAAATTTTAAATCGTTGGAACTTTGGAAAAATATTGCAGTTATGATTATAATTAAACACAAAGTCACAATTAATATTAATCATACGTCATGGTGAACAAAATTTATAAATTATTTAAAATCTTGGAAAATAACTAAAATATTAAAAATTATTTGATTGAAATGAATAAAATTAAAACTAAATTTATACTTAATGCATTAAGAACTCTTTAAAATTAAAATTTTCTATTAGATTTGGTAGGTTAAACATATCTTTTTTAGTTATTATTTTAAAACTAGACTAGACTTGTACCCCAAAAACAATTAATATCACTTAAAATAAAATCACATTTAAGCATAATTATTAATTAACACTAATTATGCCTTAAAATTCTATTTATAAAAGCAGACACCTTCAGTTTGGCCACATTCATGTCCACCGTATCTTTGAGGTTTATTGAACCCATGTCCTCAACATGACTATAGTCTGCAACCAAGATAATAAACAATAATTAATACAACACAAATAACAAAGAGAACTGGAGCCTAACAATTCAGGTAAAAAAAAAATAAATAAAATTAAAAATTCTTAAAAAAGAAACATTTCATAAGTACACCTTTGTCTGTTAATGTTGAAAAACATTATACACACCTTTAATAAGTAAAACATTTTGGTCATTTTGTAAGCCAGCTGCACGCCAGGGATCCAATAGACCGTGAGTAAAAATAACACGTTTGGAAACATTAGAAAAACCACCAAAAAGTTTGTTTATCGCTAAAGCTCTGGCCTGTAATTGTTGTAATGTTAGAGGAGAATAATGAGTGCCATGACCTAAATTTTCCATAAAAACATCCTGGCACAATTGTTGGAAATAAGACAAAGGCACCTGGCCACCAAATGCTGGAGTATAATGTGTATTTGTAGATGATGTTATTGTGAACGCTTCATTTGTAGTGGTGGTGGCTGTGGTGGAAAACCAACCAAATTCCTGACAAGTTTGATAAAACCAAGGACGTGCTATGTAACAAAAAGCAACAATTTTCATTTCATTAAAATTTATGAAAAATATTCATATTACTTACTGCCTGTTGTTAGTTCATTTACATCTGTAAATATTGACTTCAGGCCTTGATAAGTGAAATCCAAGCACCATTCCTCAAACTCTTCTCTAATTTTCAATTCTTCTTCATTTGAAAATACTTGTGCAAAATATTTGATTAAAGCTTCGCTGGGTTTAAAATCCAATTTAGTGAAAGTTGAACAAAATTGTGGTATAAAAGCACTATTTTACATAATAAAATCAACATTATTTTCCACTTAATTTATATTTTAATTTAAAAAGCTCACCTATAGCTTTGCACTAAGCCGGCAAAATAATTTCCCAAACCATTGAAAAAAGCTTGTCTATCGAGTGTATTTGTGGCGTCAAATGTTTGGCATACATTTAATTTTCTTAATAAACTAGAAGCTTTATTGGTTTGCATCTCTTTTACCAAACCTTTAAAAGCTTCATCGAGCTTTTGGGCACATCTTACTCCACCTTTTTGTTGCAATGAAGTCATAGTTAAAGTCATGTACTCTAAGGGATTAGAAACACAAATAGTTAAAGTCATGTACTCTAAGGGATTAGAAAAACCAAATATCAATAAAAGTTTTTTTAAGTTTAACTTTTTTTCAAAATTAGCAAATGTTTTTTAGCAATAAAACTTTATGCAAAAGCTTTCTTTTTAGTTCTTTTAATTCATATCAAAAGAATTTCATTTAATACGAACTCCTGTTGGAATGTTATTCTATAAACCATATATGAAAAAGCTCTTAAGCTTAAGAAAATGCGCTTTAAAATGTTTCTCGTTATGTTTCTTTAAAGCTTTTTTTATAAAGCTGTTAAAATCTATATATAAAATAACGATATTTGCGTTGTCCCAAAAAACTTTTGACAGTTTAAAGTTCTTTACAATTAGTTTTACAATAATTTTAAATTTATAGTTAAAGCTTTTTATAAACACATTGAAAGCTTTTTTAAAATATCACTTAATACTTACCATTAAAATCCATTTTAGCCCTTAAAGGAGCACTAGAGGCCCAGGCTACCTCGGCCATTTCAGGATATAATTTCATAAACCATGCTACCATACTGCCAGAATAAGAACCTCCGACTAAAACGATTTTGGCATTTGCTAAAGCTTTTGTAGACGACTTCTGATAAGTTAGAAAGCTCTTTAAGTCTTCAAGGGATTGTAGAACATTAAGGAATTGTAAGTTGTCAGTAGATGAGTCGCTGAAAACAATAATAAAAAATAAAGCTTTTAATGTAGCTTTTAGAAATAAATGTATGAAAGCTTTAAGAAAAACTTCAAGCGTTACAAACTAGATATCTTTAAAAGTACTTTATTAAATAAATCAATTGAAAGCTCTATTTATTCACATACTTTATCATTATTTTACGTTTGATAATTTTAAAGCTCTTTAATGAATAATCGAATATTAACCAATTTGATTTGAGGAAAGCTTTTTATGGACCTTAAGATAATACTTTATGATAGAAGTCTATAATAAATCATTAATTTTCATATAAAACCAAGAAAGCTCTTTTTATTAATAAATCTATTATTAATCCACTTTAAAAGCTTTTTTTAATTTTTTCCTAGATTTATAGAAAAATACAACTTTTGAGCTTTTTAAGAAAATAAACCTTAAAAGCTTTTATTTACACATACATACATTACATTAATTTTCAGTTTCAAAGCCTTTAGAAGCTTTTATAAAAAATATTATAAAAACCTATTATAACAGCTTTTGGTGAATAGCAAAAGCTTTTTAAGAATGGAATTTAAACATAAAAAGCTTTTTATAACTATTACCCTTAATACAAAAAAAGGACTTTTGGCTTTTTAAGATAAAAACATTTAAGCTTTTTTATTAATTTTTACATAAAAAATCAAAAGCTAAAATAATTCTTAATTTGATATAAATTTATTGAGTGTATAAAAAAGCTTTAAGAGAGATTGTTATAAAATGAGCTTTTTATGAAAAAAAAATTATTAACCCGATTCAAAAAATCTTTTTATAAAAGCTTTTATGAAAAATCTTTGCAGGAGCTTTTTTTAAAAAATTTTAAAATTAATTTTCTTATAAAAACTAACAAAACGTCAAAAGCTATTTTTTTTAATTTTAATATAAATCGATTTAAATAGAGGATATGAAGTTATAGCTGATACATACATATATATAAAGACGATAAGCTTTTTTCATCAAAATCATAAATAGCTTTTGAGCTTTTTAAGAAATTAACCCTTTAAAGCTTTTATTTACAAGCTTATATTTAAAAGCGTTTATTTACACATACATATATAACAAAGAAAGCTTCTTAATTTTGAGTTTAATGAAAAGCTTTAAAAAAGCTTTATTTATGAGGTGAGCTTTTTATGAAAAAACTTAGGATGAGCACTAATTTACATAGTTTTTTAAAAGCCGACAAACTTTTGTGGCAAAATCATAAAAAGCTTTTGAGCTTTTTAAGATAAAACCTTTTTTTACCCTTTTTCATCAAAATCATAAATAGCTTTTGAGCATTTTAAGAAATTGACCCTTTAAAGCTTTAATTTACAAGCTTATATTTAAAAGAGTTTATTTACACAAATGTAACAAAAAAAGCATCCTAATTTTGAGTTTAAAGAAAAGCTTTATTTATGAAGGTGAGCTTTTTATGAAAAAACTTAGGATGAGTTCTAATTTACACAGTTTTTTTTAAAGCCTATAAACTTTTTTTAAAAAGCATCTTCATTTTGAGTTTAAAGAAAAGCTTTAAAAAAGCTTTATTTATGAAGGTGAGATTTTTATGAAAAAACTTAGGATAATCTCTAATTTACACAGTTTTTAAAAAAAAGCCTATAAACTTTTTTTAAAAAGCTCAAAAGCTTTTTATTTACCCATATGGATTAATTTTGAATTAAAATTCATAAATCTTCAAGAATTCCTAATTTAATAAAAAACTACTGAGTTTAAGGAAAAGCTTTGAATAATAAATTAAAGTTCAACTCACCTTTTCGGCCAACTCTGACCATAATAACGATGTTCCGTATAAAACATTAAAGCTTCCTGCTGTTTGGCCATATCATAAAAATGACCAGCTTGCAGCATATGCGGTAATATTTCCCATTCACCACCCACAAACACAAATATGGGTGACCCAACTTGATAGAAATTATCATTGACAAAATAACGCTGTCATAAGGAGAAAAAATAATATTAATAAAATGATTATTACGAACTGTAAGAAGTTTACCATTAACCAGGTTTCCGTATTATTAACATCAAAATGATCTACTGGCTGTTGCAGCCAAAGCTCCTTTATCTCACCGCATTCTTTGGTAATATTCAACACATTGACGGGTGGTTCTTGGTGTAACATTTTAAAAACTTTTTTATATGGATTAATTTTATGCGGAACTTGACATGAAATATTATTAAATATGTAAAATAATTGTAATGCAACTACAATATATACAGACAGAGAGTTAAACATGATTATGAATTGAAGCAGAAAAAATGTTTAAATGTTTATTAAAATTTGTTAATATTTATAAAGAAAAAATTAAAGCGGAAGTAGTGTGGTTTTTAAATGGTAATAATAATATGCCAGAGGCCATAAACTAGAACATGAACCCCTATATTTATATTTGAGGACAAAGTAATTCATTTATAAAAAAATATTAATATAAAATAATTGAATTCTTATGTTTAAACAATTGCAATAAAAATTTTAAAAATTGTTTACAAATAATGTGTGAATGGAAAGAGAGATTTAAAGTTTTCAGTTGGAGTCATATATTTTCTTTAGAATCCTTTAGTTGTGGCAACACTAGTTTGAATACTAACCCCTTTTTTGTTGGACTCTTTATAACTCTCACAAAACAATTCTATGTTTTTGTTAAAAAAGCTTTGCTCTCACTTTCTCTATAAACTTACTCATTCTCTCTAAATAAAAAGCTTTTTTCGACTTTCACTTACCGCAGCAAATACTCATTACATTCCACCCTCTTTTACAACAGTTGGTAAAATACAATTTTACTACAAATTAGAAAAATAAGCAACAAAGCGACAGGAAGGACCAAAAAAATACACTCAAATACATTGATAGAAAGAAGCCAGTGTCTCTTAGTGGCCTCCTGTTGCTCAACAAACTAACAGGTGGCTACGTCATGACTGTCATTGTATGTTAACATGATATTAAAAGATTTAGACATGAAGTTAAATAGGAAGCGCACAAATATAAAAGTAAAATAGACACAGCCATACAAGTACATTAGAAAAACACACACACACACACACAGATGACTCTTTAACTATAAAAAGTAACATTAGAAGGACTTGTGGAAAAAGGACGTACGAACATCTTGAATGAAAAATACTTTTTGGCACACAAAAAAAAAAAAGAAAAAAAAAAGCATTACGGAAAACGAGGAAAAATGTTAAGTAGTAGAATAATAAAAACAAAAGAAAGAAAAATATGCATAAATATATACTACAAAAAAACACATTTATAAATATAAAAATATAAATAAAATAATGTTAATGAAAGTCTATGTATGTATGAGTAAGTAAGAATTATACTATTTTTTCCCTAAATGTTTTATAAATGCAGGCTTGTAACACATCCTTTAATACACATTTGTGTATGTGTGTGTTTGATGTGGTGTATAAGTTTGTGGGAGTATGTCAAATTGGTAGGGTGTGTGTTAAAGTATTTTAAGAATCTACTTGTTGTGGAGGTATGTTTATTTCTGTTTTTCTTTTTTTTTTATTTATGTATATGGTTTGGGGTTTTATAGTACAGTTACACCTTGACATCGAAACACATTTATCTTATGATGTTTGTTTTTGTTACTCTTTTTTTTCATGCTTAAATCAACTGTTACTTTTGGAATACGGGGGAAAGTGAGAAAACTTGAAGCTTTAAAGGAAAATTTCGCTAAATCATCAAGTAGATCTAAGTGATCTTTTTCAAATACTAAAGCAAAGTAAAATTAATTTTCACTTTAAAAGGTTTTCTGTGAATATAAAAAAGGATTTTAAGCTTTTTTTAAAAAAGAACTTATAAAGCTCTTACTTAAATATAATTAACGCAATTAAAACATTTTAACATAAAGCTGAAAAAGCTTTAAACAAATTCCTATTAAAAATTATTGAAAAAATGTAAATTTAAACGTCTTCTATATTTCCTTAGCTTAAGAAGCTTTTCTTATACACAGTTTAGAATTCATTTTGATTAGAAAATTGGCAAAACTTTTAAAGTTCTTTATTAAATAATACCTTCTATAGAAAAAGCGCTTAAACATTTTTTTCATAAAAAAGTTTTAAATTTGTAAAAGAGCTTTTTAAAAAGCTGTTGACAACTTTTTAATTCTTTTCAATATTTTTTAATAAAAAGGTTTTTAATTTGTGAAAGAGCTTTTTAAAAAGCTGCTCAACAATTTTTCATTAAAAAAAACATACAAAACTTTCATTAAAAACTTACAGAACTTTAAAAGGTCTTTATCACAAAAGCTTTTTTATAAATAGTGTCTAGAGAATATACTTACCCACCGTTTAAAAAGCTTTTTCTATAAAAATGTTTCAAATTTATAGAAGTGCTTTAAGCTCCTTATGCGAATATAATTTATAAAGCTTTATAAAAAAGACCGAATTTGCAGAAAAACCTTTAGTAAAATAAAGCTTCAGCAGTGGAGCTTTTTTATATACTTCTTTCTTCTTTCAATAAAATATATATTTATAACAAAGCTTTAAAAGCTTTGTGGGATTTTTCCATTAAATAAAACTTTGTTATAGAAAGCTTTTTAAAAACAGTGTCGAAAAAAGTTTTTTTATTTTTAAGATACTTGTCATAAAAAGCTTTTTAAGGTCTTTGTCATAAAAAGTCTTTTTAAACCTTTTTAGATCTTTGACGAAAAAGCTTTTTTAGATATTTTTCATAAAAAACTTTTTATGATATTTTTCATAAAGAGCTTTATAAAAGCTTTTTAAACTGTTTTTCATAAAAAGCAATATTAAAGCTTTTTAAACTGATTTTTATTAAAAAAGCTTTTGAAAGCCTTTTAAACAGTTTATTTACTTTTTTTACATTTTAAGATACTTGTCATAAAAAGCTTTTTAAGATCTTTGTTATAAAAAAACTTTTTAATGCATTTTAAAACCTTTTTAATGCATTTTAAGACCTAAAAGCTTTTTTAAAGCTTATTAGGATCTTTAGTTTTTTAATATCTTTTTCAAAAAGTTATTTAGAATAGAGAAATCAATAAATCAATTTATTTTGAATAGAGAACTTTTAAAGCTTTATCATTGTTTAAGTGAGAATAAAATTAAATAATCTATGTATTTAAAATGTGTAAATAAAAGCTTTTAAGGTTTTTTTTTAAATTTTCAAAAGCTCTATATCTTCGTATTCACAAAAAGCTTTATAAAAGCTTTTTTTATTTATAATCGTTTCTATAAAAAGATTTTTTGAACAAAGATGAATTTATGTCCTGAGTATGTGTCTTTTTAGGAGCTTTTTGCACAGTTTATATTAACTTTAGTGTTCTCTGTTTAAAATTGATCAAAGAGTTGATCAGTTTACTCTACTTATTTAGAACAGTTTATAGTGGATCAGTTCAATATTCATAGAATTGATCATTCCATTACATTTAGAATTGATCTCTTAACTCTTTTGAGAATTGATGAGTGTTTTGTTTCAGCAATTAACTCAGCATAGAACTGATCATGCAATTAACTTTTGACTCTGTTTAAAATTGATCAGTGGACTCTATTGAGAGATGTTCAGTGTGCTCTATTTAGAACTGATAAGTCGACTGTGCTTATAAGCAATCAGCTCATTTTACATAGAATTTATTATACCATTTAGAATTGATCAGTCAATTCTTTTAAGTTGTCTCGAGTTGATCTTTTTAGAATTGATCATTTGACTCCGTTTAGAGTTGATTAGTTGACTGTATTAAGAATTGATTGGTAGACTCTGTATAGATGAGTTGACTTGATTGATAAGTTGATTTTATGCAGAGATTAGTTGATCAGTACAATCTACTTAAAGCTTATTAGATTTCTCTGTATATAGTTGATCAATCGGATACGTTTATAATTGATCATTGGACTCTGTTAAGAGTTGATCATTCGGATCTTTTAAGAGTTGATCAGTCGTCTCTGTTTCGAATTTATTACTTGACTCTGTATATAGTTGATAAGTGGATTCTGCAGAAAGCAGATTAGTCGATTCTTTATTCTTGATTATGTTTAAAATTGATCAGTCGACTCTGTTTAGAGTTCATTTATTCTCTCCATATCATGCTGATCAGCTCAGTCGTCTCTGTTATGAATTGATTACTTGACACTTCGTGAAGCAGTCGGTCTTTGTGTAGTTTATTTGTAGAATTGCTGAGTCGATTTCTGCTTAGAGGGTAGATCAGTTAACTTTACGTATACATAAACTGGTGCTATTGTTTTTAAAGTCAACATTTTTGATATATGTATATCATCTCTTAAAACATTCATTAACACTATTGTTTGTTGCTCTGGCATGTCATGACGTCAGAATTTCCTGGTTTTATGAAGTGTCTAACATTACAACTCTATACAATATTTATTCTGCTAAAAGAAAAACATTTTATAACTGCATGTCCTGCTGTTTATAAACATTTTACCAGGGCAATGTGTTTTTTATGGTTTCTTGTAACATTTTTCATTTCTTGTGAACAATTTAGAAGAGTGTTTGTTTGTTTGTGTCGCAAGTTTCCTTTACCATACACAATAACGTAAAAGATATAAAACAGTATTTTTTTTTTTTTTGGTGGCACTTCCTTGTTGTTGTTTTTTTAATTGCAATAATTTCCTGTAAAGTTGTTGTTGTTTTTTCGCTAAAAATCCATGACATCCATTAAAATTTACGTTGTTCGGGGTGTGTGTGTGTGTTTGTTGGTATTTTTTTATTACACCCCATTTCAGCTTGGTTGATTTTACGAGTTACCATTAAGATATATTAGCTGTTGGGCCACAGATACAACTAAAAACCAAATTGTTCTTTATAAAAACGAATACTTGATTATGTGTGGAAATAAACTGAAATACATGAAAAACGCAAATGTAATAGAAAAAAATTTATATTAATTAAAATTCAGCGAAAATTACCCTTTTTATAAAGAACGTATAATAAATAGTATAATGAAATTTTCATGGATATTTGAAAGTAATTAAATAAATTTGTGTAAAAAATGTTTTTTCTGCTAACTGTAAAAGGTAATGTTAATAAACTTAAACACAATATGAACGAAGTCTTTTTTGGTGCAAGTTTACACTTAAACATTTAAATCTTTTTCCCCCTTTTTTCTGATAAAATCTTAATTTTATTTTATACGCCTTAAACTTATTTAAAATGATTTAACAAACTCTAAGCTAGAATAAGATGAAGACATATAATGTACTTAATGACTTTTAAAATTTCATTTTTTTCTCTAGCAATAAAAACTTTTGAGCGATATTTTTCAATTCCCCCGCTTGACGTTTCCCCCTATTACGTCCTATAACTTTTACAACTACTTGAGACTTACTGTAGCGAAAATGGTTAAAAATATTTCTAGTCTAGCAATGACAATTTAAACGATTTTCTATGTTAAAGAAGTTAAAATAACTTTATACAGTTTTGTTGCATTGAGCTGCTTAAAGTGTTTGCAAAACTGCAGTTGTGACAGTGTCATGTTTTCTTGTATGTGTCTGTGTGCGCGAGTGTTTGTTTACTTGTATAAGTGTGTTTATTCTTCCATAAGCAGGATTATAATTTAATTTTTCTCTAAGGAATAAAACTCTGTGTGTTGGAAAATGGAGGCAATGAAAGCAGCAAGTGTCAAGGCAGCCATGATCCTGTTGTATTTGGCGGAGGTGTTATTTTTTGCCATTTCTTTTACTCTTATGTTACTAACTATGGACTGGGTAATGTAATGTGGCGATAAATGTAAACATTTTTATTTGAAAGTAAACCGACCGAGAGTAGAACAACATTCATTTAATAAATGTATAAAAGAACGTAAGGTAAAGGTCAAATGTAATACATTTTTGTTGTCATTTAAAATTAGTTTTTGATTGTAATTGTGATATTGTTGAACAAAACTAAAACAAATTTAATCGATAGAACAATTTTATGAAAATATTAGATTATTTTTTTGGTTTAACAAGACACTTGATTTATTTGAATGGTGTTTAAGGTGGCGTATGAGTATTAAAATAATAATAATACGTTATGGTGGCGACATAAAACTCCTTTTCTGTCAAAAGAAAACTTGGTTTGATCAGTTCTAGTTCAGTTCTAGTTCAGTTCTAGTTCAGTTCTAGTTCAGTTCTAGTTCAGTTCTAGTTCAGTTCTAGTTCAGTTCTAGTTCAGTTCTAGTTCAGTTCTAGTTCAGTTCTAGTTCAGTTCTAGTTCAGTTCTAGTTCAGTTCTAGTTCAGTTCTAATTCAGTTCTAGTTCAGTTCTAGTTCAGTTCTAGTTCAGTTCTAGTTCAGTTCTAGTTCAGTTCTAGTTCAGTTCTAGTTCAGTTCTAGTTCAGTTCTAGTTCAGTTCTAGTTCAGTTCTAGTTCAGTTCTAGTTCAGTTCTAGTTCAGTTCTAGTTCAGTTCTAATTCAGTTCTAGTTCAGTTCTAGTTCAGTTCTAGTTCAGTTCTAGTTCAGTTCTAATTCAGTTCTAGTTCAGTTCTAGTTCAGTTCTAGTTCCAAGGTTGCTTCTGGTCTTTATTTAAATTTTAAGAGAAATATTTGCTGGGTTATGTGTCTCAAAATTGATTTAAATAAATTCCTTTCTTTACTCTTCAGGTTTATTAAACTTTTTCATTATTACTTTAAAAACTTCCCCAGGAATACAACACACATGTGTTTCAAATTTTCTCTTATGCTTAAGATAATAACTCTGAATGTATTTATATTTTTGATAAATAAATTTTTGTAAAATATATAAAATTTAAGTACTTAAGTCAAAAACAACATCATTATCCTTATTATCACCATTCAGGTGGTATATTGATGCTGCTGTGGCAAAAAAGGAAAAGGTAAGGGCAATTAAAGAAACTTTTGGTACAACCATTTCTTTTCTCAAAAAGTTACTCAAGCTGAAACCAAAAAAAAAAAATAATGAATTTAAAAATAACGTTCAGCAGCAAAAAATACAAATGAAAAACCAGAAAGTTTTATAACCTCCCCCAAAAAACCCTCAAGAAATTTTGATGTACTTTTCGGTACAACTTTGGCAAAGTGGTCTACATTACAAGCAGTTGTTGAGCTGGTTAAAATGGAGCAAGAAATTAAGAAAAAGAGAAAACTAAGTGAAGGTAAAAATAAAATTGAACAACCTTAAGCCAAAATATTGTATTACAGGTCAAGGATATTCTTGGAAGTAATTGAAATAATAAAACTAAGAAAATTTACACTTTTAATTAGTAAAAAATATAAATACATAGTTTAAATTTTTTGCTGCATAATTTTAGGCTTATACAGAAGCATGAAAATATTAGCAAATAAGTTGAGAGTATTAAATTTTCCATTTTTTCCATTAATTTTTTTAACAATTTTTTCTTTAAATGTAATCAACAAGCTTCCTTATTATATCATAAATTCAGTAGCATATTTTTAGGATTTTCCTAAGGTAATAAAACATTTTTTAAAGCCTCGTTAATCCTCAAAGTAGGTTTATAATTTTTAAACAAAATAAAACAAAAACATATTTATTTCTTTATTTTGTGTGAAATAAAATTATGAAT
Organism: Lucilia sericata; assembly: GCF_015586225.1. Taxonomy (NCBI): domain Eukaryota; kingdom Metazoa; phylum Arthropoda; class Insecta; order Diptera; family Calliphoridae; genus Lucilia; species Lucilia sericata. The sequence goes on along the minus strand of NW_023994176.1, from coordinate 364,718 downwards.
CCCTTTAATCTAAAAACCACCTACACACTAAGTTTTATTTTCTATAAAATTCATTATAATTTCCTACATGATTTACATAAAATCTCATCTTTAATCAACCATTAAACGTTTTAGCCATAAAGTTTTTTGTTGGCTTTTATGAGATTTTTTCTGTTAAGGGACAATTAAAAAAAATACAAGTAACAAACAAACAAAAAAGTGAAAAATCAGGGACGAAGAAAAAAATTCATAAAAATGTAATCATGCAGAAATATTGGAAAATCAAACAGAAATTTCCATACAGTATGGCAAATTAAGTCATAAAAAATAAACGTCATAAAAATGGTATGTAGATGCTATAATGAAATTGTTACTAAATTTACAGCAGAACCTTTTAAAAATGATATTAATAAAAAATTTAACAAAAACGGGTTCTGTGGCTGACATGGTAATTGACATAATCTATGGTTTATAATAAAAAGCATTTACAAAATTTAATTATATTAAGTAAATGAACTGGAAATATTATAAAATAAAGTTTTACATGTAGGAATTTAATTTCAGTTAAATATAAAAGGAATACTTTATATTGTCAATGCAGAACTGGAACTGAACTAGAACTGAACTAGAACTGAACTAGAACTGAACTAGAACTGAACTAGAACTGAACTAGAACTGAACTAGAACTGAACTAGAACTGAACTAGAACTGAACTAGAACTGAACTAGAACTGAACTAGAACTGAACTAGAACTGAACTAGAACTGAACTAGAACTGAACTAGAACTGAACTAGAACTGAACTAGAACTGAACTAGAACTGAACTAGAACTGAACTAGAACTGAACTAGAACTGAACTAGAACTGAACTAGAACTAAACTAGAACTAAACTAGAACTGAACTGGAACTGAACTAGAACTGAACTAGAAATGAACTAGAACTGAACTAGAACTGAACTAGAACTGAACTAGAACTGAACTAGAACTGAACTAGAACTAAACTAGAACTGAACTAGAACTGAACTAGAACTGAACTAGAACTGAACTAGAACTGAACTAGAACGAACTAGAACTGAACTAGAACTGAACTAGAACTGAACTAGAACTGAACTAGAACTGAACTAGATCTGAACTAGAACTGAACTAGATCTAGAACTGAACTAGAACTGAACTAGAACTGAACTAGAACTGAACTAGAACTGAACTACTAGAACTGAACTAGAACTGAACTAGAACTGAACTAGAACTGAACTAGAACTGAACTAGAACTGAACTAGAACTGAACTAGAACTGAACTAGAACTGAACTAGAACTGAACTAGAACTGAACTAGAACTGAACTAGAACTGAACTAGAACTGAACTAGAACTGAACTAGAACTGAACTAGAACTGAACTAGAACTGAACTAGAACTGAACTAGAACTGAACTAGAACTGAACTAGAACTGAACTAGAACTGAACTAGAACTGAACTAGAACTGAACTAGAACTGAACTAGAACTGAACTAGAACTGAACTAGAACTGAACTAGAACTGAACTAGAACTGAACTAGAACTGAACTAGAACTGAACTAGAACTGAACTAGAACTGAACTAGAACTGAACTAGAACTGAACTAGAACTAGAACTGAACTAGAACTGAACTAGAACTGAACTAGAACTGAACTAGAACTGAACTAGAACTGAACTAGAACTGAACTAGAACTGAACTAGAACTGAACTAGAACTGAACTAGAACTGAACTAGAACTGAACTAGAACTGAACTAGAACTGAACTAGAACTGAACTAGAACTGAACTAGAACTGAACTAGAACTGACAAAAAATATTTTTATTTTAATTTTAATATTTCAATTTAAATTTCTCTTTTCCTTCGAACTAGAGGCCATTTCGAAAATATATAAGAAACAATTAATTATCCTTTATGTCATATATAACGTAATTTAAGCAACAAAACAAATATTTTCATTAGCTCTTGTTATTTTCTTAGTTAATTAAATCTATGTAGTAAGTACAAGAAGAAGAATTGTCCTGTGCCTTCAAAACTTACCTCTAAACACCTTTTACCTTTCAACAAACATACATTTACACATACGTTTTTATGCAAGAGCATATGGCTGGTGTTATAATATTCCATTTGACTAAAATGCCTTAAAGGATCTAATAGATAATGTATCTTCATTATAAACTTATGTGATTAAATAAGACAAGGATAGCAGTGTATACAAACTAACATATGTACATGCATATGAATGTATGTAAAAAGAAGGACATTCATACATATACAACAGCCACAACAATTTATAAATGCGGTACGATGACAGATTTATATACAATGACAATGTGTACAGGAATTACTTAAACAAACACACATTTATTATCCTGTATAACACACACACGAATTCTAATTTATAAATATTTATGATGTTTGTTTATGTGTGTAATACACTGTCATTTAATATTTTCAGAAAACAATGTTTCAACAAATAACGTTTAGTTCAACAATAAGTTGCAAGGTGTTGGATTAAATTTGTTTGAATTGAATTTATTTTAAAACTAAATTGAAGACATTGTATGAAAAAGGATGTAGCAAAAAGGAAAAAGGAAGATAGGAACTAGAAGTGGACTTAAAATGAACTAGAACTGAACTAGAACTGAACTAGAACTGAACTAGAACTGAACTAGAACTGAACTAGAACTGAACTAGAACTGAACTAGAACTGAACTAGAACTGAACTAGAACTGAACTAGAACTGAACTAGAACTGAACCAGAACTGAACTAGAACTAGAACTGAACCAGAACTAGAACTGAACTAGAACTGAACTAGAACTAGAACTGAACTAGAACTGAACTAGAACTGAACTAGAACTGAACTAGAACTGAACTAGAACTGAACTAGAACTGAACTAGAACTGAACCAGAACTGAACTAGAACTAGAACTGAACTAGAACTAGAACTGAACTAGAACTAGAACTGAACTAGAACTAGAACTGAACTAGAACTGAACTAGAACTGAACTAGAACTGAACTAGAACTGAACTAGAACTAGAACTAGAACTGAACTAGAACTGAACTAGAACTGAACTAGAACTGAACTAGAACTGAACTAGAACTGAACTAGAACTGAACTAGAACTGAACTAGAACTGAACTAGAACTAAACTAGAACTGAACTAGAACTGAACTAGAACTGAACTAGAACTGAACTAGAACTGAACTAGAACTGAACTAGAACTGAACTAGAACTGAACTAGAACTGAACTAGAACTGAACTAGAACTGAACTAGAACTGAACTAGAACTGAACTAGAACTGAACTAGAACTGAACTAGAACTGAACTAGAACTGAACTAGAACTGAACTAGAACTGAACCAGAACTGAACTAGAACTGAACTAAAACTGAACTAGAACTGAACTAGAACTGAACTAGAACTGAACTAGAACTGAACAAGAACTGGACTAGAACTGAACTAGACTGAACTAGAACTGAACTAGAACTGAACTAGAACTGAACTAGAACTGAACTAGAACTGAACTAGAACTGAATTAGAACTGAACTAGAACTGAACTAGAACTGAACTAGAACTGAACTAGCACTGAACTTGAACTGAACTAGAACTGAACTAGACTGAACTAGAACTGAACTAGAACTGAACTAGAACTGAACTAGAACTGAACTAGAACTGAACTAGAACTGAACTAGAACTGAACTAGAACGGAACTAGAACGGAACTAGAACTGAACTAGAACTGAACTAGAACTGAACTAGAACTGAATTAGAACTGAACTAGAACTGAACTAGAACTGAACTAGGACTGAACTGGAACTGAACTAGAACTGAACTAGAACTAAACTAGAACTGAACTAGAACGGAACTAGAACGGAACTAGAACTGAACTAGAACTGAACTAGAACTGAACTAGAACTGAATTAGAACTGAATTAGAACTGAACTAGAACTGAACTAGAACTGAACTAGAACTGAACTAGAACTGAACTAGAACTGAACTAGAACTGAACTAGAACTGAACTAGAACTGAACTAGAACTGAACTAGAACTGAACTAGAACTGAACTAGAACTGAACTAGAACTGAACTAGAACTTAATTAGAACTGAACTAGAACTGAACTAGAGCTGAACTAGAGCTGAACTAGAACTGAACTAGAACTGAAATAGAACTGTACTTGAACTGAACTAGAACTGAACTAGAACTGAACTAGAACTGAACTAGAACTGAACTAGAACTGAACTAGAACTGAACTAGAAATGAACTTGAACTGAAATAGGTTTGAACTCTAGCAGATCAGAGATCTGGGCGTGTATTTAATTTGCATCTTATTGAAACACCCTTTTGTCATAAATAAATTATTATTTTTGATTTGTTTTCTACTTATAACAACAATTACTAAAATGTATTATTAAAGATCTCTTAACATTTACGTGGGTTTTCTATTTGATTACTATAATTCTCTAGTTACGTCAATTCTTCGAAAGTTGACGTAAAATTTTAGAGATACATCAAAAATTGTATGGATATATGTATAGTATGTATGTATGTTCAATATTTTTTACATGAATGAAAGGAAAACCCAATTAAAATTAATAAGTACGTAGCACAAGGATTTAAACCACATTAATAAGATATTGTTATTGTGGTTCAAATATTTTTGGTTTAGAAATTTAGCATTTGAAAATTTTTCAAATAAAAGTAAAGGTCAATAGGTAATTCTATAAACGAATTTTAATTTTTTTACATTTTCTTGGAATTAATCATTTTCTAGAAATATATTTTGGTAAATGTTTGTTTAAATACTACAGCCGTTTGGATGATAAGCTATTTAGTGTAAACACGCCCTATTTGCAACTTACTTAAGTTGCCAGATCAACTGATTGCGCTGTGATCGAGATAACCAAAATATCTAAATTTTTCGGTTAAATTATGCCTTGAAATTTAATAAAAAAAATGTGTACTAAAACAAAAACCAACAAAAAAACTCACAAGTTTAGGAATATCTAACATTTACTTAACAAAATTATTTAAAAATGCTCAAGTTTTTAATAAATAAGAATATATATCGAGGGACTATATTCAATAGTCCCTATCTAAAATAATACAAGTTTTCACGAGAGCAAAAAAACTGTTTATTTCGCTAGTTAGTGAAGATTTTTAAATTTTTTCTTCTACAATATATTTCTACGACCATATACTAAACCCTTATATAAAAAGAATTTTAAATTTTGCATTATTTGCAAAATTATTAACAAATTTTATATCAGATAGAGCTTATCTTTCTACGAAAATATTCATTCAACCAACAGATAGAAAGTTTTTCATGGAAATATAAAATTTTTATTTGAATTAAAATCAATAAATATTACATTTTATACAATTTAATGGAGGAAAATAAATCAAATTGTTGAAAAAGCAACAGATTATAATGTTTTGGTCCAAAATCAAAGTTATATGGTTAAACACGACAATAAAATTGATTTAATTAGTATCATAATGAACGATATCTCAAAAACTATTAGACCGATTTTAAATATTTTGACGGATTTGTGTTCAGCATGTCCAAATTATTAAGAAGACTTGTTTTGCAACAGAAAATCATCCAAAGGGATAGAGTTTGAAGCAATTTTTGGATAAGATAGAGAGTTTTGCATTCAGAATTTTTCTTTTTTTAAGATAGAGAAATTTAAAAAAAGCTATAAAATTGCCAAAAAATATTTTTTTTTCTTTGAAATTTATATCACTGATGCGGGATAGTTTGCTGAATATTTTGCCATCAAAATCTCATTTTCATGGAAATAACAGATAGCGATAGTCCCTCGATATGTTTTTCTGTAGAAAATTAATAAATCTGTGTTAATTATAAAATTTCTTAATTAACATTTTTCTTCAAATTAATCCATTTCATTTCACGAAAAATACATTAAAAATTTCTTAATAACAACATTCCAATTAATCACCCACATTCAGTGTGAAATATTTCCCATATAACATTAATCAACAATGAGTGGTAATATAGACCTTCATCTACATTAATCATTTCCCTGACATTTTTACAGGTAATTTGCACACATGCACTTAACTAACCACTTAGTGCAATAAGCAATAAAACAAATTAAAATTTTTTAATTGCAACACATTTTATTTTCAAAGGCAATTCAAATTTATAAACCAACATTTTATCCTTAACCACTCACTCAAATCCATAATAAACTTCAAAACAAATTAGATTGATATATAAACATTCATATATGGAATTTCAAAATTATATGAATTTGCTATGTGTTGTCTAGCAAACGCCTATATTTTCAGTTTAATTACATATAAATTGCGATTTTAAAAATTGTTTTAATTCCACAACCCACTCATACGCAAAAGCCACCGCGTTACCGCAACCACACATATTAGAACTTTATTAGCAGCTGCTGGTGTCGGTGTTAAAGGATACATTACACTTGAAAATAATATTAGAATAAAAACACACATACACAAAATTATAACGTTAAATCCAAATGCTTAATATGTACCATAAATATAAATGGCGCAATATAAAACACAAAAAAAAAATTAGACATTCATGTTAAAGTGTCCATATATATTAGTGAAAATATGCGTATTTGTTGTTTTGGTTTATTTAATTGTTTTTTTGCTCTCTATTTTATACGTTTCAGTTTTTGCTTGATATATAAGCTGAAATTAAAATAAACCACTGAAACATGTAGGCAGATTTGTTATTTTGACAACAAAACACTTTTTTATATCTGTAGCATTAATACAAAAGGTTGAGAAAGAAAAATCATTTATTATTATTGGTGTAAATCCAACTGAATGTAAGCAGAGACATAGTAAAGATTTTAAGGGGGGAATTTTATTGACCTTTTAGCTGAAAACATCTGGCAGCTTTAAAATTATAATACAAATGCAACTCTATTGTTGTTGATATTAGCAGCAGTGTAGCAACGGCCTACATTAATAATTGACAAGAAATCAACACGAATATAAACAAAACACCGTTTTATTAAATTTGTGCAAATTTTCAGTGAAAATTAATAAATAAAACTATAACAAACAGCAATTAATTATTGTTCTTAATAAAATTCTAAAATGTGTTATAAAACCCATAAGTTGCGGAAAGAAGATCACGTCATCCTGAATAATGTACTATGTCTTAATCAAACAATCCTGTGCTACGCCCCTGCTTTGCAAAATGACTATATAAATTTGAAATGTTTATGTGGGTGTTAAACGGAGACGACTGGTGTGCATATCTTCATATAAATTGTTGATTTCCAACCCAGTATTCATAAAACGGCCACAAATGTTTTTGATGGTGTCAGTTATTTTTCTCATAAAAGAACATATACCCTGCAGTTCCGGGAGTCTAAACCAAATTAATAGTTTAAGTTATCTGCAGTTAGCCCTAAACACAGAATTTGACTAGCCTAGGATTACTAAAAAGGTATTCAAAACAAAATGGCCACTTTATTATTTGACACCTAAATGATACATAAACACATAAACATTAAAGTCAATCCAATTGTCACACATTTTTGAAAAACACTAAAACTGAGACATTGACTCCTTGTTCAACCGCTGGGTAGTTTTGTTGCTGTTATTATCCTTTTGTAGTTGTTATGGCCCCTTGTCATATTATAGCATTTATTTGTTTGTACAATGTGTGAAGGTTATGTACACACACACTCACACTTATATCTATAAACTTTATCGTTATTTTAGCCATATTTACATTTGTACACATTGACATTTACAGTTGTACTCTCACCAATGCATATGATGCCGTTGAGTACATGTAAATTTATGTAAACAGAGAGTATGCAAATTTTTTTACAATGCGTTAATATTTACAATTGTTTGTTTGGTATTGTATGTCAGTTCCCTGCAGTTCAATGTGCTGCTGTTCCGATACAGTGGTTTTTTCCCCTGATTGTTGTTTTAATAAGTGCCAGTCCTATGATCACTCAGCAATATTTCCCCTCTTCAATACTTGGAGACGATAAAGTGAAGTTTTAAAGTATTGATCCCTTTTAAAACTGCTGGGTTGGTATTACTTTTTTCTATGTTTGTGTGGCTTTTCCAAACACATTAACGCAACAATTTTCATTTTATATTTTTTGTGAATTTGTTTGTTTTTTGGTTTCTTGTTACACATGAGACCATTTTACTATATAAAATCCCATTTATAAGCAAATATAACGTTATTGCCTTTTATAAATAAACAACCAGACACCATGACTGAGAAAAAGTGGGACTACGTTTATACCAATATTCTCATGTAGCGTTGATTACATTACACAAGGACTAACTGAAAAGTCCTTTCAATTTAAAATGAATATACATAATTGCACATATTTTATATCTGAATTTTGTACTTTTCTAGAAGGAATTAAGAAAATAATGAAAATCGGTTTTTATATGAAGAATCTAAAATCGCCAGTAGATGCTTAAATAACGCTCTAATTAAGAAAATAGTGAAAATCTGTGATCACTCATCTTTTTCACCAAAAATCGATTTTTATATGTGAAATCTAAAATCGGCTGTAGACGCTTAAATAACGCTCCAATTAAGAAAATAGTGAAAATCTGTGATCACTCATATTTTTCACCAAAAATCGATTTTTATATAAGAAATCTAAAATCTGCTGTAGATCCTTAAATAGCGCTCCAATTGAGAAAATAGTAAAATTCTGTGATCTCTTATATTTTTCACCAAAAATCGATTTTTATATAAGAAATCTAAAATCGGCTATAGATCCTTAAATAACGCTCCAATTGAGAAAATAGTGAAATTCTTTGATCACTTATATTTTCACCAAAAATCGATTTTTGTATGAGAAACCTAAAATCGGCTGTAGATCCTTAAATAACGCTCCGATTGAGAAAACGGTGAAATTCTGTGATCACTTGAATTTTTCACCAAAAATCGATTTTTATATAAGAAATTTAAAATCGGCTGTAGACGCTTAAATAACGCTCCAATTGAGAAAATAATGAAATTCCGTGACCACTTAAATTTTTCAGCAAAAATTGATTTTATATGTGAAATCTAAAATCGGCTGTAGATCCTTAAATAACGCTCCAATTAAGAAAATAGTGAATATCTGTGATCACTCATGTTTTTCACCAAAAATCGATTTTTATATAAGAAATCTAAAATCGGCTGTAGATCCATAAATAACGCTCCAATTAAGAAAATAGTGAAAATCTTTGATCACTCATATTTTCACCAAAAATCGATTTTTATATGTGAAATCTAAAATCGGCTGTTGACGCTTAAATAACGCTCCAATTAAGAAAATAGTGAAATTCTGTGATCACTCATATTTTTCACCAAAAATCGATTTTTATATGTGAAATCTAAAATCGGCTGTTGACGCTTAAATAACGCTCCAATTAAGAAAATAGTGAAATTCTGTGATCACTCATATTTTTCACAAAAATCGATTTTTATATAAGAAATCTAAAATCGGCTGTAGACGCTTAAATAACGCTCCAATTAAGAAAATAGTGAAAATCTGTGATCACTCATATTTTTCACCAAAAATCGATTTTTATATGATAAATCTAAAATCGGCTGTAGATCCTTAAATAACGCTCCAATTGAGCAAAAAGTGAAAATCTGTGATCACTATTTTTCACTAAAAACCGATTTGTATATATAAGAAGTTCTTGGCAAATCTATAGTCCCTAAAATCCTTATTCCTCCAACCTCGTTAAAACACATTATGCTGATTTAAAATCTAATGTTTCAACATGTTTAATGTTTATATGTTGCTATATGTGGTATATTTTTATTTCAAAAATTCTGAATCCTGTGGTACAATGCGTGTATGTATATAATAATATATACACATATGTATGTAAGTATTTGTGTTGTCTGATTGTTGATTTAATGATGCTCTGTTTGTGTTTTTTGTAGTTGTTGTTTGTTAACTTATAACAAATTATCATAAAGTTTTAATGGGTTCAAAAGGTGTAACTAAGAAAAGGATTTACTGTTCCTACCAAAAATTATACTTTAGATTTATTTTACATGTTTTTTCTTTTGCATATATCAGTTACAACAGCAATAAAACAAATGTGGAAACAGTAAATGGTTATGAAAATGACAGAGGAGATGAAAAAGGATTGTTCTAATTTTGGATTTTGTATGTTGTATTAGGGCTTACGGTGATTTATGGTGTTTCTAGTTAATAAGGGGTAGATTTTGAATAATTAATTTATATATTTTATTTCTTTGTATTAATCACAAAAGATTTTCTGGTGTTTGGAATAAATTGGACAGATTTAAAATAGTTTAGACACGATAAGTAGTTCCTAATTGACAAGAAAAAGTTTTGCCAAGAAATCAATATGAAATCATAACTAACTAACTAACTAACTAACTAACTAACTAACTAACTAACTAACTAACTAACTAACTAACTAACTACTAACTAACTAACTACTAACTAACTAACTACTAACTAACTAACTACTAACTAACTAACTAACTAACTAACTAACTAACTAACTAACTAACTAACTAACTAACTAACTAACTAACTAACTAACTAACTAACTAACTAACTAACTAACTAACTAACTAACTACTAACTAACTAACTAACTAACTAACTAACTAACTACTAACTAACTAACTAACTAACTAACTAACTAACTAACTAACTAACTAACTAACTAACTAACTAACTAACTAACTAACTAACTAACTAACTAACTAACTAACTAACTAACTAACTAACTAACTAACTAACTAACTAACTAACTAACTAACTAACTAACTAACTAACTAACTAACTAACTAACTACTAACTAACTAACTAACTAACTAACTAACTAACTAACTAACTAACTAACTAACTAACTAACTAACTAACTAACTAACTAACTAACTAACTAACTAACTAACTAACTAACTAACTAACTAACTAACTAACTAACTAACTAACTAACTAACTAACTAACTAACTACTAACTAACTAACTAACTAACTAACTAACTAACTAACTAACTAACTAACTAACTAACTAACTAACTAACTAACTAACTAACTAACTAACTAACTAACTAACTAACTAACTAACTAACTACTAACTAACTAACTACTAACTAACTAACTAACTAACTAACTAACTAACTACTAACTAACTAACTAACTAACTAACTAACTAACTAACTAACTAACTAACTAACTAACTAACTACTAACTAACTAACTAACTAACTAACTAACTAACTAACTAACTAACTAACTAACTAACTAACTAACTAACTAACTAACTAACTAACTAACTAACTAACTAACTAACTAACTAACTAACTAACTAACTACTAACTAACTAACTAACTACTAACTAACTAACTAACTACTACTAACTAACTAACTAACTAACTAACTAACTAACTAACTAACTAACTAACTAACTAACTAACTAACTAACTAACTAACTAACTAACTAACTAACTAACTAACTAACTAACTAACTAACTACTAACTAACTAACTACTAACTAACTAACTAACTAACTAACTACTAACTAACTAACTAACTACTAACTAACTAACTAACTAACTAACTAACTAACTAACTAACTAACTAACTAACTACTACTAACTAACTAACTAACTAACTAACTAACTAACTAACTAACTAACTAACTAACTAACTAACTAACTAACTAACTACTAACTAACTAACTAACTAACTACTAACTAACTAACTAACTAACTAACTAACTAACTAACTAACTACTACTAACTAACTAACTAACTAACTAACTAACTAACTAACTAACTAACTACTAACTAACTAACTAACTAACTAACTAACTAACTAACTAACTAACTAACTAACTAACTAACTAACTAACTAACTAACTAACTAACTAACTAACTAACTAACTAACTAACTAACTAACTAACTACTACTAACTAACTAACTACTAACTAACTAACTAACTAACTAACTAACTAACTAACTAACTAACTAACTAACTAACTAACTAACTAACTAACTAACTAACTAACTAACTAACTAACTAACTAACTAACTAACTAACTAACTAACTAACTAACTAACTAACTAACTAACTAACTAACTAACTAACTAACTAACTACTAACTACTAACTAACTAACTAACTAACTAACTAACTAACTAACTAACTAACTAACTAACTAACTAACTAACTAACTACTAACTAACTAACTAACTAACTAACTAACTAACTAACTAACTAACTAACTAACTAACTAACTAACTAACTAACTAACTACTAACTAACTAACTAACTAACTAACTAACTAACTAACTAACTAACTAACTAACTAACTAACTACTAACTAACTAACTAACTAACTAACTAACTAACTAACTAACTAACTAACTAACTAACTAACTACTAACTAACTAACTAACTAACTAACTAACTAACTAACTAACTAACTAACTAACTAACTAACCTAACTAACTAACTAACTAACTAACTAACTAACTAACTACTAACTAACTAACTAACTAACTAACTAACTACTACTAACTACTACTAACTAACTAACTAACTAACTAACTAACTAACTAACTAACTACTAACTAACTAACTAACTACCTAACTAACTAACTAACTAACTACTAACTAACTAACTAACTAACTAACTAACTAACTAACTAACTACTAACGAACTAACTACTACCTAACTAACTACTAACATAACGAACTAACTAACTACAAGAATACAAACTTATCGTCTATCTTTACAATAAGACAGTTATTTTACAACGAGAAAGCCGATTTGAAAAAGCTTTTTAAGACGTATAATAGTTCTCGGAAATTTTGACTCTAAAGTATTTCTTCTTTTTTTCCAAATTGTTTTTTTTTTTCATGAATAATAGAATTTTTTAATCTTCTAGTGTATTCGTATCTTATAGTATAATTTATCTAAAATTTACAATAAAACGTTTATATATGCAGCAATATCCAAGTCCAACTTTAACTATTTCCTTTGATTAACTTATTAGAACCACAATTTCCTATTAATTTCTATATATTTTACACAAACATTTCTCTCCGTGCGCACTACCAACTAACCGTGTAGTGACGCCATTTAAATACAACCCTATCACCATAATCAACAGCTGTTCTCCACATTTCTCTCATTTTCCACACTTTATTGTTTTGTTTGTTTTGACAACATGCTGCTTTACACAAAAAATGTTCCCACTAAAAGGCAAAAACAATAAAACAAGCACAAGCAACAATAAAAAGAAACGAATTAAATTAGAAACAAAAAAATTTATAAATGGAAACCTAAAGATAACACAAATTAAACAGATGAAAAAATGTGGTCGCACAAAAAGCAAACGAATTAAATATTGTGCATTTCGCTGAAAACGACAGAAAATTGTAAAAGAGAAATTATATAAAAAAGAAAAATCACTTGGAACGTCCTCAGTATACAAATTGTACAGAAGAAAAATATTTTTTCAATAATTTCATTGAAATTGTGTGTAAAAGGTGTGTGTTAAATTATTAATTATTCAAGAGTGTTCGATAATGAGTAATTTTTGCAAATTAGGTTTTTCTGAAAATGATGAACGGCATAATTGAGCAACAAAATGGTGCAGGCAGTAGTAGTAGTTCACAGCAAATGGCTGAGCCCTTACATTTGCAACGTTTGGAGGCCGCTTTGGATATGCGCCCTTTTATGAATTATGCTCGTGAGGTGATGTCTAGACCCTTGACCAGTCCGGATGAGTCAGAGGCTGATGATTCGCATGGCGAGGAGTCAGATGATGAGGGCGATAAATTGCCGGGAGAGCTTAAAAGGAAGAAAACTAAAAAATTGGGAACTAAACAAGGTGAGTTCAATGGGAGTGAGTGTTAGAGAATAAACAACAAATTAAGTTGTTATAAGTTTTTTGATTGAGTAATCATAAGTTATTTTTAAAATTAATATATAAATTTATAGCTTCGGATGTTTATTTAACAACTTTTAAGGAAATGTTTGTCTGAAGGTCATATTGGATTTATTTCTTTATTTAAAGTTTTTTAAATCGTTAACATTTTTATTTAATAACTCTATGTTTATATGTAATAGTTCAGTTCTAGTTTTATTTTAGTTCTAGTTTAGTTTAAGTTCTGGTTTAGTTGAAGTTCAGTTCTAGTTTAGTTCTAGTTCAGTTATAGTTCAGTTCTAGTTCAATTCTAGTTGAGTTCTAGTTCAGTTATAGTTTAGTTATAATTCAGTTCTTGTTAAGTTCTTGTTCAGTTCTAGTATAGTTCTAGTTCAGCTTTAGTTTAAACCTAGTTCAGTTCTAGGTTAGCTCAAGCTTAAATCTAGCATAGTTCTAGTTCTAAATATAAATTGATCAGGCAATACCCAATTAATTAATTTATATTTTTCTTCTTATTTAGAACGACAGGCTGTTAAAGAGCAGCTCTTTAATTTCAATGATCTGACAGCCGATCGTGAATGGTTGTATGATGTGCTGTTAAGTGACACAGATACCGAGACCGATATAAGTGATGAAGATGATTACATCAAGGAAATGTTGAAAACACATATGAAACAACAAAAATTAAGGGAAAATTTTTACAAAAAACCTACAGTAAGTCTTGCCTTAATAAGCCTTAAAAACTTTACATATGTATGTATGTTATTTATTACCTTTCCCTAGAATACTCAATATGCTTACTATGGAGCTGGTTTACTCTCCAACCATGACATGTACCCAGAACATCAGCAATCCGTTGTGGGTGTACGCAAACGTAAGAGACGCACCAAGAAAGAGAAACCCTTAAAATTAGCCAAACTACCGAAGTTACCTAAACCGCCCAAAATACGTAGACCACGTAAATTGAAGCAGAAACCTTTAGAAGATCCAGAACCAGGAGAAGTACACCCAGAAGATCTTAAACATTATGCTTATGCTGATACCACGGCAGTCAATGATGATGAGGAAGATATTGATATACAATCCGAAGGTGAAACTTCTATGGTTATGGATTCATCAAGAGATCCCACAGGGCTCTCAGCTCTTACTCCTTATGCGGGTAGAGGACGTCGTCGCAGAAGTCAACAGGGAGTGGTTAGAACTCCTGAAGTTATGGCTGCTCGTAGGAAACGCGTTTGGCAATTAATGGCTAAAAAGGAATTGGGTAGATGTCAAAGAGCCAAGATTAATAATCACAAAGAAGTGGTACAAAATTGCAAACGTGTGGCTACCATGTGTATGAAAGTGGTACGACAGAGAGCCATGCATTCACAAAAGGTTATGAAAGAAACTGTTTGGAGGGCTAAACGTCTCACCAGAGAAATGTTGTCTTATTGGAAACGTTATGAAAGGGTAGAGCGAGATACACGACGCAGAATGGAAAAGGAAGCGGAAGAGCAGCGTAAAATGGATGTGGAAATTATAGAAGCTAAAAGACAGCAAAGAAAACTTAATTTTCTTATTACCCAGACCGAGCTATATGCTCATTTTATGTCCAAGAAACTAGGCCAGGGTACAGAGGAAGAACAACTGCGTATTTTGAACCAGTTAGATGAAGAAGTTAATCCTCGTTTGGCGGCCTATGATGACTACGATGCCGATCAAATGAAACAATTGGCTCAACAACATGCTGAGGAGGCTTTTTCAAATGATCGACGCAAAACTAAACAATTTGATGTGGCAGCTGGTGTGGAAAGGAATTTAGGTCATGCTGTGGTCAAAAAAGAGGAAGGTGATGTAGATTTTATTAAAGAGGAAGATAAACCTGATTCTTTATTGCCGGAAAAGACTCAGGCAGATCTGCCACAACCCGCTATATTTAAGGGCACCTTGAAGGCGTATCAGATTAAAGGTATAACATTTGATTTAAATCTAAACTGAACCTAGGAATACTTATAAATACTTTAATTTCTTGTAGGCATGACTTGGTTGGCAAATCTTTATGATCAAGGCATTAGCGGTATACTCGCCGATGAAATGGGTCTAGGTAAAACCGTACAATCTATAGCATTCCTCTGTCATATAGCTGAAAAATATGGTGTTTGGGGCCCTTTCTTGGTTATCTCCCCTGCCTCTACTTTACATAATTGGCAACAGGAAATGGCTAGATTTGTTCCCGATTTCAATGTGGTGCCCTATTGGGGTTCTCCTAATGAGCGAAAAATTCTACGGCAATTTTGGGAACAAAAAGATTTACACACCAAAGATGCCAGTTTTCATGTAGTCATTACCTCGTATCAACTCATAGTCTCGGATTACAAATACTTTAATCGCATTAAATGGCAGTATATGGTTTTGGATGAGGCACAAGCTATCAAAAGTGCCACTTCAATGCGTTGGAAGTTGTTATTAGGTTTCAACTGTCGCAATCGTTTGCTGCTTAGTGGAACTCCCATACAAAACAGTATGGCTGAACTATGGGCTCTACTGCATTTCATTATGCCCACGCTATTCGATTCTCATGATGAATTCAATGAATGGTTTTCCAAGGACATTGAATCACATGCTGAAAACAAAACTGGCATAGATGAGAAACAAATCTCTAGACTGCACATGATTTTAAAACCTTTTATGTTGAGACGTATTAAAAAAGATGTGGAAAATGAGCTGTCGGATAAAATTGAAATTATGGTTTATTGTCCGCTAACCATAAGGCAAAAATTATTGTATATGGCTTTGAAACAAAAAATACGCATAGAAGATTTACTCAATTTGACCCGGGGTGGTGGTTCCTCCTCCTCCGATGGACATCATGTAGATCGCAACTTTACTTCGAATCTTATGAATCTCGTTATGCAATTTCGTAAAGTGTGCAATCATCCCGAATTATTTGAGCGTCGTGATTGTAAAAGTCCATTCGCAATGAAGTGTGAGGAGTATGTTATTCCTCGCTTAGTGTTTGAGGATGGATTGCTGTATCGTGCGCTGCTCAGTAAGAGGCATTTATTGTATAATCGGTAAGTAGAAATTAAAATAATAAGTTCAGTTCTAGTTCGGTTCTACTTGAGCTTTAGTTGAGTTTCAGTTCAGTTCAAGTTCAGTTCTAGTTCAGTTCTAGTTCAGTTCTAGTTCAGTTCTAGTTCAGTTCTAGTTCAGTTCTAGTTCAGTTCTAGTTCAGTTCTAGTTCAGTTCTAGTTCAGTTCTAGTTCAGTTCTAGTTCAGTCCAGTTCAGTTCTAGTTCAGTTCTAGTTCAGTTCTAGTTCAGTTCTAGTTCAGTTCTAGTTCATTTCTAGTTCAGTTCTAGTCAGTTCTAGTTCAGTTCTAGTTCAGTTTAGTTCTAGTTCAGTTCTAGTTCAGTTCTAGTTCAGTTCTAGTTCAGTTCTAGTTCAGTTTTAGTTCAGTTCTAGTTCAGTTCTAGTTCAGTTCTAGTTCAGTTTAGTTCTAGTTTAGTTCAGTTCTAGTTCAGTTCTAGTTCAGTTCTATGTCAGTTCTAGTTCAGTTCAGTGCTAGTTCAGTTCTAGTTCAGTTCTAGTTCAGTTTCTAGTTCAGTTCTAGTTCAGTTCTAGTTCTAGTTCAGTTCTAGTTCAATTCTAGTTCAGTCTAGTTCAGTTCTAGTTCAGTTCTAGTTCAGTTCTAGTTCTGGTTAGGTCTAGTTCTAGTTTCGTTCTCTGTTCAGTTCTAGTTCAGTTCTAGTTCAGTTCTAGTTCAGTTCTGTTCAGTTCTAGTTCAGTTCTAGTTCAGTTCTAGTTCAGTTTAGTTAGTTCTAGTTCAGTTCCAGTTCAGTTCTAGTTCAGTTCCAGTTCAGTTCTAGTTTCAGTTCTAGTTCAGTTCTAGTTCAGTTATAGTTCAGTTCTAGTTCAGTTCTAGTTCAGTTCTAGTTCAGTTCTAGTTCAGTCTAAGTCAGTTCTAGTTCAGTTCTAGTTCAGTTCTAGTTCAGTTCTAGTTCAGTTCTAGTTCAGTTCTAGTTCAGTTCTAGTTCAGTTCTAGTTCAGTTCTAGTTCAGTTCTAGTTCAGTTCTAGTTCAGTTCTAGTTCAGTTCTAGTTCATTTCTAGTTCATTTCTAGTTCAGTTCTAGTCAGTTCTAGTTCAGTTCTAGTTCAGTTCTAGTTCAGTTCTAGTTCAGTTCTAGTTCAGTTCTAGTTCAGTTCTAGTTCAGTTCTAGTTCAGTTCTAGTTCAGTTCTAGTTCAGTTCTAGTTCAGTTCTAGTTCAGTTCTAGTTCAGTTTTAGTTCAGTTCTAGTTCAGTTCTAGTTCAGTTCTAGTTCAGTTCTAGTTCAGTTCTAGTTCAGTTCTAGTTCTTCTAGTTCAGTTTAGTTCTAGTTCAGTTCTAGTTCAGTTCTAGTTCAGTTCAGTTCTAGTTCAGTTCTAGTTCAGTTCTAGTTCAGTTCTAGTTCAGTTCTAGTTCAGTTCTAATTCAGTTCTAGTTCAGTTCTAGTTCAGTTCTAGTTCAGTTCTAGTTCAGTTCTAGTTCAGTTCTAGTTCAATTCTAGTTCAGTTCTAGTTCATTCTAGTTCAGTTCTAATTCAGTTCTGGTTCAGTTCTAGTTCAGTTTCTAGTTCAGTTCTAGTTCAGTTCTAGTTCAGTTCTAGTTCAGTTCTAGTTCAGTTCTAGTTCAGTTCTAGTTCCGTTCTAGTTCAGTTCTAGTTCAGTTCTAGTTCAGTTCCTAGTTCAGTTCTAGTTCAGTTCTAGTTCAGTTCTAGTTCAGTTCTAGTTCAGTTCTAGTTCAGTTCTAGTTCAGTTCTATGTTCAGTTCTAGTTCAGTTCTAGTTCAGTTTTAGTCCAGTTCTAGTTTCAGTTCTAGTTCAGTTCTAGTTCAGTTTAGTTTTGTTCTAGTTCAGTTCTAGTTCAGTTCTAGTTAAGTTCTAGTTCAGTTCTAGTTCAGTTCTAGTTCAGTTCTAGTTCAGTTCTAGTTCAGTTCTAGTTCAGTTCTAGTTCAGTTCTAGTTCAGTTCTAATTCAGTTCTAGTTCAGTTCTAGTTCAGTTCTAGTTCAGTTCTAGTTCAGTTCTAGTACTAGTTCAGTTCTAGTTCAGTTCTAGTTCAGTTCTAGTTTAGTTCAGTTCTAGTTCAGTTCTAGTTCAGTTCTAGTTCAGTTCTAGTTCAGTTCTAGTTCAGTTCTAGTTCAGTTCTAGTTCAGTTCTAGTTTAGTTCAGTTCTAGTTCAGTTCTAGTTCAGTTCTAGTTCAGTTCTAGTTCAGTTCTAGTTCAGTTCTAGTTCAGTTCTAGTTCAGTTCTAGTTCAGTTCTAGTTCAGTTCTAGTTCAGTTCTAGTTCAGTTCTAGTTCAGTTCTAGTTCAGTTCTAGTTCAGTTCTAGTTCAGTTCTAGTTCAGTTCTAGTTCAGTTCTAGTTCAGTTCTAGTTCAGTTCTAGTTCAGTTCTAGTTCAGTTCTAGTTCAGTTCTAGTTCAGTTCTAGTTCAGTTCTAGTTCAGTTCTAGTTCAGTTCTAGTTCAGTTCTAGTTCAGTTCTAGTTCAGTTCTAGTTCAGTTCTAGTTCAGTTCTAGTTCAGTTCTAGTTCAGTTCTAGTTCAGTTCTAGTTCAGTTCTAGTTCACTTCTAGTTCACTTCTAATTCAGTTCTAGTTAAGTTCTACTTCAGTTCTAGTTCAGTTCTAGTTCAGTTCTAGTTCAGTTCTAGTTCAGTTCTAGTTCAGTTCTAGTTCAGTTCTAGTTCAGTTCTAGTTCAGTTCTAGTTCAGTTCTAGTTCAGTTCTAGTTCAGTTCTAGTTCAGTTCTAGTTCAGTTCTAGTTCAGTTCTAGTTCAGTTCTAGTTCAGTTCTAGTTCAGTTTTAGTTCAGTTCTAGTTCAGTTCTAGTTCAGTTCAGTTCTAGTTCAGTTCTAGTTCAGTTCTAGTTCAGTTTTAGTTCAGTTCTAGTTCAGTTCAGTTCTAGTTCAGTTCTAGTTCAGTTCTAGTTCAGTTCTAGTTCAGTTCTAGTTCAGTTCTAGTTCAGTTCTAGTTCAGTTCTAGTTCAGTTCTAGTTCAGTTCTAGTTCAGTTCTAGTTCAGTTCTAGTTCAGTTCTAGTTCAGTTCTAGTTTAGTTCTAGTTCAGTTCCAGTTCAGATCTAGTTCAGATCCATTATAGTTTTTGTGTCATTTCAAAATTAAAGTAAAACCACGAGTTTAAACTGTTTAAAATAAAATTTTATTAACGACAACAAAATAGTTTTCTTAAAATACCTCTAGACTCTTTACTGCTGCAACTACTTGAAACATTAGAATAATTGTCTATTTCATTTATATTCTTTAATGATGCTTCTTTCAATTTAACTCGATTTGGTTTAGATGTAGATTTTCGTTTTCTAACTTCTTTTTTAACACTTGACGATGAGCAGGCGGTAGGAGCGACTGTTAAATTGTTATGAAGATTTTGAGTTTCTATGCCCAAATTTCTAGTTTGTTGAGGTCTACCACTAACAATACTCCTTTGAAAAGTTGCTGAAAATGTTGCCACTCCTTCATTTAACTGCATCAATTGCATAGAATCGGCCAATTTCGACCAATACAAATCAGTACGATTGGGATTGTAACGCATACGTGAGAACATGGCCAAATTAGCGGGTACTTCGACATTTTCCTCATACATCAGAGGTATTACCTTACGTATCTCATGCTTTATTTGCAAAGCTTGGGCGTAATTGACAAAGAAACGATTTTCTGGACTTCTGGTAAATTCTTTAGTTAGAATTGCTATTAAAAAATTACAACGTTCACGTATTAATTCCATTAATGCGATATGTTCAAAAGGTATGCCAAATAGTAGATCATCTTTTAAACAAAATTTAAAATTATAAACAGGATTATTTTGTAGCTTAAGCAAAATCTCTAAAGCATAATCGTAGTTCATATCGGCGTATAAGACAAAGGCATCATATTTGAGCAAAGGTAGGCCTTGTTTATAACGTTGAACATCGCTGCTTGTTAAAACTTTAGATTCCGATTCGTAAGTAAAACTTTCACTCTCACTTACTGGTTTCTCACTTCTGGAAGCAGAATTTATTGAACTGTTTTCATTAGTTGAGAATGGTATTTGTACTAAATTATCTTCTTTAGTTACAGCACTGTTTTCATTTATTTTGCTTGGAAGTTGTACTACTTTATTTGGTGTTTGCTTACAAGTTGAACTAGTCGTTTGTTGTTCTTTTGATTCTTTATAATTACGAAAATCGTGTAAGAAATTCTCTTGCAAATCTTCGATCACATGCCAACGATCAATAAGTCCTAAGAATGTTATTAAGTTACCAAATGTCGCTGCATCTGGTTTATTTTCACACCATAATTCTATGACTTTCTTTAAAGGATCATTGCTGACCATATTATTGACATCATACAAATTTCTCTGCTCTGTTAAGGTGGCCAAACCACGCCAATCACGTTCATAACCATTATCTGAATGTAGAATCATTAAATTGTTTAGTAAATTTGACAGCTTTTTCAAAGTATCTGTACTCAAAGCTGTCAAGGGAGCCTCTTTGAAAACTTTATCCTCGAATTCCTTGCTTATGAATTGTAAGTTTTCTACAGTATCTCTAGCTGTAGAAGATATATTCCTATTTTGCACCATTTTTTTTTATATTAACACTTCCTCTTCGCATATGTTTCTTTTCTAAATTGTTTTAAATGTTTTGTACTCAACTAATTATTATTAAATGCATTGTTTTCATTGCACTTGTTTTGTTTTTTCTCAGTTGAAAACGTTTATTTTTTATTTGATAATGCAAATTTTTATTTATTTAAAATATGCACTTGTTATTAAATTAAAAAAAAAAATACTCAAATTGGCGCAATTGTTGTTGATACAACAATCATGACCATCAAACGAAAACTGTCTCAAAAAGAGAAACTTTTAATAATTTTTATTGTGTGTTGGTTTTTCAAGTTCAAGAGTTCATTTAAATTTTATTTTGTATGAGCGAATGAATTAAAGTATATTATCAGTATTGATGAAAATTGTGCGGTTTTATTTGTTTAATAAATTATTATTTAATAGTAGAACAAATGTAAACAATATGAAATGTTATTAATTAATAAGTATTTTATGCAGTTTGAGACGACTTAACATAAATACTTCTTTAAATTCCGTTCTAATTGAGTTTTTGTTGATTTCTAGTTCAGTTCTAGTTCAGTTCTAGTTCAGTTCTAGTTCAGTTCAAGTTCAGTTCTAGTTCAGTTCTAGTTCAGTTCTAGTTCAGTTCTAGTTCAGTTCTAGTTCAGTTCTAGTTCAGTTCTAGTTCAGTTCTAGTTCAGTTCTAGTTCAGTTCTAGTTCAGTTCTAGTTCAGTTCTAGTTCAGTTCTAGTTCAGTTCTAGTTAGTTCTAGTTCAGTTCTAGTTCAGTTCTAGTTCAGTTCTAGTTCAGTTCTAGTTCAGTTCTAGTTCAGTTCTAGTTCAGTTCTAGTTCTAGTTCAGTTCTAGTTCAGTTCTAGTTCAGTTCTAGTTCAGTTCTAGTTCAGTTCTAGTTCAGTTCTAGTTCAGTTCTAGTTCAGTTAGTTCAGTTCTAGTTCAGTTCTAGTTCAGTTCTAGTTCAGTTCTAGTTCAGTTCTAGTTCAGTTCTAGTTCAGTTCTAGTTCAGTTCTAGTTCAGTTCTAGTTCAGTTCTAGTTCAGTTCTAGTTCAGTTCTAGTTCAGTTCTAGTTCAGTTCTAGTTCAGTTCTAGTTCAGTTCTAGTTCAGTTCTAGTTCAGTTCTAGTTCAGTTCTAGTTCAGTTCTAGTTCAGTTCTAGTTCAGTTCTAGTTCAGTTCTAGTTCAGTTCTAGTTCAGTTCTAGTTCAGTTCTAGTTCAGTTCTAGTTCAGTTCTAGTTCAGTTCTAGTTCAGTTCTAGTTCAGTTCTAGTTCAGTTCTAGTTCAGTACTAGTTCAGTTCTAGTTCAGTTCTAGTTCAGTTCTAGTTCAGTTCTAGTTCAGTTCTAGTTCAGTTCTAGTTCAGTTCTAGTTCAGTTCTAGTTCAGTTCTAGTTCAGTTCTAGTTCAGTTCTAGTTCAGTTCTAGTTCAGTTCTAGTTCTAGTTCAGTTCTAGTTCAGTTCTAGTTCAGTTCTAGTTCAGTTCTAGTTCAGTTCTAGTTCGTTCTAGTTCAGTTCTAGTTCAGTTCTAGTTCAGTTCTAGTTCAGTTCTAGTTCAGTTCTAGTTCAGTTCTAGTTCAGTTCTAGTTCAGTTCTAGTTCAGTTCTAGTTCAGTTCTAGTTCAGTTCTAGTTCAGTTCTAGTTCAGTTCTAGTTCAGTTCTAGTTCAGTTCTAGTTCAGTTCTAGTTCAGTTCTAGTTCAGTTCTAGTTCAGTTCTAGTTCAGTTCTAGTTCAGTTCTAGTTCAGTTCTAGTTCAGTTCTAGTTCAGTTCTAGTTCAGTTCTAGTTCAGTTCTAGTTCAGTTCTAGTTTAGTTCTAGTTCAGTTCTAGTTCAGTTCTAGTTCAGTTCAGTTCTAGTTCAGTTCAGTTCTAGTTCAGTTCTAGTTCAGTTCTAGTTCAGTTCTAGTTCAGTTCTAGTTCAGTTCTAGTTCAGTTCTAGTTCAGTTCTAGTTCAGTTTTAGTTCAGTTCTAGTTCAGTTCTAATTCCGTTCTATTTCGGTTCTTGTTCAACTTCTAGGTTGTTTTATACCTAAAGTAGGGTATAAATTTTCTATTAGCATTTAAATTACATTAAATTGATCAAAAAAGTTAAGCAAGGAATAAACAGTATGAGTCAGATGCAGATTAAAACGTTGTCTAATAATAACAAGAGGCGTGTTCGGAGAAACAAATATCGACATGTAGTACATACATATAAATGTGTACGTCTTCATATTTTCTGTTTTTTTTGAAATATGAAAAATTTTGTGTATAGTTTAAATTAAAAGTTATTCACTGTGATGTCACTGAATGTTTCGATATGATTTTACAATATGGAATTACTTCTAAAAAACCTTAATTTATATATTTAATACCAATTTAAGTTAATGAATGGTTTTAACTATTTTATTTTCTTTCAGCTTTTCCATTTTTAAATCCGATCACCTGCATCATTCCATGTTTAAAGAACCGAAAGATAAGTCTGATTTAAAACCCAATGAATATTATAAACGTTATGTGGATTTGAATGCTAATAATGAAGGCTGCTTTAGTTTTACCCGTCTATGTGATCTCTCTCCTAAAGATATGGAGGATACCACCATAAATGGCTTAATAACATTGTAAGTTCACTTTAGTTATTAATAAGAAAATATTTATAACTAACTTTGTCATGTTTTCAGATTACAACATTACCTTAAAAAAGTATTACTCTACCGCTTATGGGCCTATAGACGGCAATGGTGGTCAGATTATTATAATTCAACGAAAATGCAATTGTTAGAACCCACTTTAGAGAATCCCTTAAATAAAGAGTATTTAATGGAAGATAGTGTTATAAGACAATTGTTGTTTACGGGAAGGGTGAGTTTAAATCTATCCAAGATTTCTACATGTATTCTATTTATCCTTTTATTAATTTTGAATAGACTTCCACCGAGAGCACCATTTACGCTTATGGCGATTACAAAACCTACAACATCCAAGAAACCATCGAACATCGCGTTATACGCAGTAAATACAAACAAAATATTGAAGAGGCTGATATTAAAAATGAAATGTTAGACGAAGCTGAATCGGAATTGATTATAAATGCTGCCGCTGCCAATTCGGCAAATAAACAAAAACTTAGTAAAGAACCTTTAAGACTACTGCCAGAATTTGAGCATAAACAACGTTTGCCTCAGTATTACCAATGTGAACCATTGGAGATGCCTAGATTTTTATATGGTTTGAATCATAAGATAAATGCCTACAAAAGGCAACTATAGTGAGTAATATATGTTCGAATTTGATTTTCATTTGAAATTTTCGAATTTTCATTTGAAATTTTCGAAAATTTAATTTTTAAAAATTAAATCCTTCGGATAGAAAGAACTAGAACTGAACTAGAACTGAACTAGAACTGAACTAGAACTAGAACTGAACTAGAACTGAACTAGAACTGAACTAGAACTGAACTAGAACTGAACTAGAACTGAACTAGAACTGAACTAGAACATGAACTAGAACTGAACTAGAACTGAACTAGAACTGAACTAGAACTGAACTAGAACTGAACTAGAACTGAACTAGAACTGAACTAGAACTGAACTAGAACTGAACTAGAACTGAACTAGAACTGAACTAGAACTGAACTAGAACTGAACTAGAACTGAACTAGAACTGAACTAGAACTGAACTAGAACTGAACTAGAACTGAACTAGAACTGAACTAGAACTAACTAGAACTAACTAGAACTGAACTAGAACTGAACTAGAACTGAACTAGAACTGAACTAGAACTGAACTAGAACTGAACTAGAACTCAACTAGAACTGAACTAGAACTGAACTAGAACTGAACTAGAACTGAACTAGAACTGAACTAGAACTAACTAGAACTGAACTAGAACTGAACTAGAACTGAACTAGAACTGAACTAGAACTGAACTAGAACCTAGAACTGAACTAGAACTGAACTAGAACTGAACTAGAACTGAACTAGAACTGAACTAGAACTGAACTAGAACTGAACTAGAACTGAACTAGAACTGAACTAGAACTGAACTAGAACTGAACTAGAACTGAACTAGAACTGAACTAGAACTGAACTAGAACTGAACTAGAACTGAACTAGAACTGAACTAGAACTGAACTAGAACTGAACTAGAACTGAACTAGAACTGAACTAGAACTGAACTAGAACTGAACTAGAACTGAACTAGAACTGAACTAGAACTGAACTAGAACTGAACTAGAACTGAACTAGAACTGAACTAGAACTGAACTAGAACTGAACTAGAACTGAACTAGAACTGAACTAGAACTGAACTAGAACTGAACTAGAACTGAACTAGAACTGAACTAGAACTGAACTAGAACTGAACTAGAACTGAACTAGAACTGAACTAGAACTGAACTAGAACTGAACTAGAACTGAACTAGAACTGAACTAGAACTGAACTAGAACTGAACTAGAACTGAACTAGAACTGAACTAGAACTGAACTAGAACTGAACTAGAACTGAACTATAACTAAACTAGAACTGAACTAGAACTGAACTAGAACTGAACTAGAACAAAACTAGAACTGAACTAGAACTAAACTAAAACTGAACTAGAACTGAACTAGATCTGAACTAGAACTGAATAAAAATAAAATTCGAATTTTGATCCAAAATTTTTAAAAATTTTGAAGACAAATTTTCGAATAAATAACACCGATATTTATCGCATAATTATTATTGTCCGAAGATTTTGGTATAAAATGTGCAAAATATTAAAACTAAAATCTGAAATTTTTCTTAAATTGAAAATTCTTATTAAATATTTTTTTGGAATTTCCAGTTGTGAAAGTCGTGCCGCTGCTTGGTATAACATTCGCCATGAACACTGTGAAAATCCAGAGGGTTTACAGCTGGTCGATAACTCCTTCAAATTGGCTGCACCACGTTTTGGTTGGTCCTCCATTATAATACCCGACAAGGAAACTCTTATATCCGATGCTGGTAAATTAGCTGTATTAGATAGTTTATTAACACGTCTCAAGGCTGAAGGACATCGTGTTCTAATCTACTCACAAATGACCAAAATGATAGATTTATTAGAGGTGAGTAATTAAATTGTATTCCAAATGTAAAGAATTTTAAAATATTTAATTTTTATTTAAGGAATATATGTGGCATCGCAAACATCGTTATATGCGTTTAGATGGTTCCAGTAAGATTTCAGCACGTCGTGATATGGTGGCAGATTTTCAAACTCGCCAGGATATCTTTGTTTTCTTGCTTTCCACTCGTGCCGGTGGTTTGGGTATTAATTTAACGGCAGCTGATACGGTAAGTTTGAAATTTTGAAATAAATTCTAAATTGGCGACAATTTTTGATCTCTGAATATTTAGTTGTGACAAAAATTTTACTTAAATGTTTGTTTGTGGGAAATTTTTCTTAAAAATTAGTCGAAAAATTCTTACACTTTTAAAGTTGTTGCTGAAGAAGAACAAAAATTGTACAAATGATTTTCTTGTTTGGCAAACTTTAACAAACATTGTTAAACTTCTTTTACGTACATCTGACGTTCTCGGCATTATTTGTTGCAAAAAAAAAAAAAAAATAACTCACACACGGTTTATAATCATGTGAACAAACAACAATGAAATATTAAAGTCAAATTTCAACAAAAGCAACAAACAATTACACAAAGGAACACAACAGATGTAGAGGAGCAACTACTACTGTTGCTTCAATTCGATTTAAATCGTTTTGTTTTGCTGTTGCTGACAAAATCAAACTCTAAAAACAATACAATGTCGCTAAACTTGTGAACATAATCGTAACGACAAAATGGGACCTACATGAGAATGAAATTGATCGGAAAACAAAAAATTTAAGCAGCGACTATAAAGCAAAAAGGTAGCAGAGTTTTAAAGGAATCATTTTACAGAATTGCTTTTGGAATTGTCTACGTACATGAGAAAATTTATTTCAACTAACAAACATTATAAATCCATTACTTAACTTCCAATTTATTATTAAACTCTCAATTCTTTTAAAGCTCGTCTCTTTCTCGCTCTAAAGCAATAAAACACCTTTTTGTTAAAGTTTTTTTTGTTTTAATAAAAGGAAACGGCATTTATAAGAGGATTTGATTTTGGTTTAAAGCAAAAAATCTTTGATTTATAGACTGTGATTTTAAAAAGAAATTTAACATGTTTTTAACATTGAAAATTGTTTCTTATTTTGTGTTCATTTGGTATGGGAATTTATCGAGAAAATGTCTTTTTAATGTTTAGCAAAAATTTTTAAGAAAAACAAAAAATGAAAATCATTTCAATCCCATAAAAACAAAGCAATTAAACTGTTTAAATATCAGAAGATGCTATTGACAAATGTGTTCTTCAAGACTTAGTAAAGCGGAAGTAAGATGTTGAACATTATTTTAAAAACTTTTAGTAAACTATTCACCACTATCCAAGCTCTGTTTTAATTTCTGTTCTATTTCTGTTCCAGCTCTGTTCCAGTTCTGTTTTAGTTCTGTTCTAATTCTGTTCAAGTTCTGTTCAAGTTCTGTTCTAGTTCTGTTCTAGTTCTGTTCTAGTTCTGTTCTAGTTCTGTTCTAGTTCTGTTCTAGTTCTGTTCTAGTTCTGTTCTAGTTCTGTTCTAGTTCTGTTCTAGTTCTGTTCTAGTTCTGTTCTAGTTCTGTTCTAGTTCTGTTCTAGTTCTGTTCTAGTTCTGTTCTAGTTCTGTTCTAGTTCTGTTCTAGTTCTGTTCTAGTTCTGTTCTAGTTCTGTTCTAGTTCTGTTCTAGTTCTGTTCTAGTTCTGTCCTAGTTCTGTCCTAGTTCTGTTCTAGTTCTGTTCTAGTTCTGTTCTAGTTCTGTTCTAGTTCTGTTCTAGTTCTGTTCTAGTTCTGTTCTAGTTCTGTTCTAGTTCTGTTCTAGTTCTGTTCTAGTTATGTTCTAGTTCTGTTCTGTTCTAGTTCTCTTCTAGTTCTAGTTCTGTTCTAGTTCTGTTCTGTTCTGTTCTAGTTCTGTACTAGTTCTGTTCTAGTTCTGTTCTAGTTCTGTTCTAGTTCTGTTCTAGTTCTGTTCTAGTTCTGTTCTAGTTCTGTTCTAGTTCTGTTCTAGTTCTGTTCTAGTTCTGTTCTAGTTCTGTTCTAGTTCTGTTCTAGTTCTGTTCTAGTTCTGTTCTAGTTCTGTTCTAGTTCTGTTCTAGTTCTGTTCTAGTTCTGTTCTAGTTCTGTTCTAGTTCTGTTCTAGTTCTGTTCTAGTTCTGTTCTAGTTCTGTTCTAGTTCTGTTCTAGTTCTGTTCTAGTTCTGTTCTAGTTCTGTTCTAGTTCTGTTCTAGTTCTGTTCTAGTTCTGTTCTAGTTCTGTTCTAGTTCTGTTCTAGTTCTGTTCTGTTCTAGTTCTGTTCTAGTTCTGTTCTAGTTTTGTTCTAGTTCTGTTCTAGTTCTGTTCTAGTTCTGTTCTAGTTCTGTTCTAGTTCTGTTCTAGTTCAGTTCTAGTTCAGTTCTAGTTCAGTTCTAGTTCAGTTCTAGTTCAGTTCTAGTTCAGTTCTAGTTCAGTTCTAGTTCAGTTCTAGTTCAGTTCTAGTTCAGTTCTAGTTTAGTTCTAGTTCAGTTCTAGTTCAGTTCTAGTTCAGTTCTAGTTCTAGTTCAGTTCTAGTTCAGTTCTAGTTCAGTTCTAGTTCAGTTCTAGTTCAGTTCTAGTTCAGTTCTAGTTCAGTTCTAGTTCAGTTCTAGTTCAGTTCTAGTTCAGTTCTAGTTCAGTTCTAGTTCAGTTCTAGTTCAGTTCTAGTTCAGTTCTAGTTCAGTTCTAGTTCAGTTCTAGTTCAGTTCTAGTTCTGTTCTAGTTCTGTTCTAGTTCTGTTCTAGTTCTGTTCTAGTTCTGTTCTAGCTCTGTTCTAGTTTTGTTCAAAGTGAACAATTTGAACAATTCTATTTGTTTACCATTTTTATTTTATCCATTTCCTCCGTTTTTTCTAACTCTTCCACAAAAAAATTATCATAATATTGTTCAATTTCTTTAAACTCCAACAAATAATTTAAAAATTCTCCATACTCCCCACGCTCTTTCCCCACCAATGCAACTCTATCCAAAGCTTGAAAACCATAATCAGTAAACAAAATTTTATAATTTCTTTTCTCCAACTTTTCCACCATTTTGGGGAGTTGTAAAGGATGACATTGAAACTTAACTCCCCCCGTTTCATAATCCATAATTTCCACTGCTTCTGCTTGAATTTCCATAGCATCTTGAGATAATTGCCTTTCAAAACTTGTAAATTTCAAAGCAGTTTTAAAAGAAGCCAAGGCTTCTACTTTACAATTGTAATTAAAATGTTCTAAAACATTTGCATAACAAGATTTAAACTTTTTCATAATTGACCTTAAGGATTTCTTAAATAAAATAATACTGGTGGCCCGTACACTCAATAAAAGAGAGACCTTTTTGTGGAAACTCAATTGCAAAAGATAAAAATTTTTGTCGATTTTTTTCTGGCCAAAACATTCTTGTAATATTGATTCAATACTACTCCAGGGTATATTTTCCTTTAAGGCTTTAGCTATAATATATCTAAGTTTCGGGTTTTCTCGAGAGCTTACAATATCAGCAGCTTTGACTAACAATTGTAATCTTTGAGCTAGTTTATATTCTGGAGACGTTTGGTTTAAAATTGTTAAAGTTTCCTGCTTATTTTTCAAATTTTTTCCATTGTTATAGGGAAACTTACGGATATTTTTATCTAAAGTTTTAACTTTATTTTGATATTTGTTCTTGTAAAAGGGATAGAAATTTGTAAGTTTATTGGTATTTTGCAGGCGTAACTGTAATTTTCTTTTGTTCGTTGTAAAGGTATTGTTATTAAAATGTTGCTTTTTAGTTGTTTTTTGTTTTTCGTTACTTTTTAAAGTAATGTTGAGTTTTTGTTCTTTCGATTTGATTTGAGTTTCCGATTTTCGCTTAAAATGCATCATCTTTCTGCCATTTTTGATTTGCATGTTGCGTTTATCACTGCGCTTAAATATAAGAATGGATAAGGCCAAAATTCTATGACTTTAAATTTGCATTTTTTCTTTGATCAGTAAATATAATTTTAATTTTTTTTTAACTGTTTAATTTTGTATTAATTTTTTATTAGTATTGTATCAAAACTTTTGATATTTGAAATAGTTTTGTGATTTATTGGAGCTAGAGTTTCCAACTGTTTTGATTCATTTCTACAAATTTTTAAAGCATATTTGTTTTGCTTTATTTAAATTCTAGATCAATTCTGGTTCAGTTCTAGTTCAGTTCTAGTTCAGTTCTAGTTCAGTTCTAGTTCAGTTCTAGTTCAGTTCTAGTTTAGTTCTAGTTCAGTTCTAGTTCAGTTCTAGTTCAGTCTAGTTCAGTCTAGTTCAGTTCTAGTTCAGTTCTAGTTCAGTTCTAGTTCAGTTCTAGTTCAGTTCTAGTTCAGTTCTAGTTCAGTTCTAGTTCAGTTCTAGTTCAGTTCTAGTTCAGTTCTAGGTTCAGTTCCTAGTCAGTTCAGTCAGTCTAGTTTCAGTTCTAGTTTCAGGTCTAGTTTAGTTCTAGTTCAGTTAGCTTCAGTTTCAGTTCAGTTCTAGTTCAGATTCTAGTTCAGTTCTAGTTCAGTTCTAGTTTCAGTTTCTAGTTCAGTTTATAGTTCAGTTCTAGATTTCAGTTCTCAGTTCAGTTTCTAGCTTCAGTTCTAGATTTTTTTCAGTTCTAGTTCAGTTCTAGTTTCAGTTCTAGTTTCCAGTTCTAGTTCAGTTCTAGTTCAGTTCTCAGTTTCAGTTCTAGTTCAGTTCTAGTTCAGTTCTAGAATTCAGTTCTTAGTTCAGTTCAGTAGTTCAGTTCTAGTTCAGTTTCTAGTTCAGTTCTAGTTCAGTTCTAGTTCAGTTCTAGTTCAGTTCTAGTTCAGTTCTAGTTCAGTTCTAGTTTCAGTTCTAGTTCAGTTCTAGTTCAGTTCTAGTTCCAGTTCTAGTCAGTTCTAGTTCAGTTTATAGTTCAGTTCTAGTTCAGTTCTAGTTCAGTTCTAGTTCAGTTCTAGTTCAGTTCTAGTTTCAGTTCTAGTTCAGTTCTAGTTCAGTTCTAGTTCAGTTCTAGTTCAGTTCTAGTTCAGTTCTAGTTCAGTTCTAGTTCAGTTCTAGTTCAGTTTCTAGTTCAGTTCTAGTTCAGTTCTAGTTCAGTTCTAGTTCAGTTCTAGTTCAGTTCTAGTTCAGTTCTAGTTCAGTTCTAGTTCAGTTCTAGTTCAGTTCTAGTTCAGTTCTAGTTCAGTTTTAGTTCAGTTCTAGTTCAGTTCTAGTTCAGTTCTAGTTCAGTTCTAGTTCAGTTCTAGTTCAGTTCTAGTTCAGTTCTAGTTCAGTTCTAGTTCAGTTCTAGTTCAGTTCTAGTTCAGTTCTAGTTCAGTTCTAGTTCAGTTCTAGTTCAGTTCTAGTTCAGTTCTAGTTCAGTTCTAGCTCAGTTCTAGTTCAGTTCTAGTTCAGTTCTAGTTCAGTTCTAGTTCAGTTCTAGTTCAGTTCTAGTTCAGTTCTAGTTCAGTTCTAGTTCAGTTCTAGTTCAGTTCTAGTTCAGTTCTAGTTCAGTTCTAGTTCAGTTCTAGTTCAGTTCTAGTTCAGTTCTAGTTCAGTTCTAGTTCAGTTCTAGTTCAGTTCTAGTTCAGTTCTAGTTCAGTTCTAGTTCAGTTCTACTTCAGTTCTAGTTCAGTTCTAGTTCAGTTCTAGTTCAGTTCTAGTTCAGTTCTAGTTCAGTTCTAGTTCAGTTCTAGTTCAGTTCTAGTTCAGTTCTAGTTCAGTTCTAGTTCA
Source organism: Lucilia sericata (assembly GCF_015586225.1). NCBI lineage: Eukaryota > Metazoa > Arthropoda > Insecta > Diptera > Calliphoridae > Lucilia > Lucilia sericata. The sequence continues at coordinate 332,478 of NW_023994176.1, read as the reverse complement.
GTTCTAGTTCAGTTCTAGTTCAGTTCTAGTTCAGTTGTAGTTCAGTTCTAGTTCAGTTCTAGTTCAGTTGTAGTTCAGTTGTAGTTCAGTTCTAGTTCAGTTCTAGTTCAGTTCTAGTTCAGCTCTAGTTCAGTTCTAGTTCAGTTCTAGTTCAGTTCTAGTTCAGTTATAGTTCAGTTCTAGTTCAGTTCTAGTTCAGTTCTAGTTCAGTTCTAGTTCAGTTCTAGTTCAGTTCTAGTTCAGTTCTAGTTCAGTTCTAGTTCAGTTCTAGTTCAGTTCTAGTTTCAGTTCTAGTTCAGTTCTAGTTCAATTCTAGTTCAGTTCTAGTTCAGTTCTAGTTTCGAAGAGTTCTGTTGAAGTAAGAAAGTAAACTCTATTGTTCCATTTTATTCCTTCAAACTGTTTTTAACACAAATTTTTGGCAATTGGATTTTTTCTAAAAATTTGAGAAAAGAAAACATCAAAATTTGAAATTAAATTTTACAAAATTATACTCAAGTACTTGTAAATTATTGAACAATTTTCAATAAGTTAAATAAATTTTTCGTGTAACAGAAATCTTTATCAAAAAAACTACATCAAAATTCTCCTAAATTATGCCTCAACTAATAACAAATCAACAGTATCCGAATTCTTCAAGTAAATTACCGGTTTTAAAATTTTCAATAATGTACATCGTTACAGACTGTCGCCCATAACCATTAATTCAAAAGCAAACAAAAATGTTTTGGGGGCAAAAGAGCCTCAGAAAAATAATCGCTCAAGCAACAAACATTACCCCAGCATTTACCGCAACTTACCAAGATTATCGGAATCTAAATCTTATAAAATTGATAGTGGTTTTATAAAAAGACAAGAAGATTTGCTGCTACAAGTCTATGCTAGTTTAGGAACTGGCAGTAAAAAGAGAACTTCGGGTGATGCAGTTATAAATGAGGAATATGAAAGATTGCAAAGGAAATATTGTCCAAAATTTAAACTGACAAATAGATCTAATATACAACAGACAAGTAAACAAGGTTTTGGCGAAATAAAACAAAATTCTAGGATGAGTGGTCAAACAACTAAGAAAATTCCTGAGAGAATTTTAAAAGCTGGTCTTAGTAACCCAAAGCCTAATTTAGTCATGCAAAAATCGCAATGGAATTTTAAGAAAAACATTGAGAATAAACAAACCAATTGCAATTCTTTCAAAGTTAAGGAAAAAGTTCTCAAGGTTCAAAATTTGAATGCTGAATCAGAATGTTGTAAAATACCGGATAAACAAGATGATTCAGATAAAACTTTAACGCCTGGGGAACAAAGTGTAATAAAATTAAATAATGCTGACTTTAGCAACAAAAAAGATTTGCAGTTGGAATCATGCCCCACTTTGGATAAATATCGTATTGGACCTGATAACATAAATTATTCAACTGATTCAAAACTTTGTTCAGTAATAAAAACAGTTTCCAAAAGTATTTCTAAATCCTTAATAACTGATGAAATCAAATACCCTCAACTGCAGCAAATATTTTACCACCAAACGATACCTAATCCCTCTACAAACTCCTATAACCTTAAAAACAAATTGGATCACCTTAGTCTGGAAATAAGACAAGCCATCATTCTGGGTAAATCTCCAGATGCCACTACCAATAAACTTTTGGCCAATGCCATTGAAAAAGCTTTACAGGAAAAATTTTCTTGGGATACCATTAATTCGGTTATAAAAAACATAAAAAATTATAATTCAAAACAGAAAATTCTACATCTTCTACAAATACAACTCCGTCAAAGGGTCTTCATTTTATGCACCGTACGCACCTGTAACTTTCCCCATTTACTTTCTATTGTAGACAAAGTAATGCATCCAGTGCGGGCACAATTTGCTCCTGTTCTTCAGCATTTCAGTCATTGTTGTGTTATTGAAGCGATAGTTCCTCAGAAATACCTGCAACTAAGTTCCAAACAATTTCGTGAAAATTTGGATTGTGATGCTAAAGTTTTAAAAGTGAAAAGGATCGATGTTGTCGATGAAGTACGCGGTGAAGTTAGTGTCCAATGTCTGCCGGTTTCAATGCCTAATACTACCAAGTTTATGGAATCTTTGGACTATAAAGTTTTGACTTCTGATTATGGTTTTCGCGCCAATAGAGAAATATTTTTGGATACACGGACGGGAGCGGAATATAGAAAATTAATTAATAATTTATTGCAAATACCAGATATTGAAACGATATCGGATAATGTAATATATTAGGAAAATTATGTTTTTAGTTTAAAATTGAAATTAATAGCAATGTTAAGTTCTTTTCACGGTTACGATTATATTTATGCAATAAAGTTTTTCGATTTGGGGAAAACCCTTTCCAGATCATTTATATTTCAGTTCGTTTACTTCTTGTTCAGTTCTAGTTCAGTTCTAGTTCAGTTCTAGTTCAGTTCTAGTTCAGTTCTAGTTCAGTTCTAGTTCAGTTTTAGTTCAGTTCTAGTTCAGTTCTAGTTCAGTTCTAGTTCAGTTCTAGTTGAGTTCTAGTTGAGTTCTAGTTCAGTTCTAGTTCAGTTCTAGTTCAGTTCTAGTTCAGTTCTAGTTCAGTTCTAGTTCAGTTCTAGTTCAGTTCTAGTTCAGTTCTAGTTCAGTTCTAGTTCAGTTCTAGTTCAGTTCTAGTTCAGTTCTAGTTCAGTTCTAATTCAGTTCTAGTTCAGTTCTAGTTCAGTTCTAGTTCAGTTCTAGTTCAGTTCTAGTTCAGTTCTAGTTCAGTGCTAGTTCAGTTCTAGTTCAGTTCTAGTTCAGTTCTAGTTCAGTTCTAGTTCAGTTCTAGTTCAGTTCTAGTTCAGTTCTAGTTCAGTTCTAGTTCAGTTCTAGTTCAGTTCTAGTTCAGTTCTAGTTCAGTTCTAGTTCAGTTCTAGTTCAGTTCTAGTTCAGTTCTAGTTCAGTTTTAGTTCATTTCTAGTTCAGTTCTAGTTCAGTTCTAGTTGAGTTCTAGTTGAGTTCTAGTTCAGTTCTAGTTCAGTTCTAGTTCAGTTCTAGTTCAGTTCTAGTTCAGTTCTAGTTCAGTTCTAGTTCAGTTCTAGTTCAGTTCTAGTTCAGTTCTAGTTCAGTTCTAGTTCAGTTCTAGTTCAGTTCTAGTTCAGTTCTAGTTCAGTTCTAGTTCAGTTCTAGTTCAGTTCTAGTTCAGTTCTAGTTCAGTTCTAGTTCAGTTCTAGTTCAGTTCTAGTTCAGTTCTAGTTCAGTTCTAGTTCAGTTTTAGTTCAGTTCTAATTCAGTTCTAGTTTAGTTCTAGTTCAGTTCTAGTTTAGTTTGTGTTGGACTTCGATCGTTCTTAAAGACCCAGTAAATAAATTGATAGTTCATGAACATTTATTTTTGAACTGGGAAATAAATAGCGATGATATACTAATTTTATCTCCCTTCATGACTCTTTGTCCTCTGAATAACTTTAACTACTAATGAGCCCATAATTTATGACACACTATGTTTGCAGTCAAATTCATCTTCCTCTATTCCTAAGCCACCTTAAATACACGTTAATTGTATGAAAATTATGAAGCATTTTTCTGGTTGTCTTTAACATTATGTGAAATTTGTTAATTCTTCACATCACTCCCTCCTTCAACTTATAAGTGATTTATTATGTTGCTATTTTTTTTCGTATTCAATTGATGATTTTTTGTTTATCAAATTTTATAAATCAGTGTTTGGTTTGGTGTTAAACTCCTTGTCTTACTCTTTATTGTTTGAGTACTTTGAAATTCACACCTTTAGTTGCTTTAGCTAGAGTAATAGAAGATATTTATTTTCTACATTTTTTTTTTGTTTGTTACACACACGAGTTTGTATCTAGATACTCATATATATATTTTGTTGTCTTTAACATTTCCTTATCTTCAATAGCCAATCTCAATATCGTGCAAATTTCTTTCAGGCATTTACTCATACGTAGAGAGTTACCATGTTTTGAAATGCTGCCTTTATAATTCTATGGAAGAAACGCTTGTTTCTTTTTTCAAACAGATCCTTGTTGTTCGCTCACTAAATGTCGACGATGTTGTGTGTTCATGGAGGTGATGATGTTTTATTTGTAGTTTAAGTGAAGGTGGTGTGAACAAATTTTGCAACGTTTTAAATCATGTTTTGACAAGATTTAAACAAATTTTTTTCAATGCCATAGTATGCAATTTTTGTCGTTTTTTTATATTTTTACCAAAATAAATGGCAGGCGGTATGATCAAGATAATCTTCGTTTGGGGGACATAAATACATATTTTGTATTCGTTTGTTTTAGACGAGTATCCTAAAGTTTAGGAATTTTTGAGGCAGTAGTCATAGTTTTCCACAAGAATATGAGACGTTAGAGGAGGGTAATAAAATCGCAGAACGTGTTCAATTTTTGTTTAGTTCTAGTTCAATTCTAGTTTAGTTCGGTTCTAGTTCAGTTCAGTTCTAGTTCAGTTCTAGTTCAGTTCTAGTTCAGTTCTAGTTCAGTTCTAGTTCAGTTCTAGTTCAGTTCTAGTTCAGTTCTAGTTCAGTTCTAGTTCAGTTCTAGTTCAGTTCTAGTTCAGTTCTAGTTCAGTTCTAGTTCAGTTCTAGTTCAGTTCTAGTTCAGTTCTAGTTCAGTTCTAGTTCAGTTCTAGTTCTAGTTCAGTTCTAGTTCAGTTCTAGTTCTAGTTCAGTTCTAGTTCAGTTCTAGTTCTAGTTCTAGTTCAGTTCTAGTTCTAGTTCAGTTCTAGTTCTAGTTCTATGTCTAGTTCAGTTCTAGTTCAGTTCTAGTTCAATTCTAGTTCAGTTCTAGTTCAATTCTAGTTCAGTTCTAGTTCAGTTCTAGTTCAGTTCTAGTTCAGTTCTAGTTCAGTTCTAGTTCAGTTCTAGTTCAGTTCTAGTTCAGTTCTAGTTCAGTTCTAGTTCAGTTCTAGTTCAGTTCTAGTTCTAGTTCAGTTCTAGTTCAGTTCTAGTTCAGTTCTAGTTCAGTTCTAGTTCAGTTCTAGTTCAGTTCTAGTTCTAGTTCAGTTCTAGTTCGGTTCTAGTTCAGTTCTAGTTCTAGTTCAGTTCTAGTTCAGTTCTAGTTCAGTTCTAGTTCTAGTTCTAGTTCAGTTCTAGTTCTAGTTCAGTTCTAGTAGTTCTAGTTCAGTTCTAGTTCAGTTCTAGTTCAGTTCTAGTTCAGTTCTAGTTCAGTTCTAGTTCAGTTCTAGTTCAGTTCTAGTTCAGTTCTAGTTCAGTTCTAGTTCAGTTCTAGTTCAGTTCTAGTTCAGTTTCTAGTTCAGTTCTAGTTCAGTTCTAGTTCAGTTCTAGTTCAGTTCTAGTTCAGTTCTAGTTTCTAGTTCAGTTCTAGTTCAGTTCTAGTTCAGTTCTAGTTCAGTTCTAGTTCAGTTCTAGTTCAGTTCTAGTTCAGTTCTAGTTCAGTTCTAGTTCAGTTCTAGTTCAGTTCTAGTTCAGTTCTAGTTCAGTTCTAGTTCAGTTCTAGTTCAGTTCTAGTTCAGTTCTAGTTTCAGTTCTAGTTCAGTTCTAGTTCAGTTCTAGTTCAGTTCTAGTTCAGTTCTAGTCAGTTCTAGTTCAGTTCTAGTTCAGTTCTAGTTCAGTTCTAGTTCAGTTCTAGTTCAGTTCTAGTTCAGTTCTAGTTCAGTGCTAGTTCAGTTCTAGTTCAGTTCTAGTTCAGTTCAGTTATAGATCATTTTTTGATTGGAAGTGAAATCATTTTAGCAGTTTAAGTTCAAAATCTTCCAAAATTGTTTTTAAATTGCGTGATATGTGTTTTTTCTTTTGTTTTATGGCATTAAAAATCAAATTGATCTGTTTATTTTCGGTGCTTTATAAAACTTGTCTTGCATTAATAATTAGACTACTGACTGCGTTTATGACCACCAAATTCTTGCTGGTATTTTCGGACTTTGGGATTTGGTTTGTGGTTTAATAAAATGTCATAAATCTTTTAAATTTAAAGCAGCCAAAGAAGACAGTTGTGTTTTTTTTAAAGCATTGGCAAGACATGCATAACAATTGTCTACGACCAATCAAGTACTTGTTAATTTTTTTAGTAATAAATTTCACATTTCATTAGTTAAATATCAATAAAAACAAGTAAAACATTACAACAACATATTTATGGTTAAATATACATACATACATTTATAAAAATTTTTTTGTTTAAATAGACATTTTTGCCTAATTTAAAATGTATTTAGATCATTTATGCTAATGGTTTTTTAAAATACCTAAAGTTAAAAGAATTCCTAAAACTTATTTAAGCTGAAAGGGGGAAAAAAAGAAACGAAATTAAAGCAAAAATGTTTTTAAACACCGAAAAATACTTTAAGTGAAAAAACAAGAAATGAAAATGATTTAAGTAGTATTTCACCATATAAATAAATTTAGCTAGAAGTGAGTTTTGTTTTTATAAGTTTTGTCTGTTTAAAAATCCCTTTAAAATATTTGATTTTTTTTTTTTTTTGCAGAAAAACATGATTTTTAAATATTTTTTAAGGGTTTTGGCAATAAAAAGAATGATTCACACCAGGAATAAAGAAGGATTTATTTGATGAGAACTAAATGAATATTTAATTGATAAATAGTTTTTTAGTTATCTATATATATAAAAATGAAAGTGTGTTTGTATGTATGTATGTTTTTTTTGTTTGTACTTTATAGACTGGACCGATTTTCCTGAAATTTTCACAGTTTCTTCCTGTATGTCTGGAAGGAACTATAGGCTACTTTTTATGTTGAAATTTCATGTGGGCGACGTGCCACGCCCATATTAAGAAAATATTAAATTAGTATATCTGAGATAATATAATAGTTAGAGTCTTCAAATTTTGTCGGAGCAACTTTAGTATCAATATAATTATTTAAGACAAAAAGTGGGCGGCTTAGCATTAGGGGGCATGGCACCTCCCATATAAATTAAATACAAAAATTCGTTTATCTTGGAAAATATTACAGTTAGAATATTAAAAATTTGCACGAGTAACTTTAACATCCATGTAAACATTTTGGGAAATAAATTGGCGGACTACCCATGAGGGGAGCAGCACGAAGAACTTTATTAGACATATGAACATTTTGAAGAAAAAAAGGGCGGACTTTCATCTGGGGGTTGTGAGTTCCCATATGAATTAAATAAAAAATTCGTATATCTGAGAAACTATTAGAGCTAGAATCTTAAAATTCTACATGACACCCCCTATATGAATTAAATACAAAATTTCGTATATCTGGGAAAATATTAGATTTTTTTTTTTTAAATTTGTCATCGATTACATTAAAATCTTAATTAACGTTCGGAAAAATTGTATCTCTGGAAAACATTACAGTTAGAATCTTCAAAATTATTAAGAAGATTTTTTATTTATATTGCTTTTAGGGTAGCAAAGCACACTGGGTATAGCTAGTTTACAATAATTTCGAATTTTTTTTAACATGATTTAAGAAATTCACGTTTAAGCTTAAAGAAAATCGATGGGAAATCGATTTGAAATTTAGGCCAAAATTTGTCGATAAACTTGCTGCTTTATTTTGAATTGTTGTTAAATTTTCTTTTGATTATTTACTATATCACTCAATTTTATAAAGATTGTTAATATATTGTCAAATCATTTAATATCAATTGATTGTATATTAAGCAATACTTAACTCGTGTTAACTAGTTAAAGATAAGCATCATTTAGATTAAAACAATTTTATTGATTACTAATACAAATATTGGAAAACCAAAATCGTTTTTCTAAAGATTAAAAGGAATACTTACACACTTTTGTACTACTTACCAACTACCCAGAAAATGACCGAAAAAAAATCATATTTACAGATAAGAGTTATTATACATATTTTTTTGTATATTTAGAACAACAAAATATATGTACAAATAAAAAAAAATGGCGCCAAACCCAAGAGAAATCCATTCATACAATTATTTTAATATAAAAAATTGTATTTTTCTCTGAACTTCCCGACTTAAGCCAACCATTCACGTACTAATTCGACTAAACGTTCCTTAGAGGCACGCATTTCAGCACTATCCGAATTGCTAATAGAACCAAAATCGGCACAATGCGAGGCACGTGGAATAACCGAGGCACCCTCAGCCACACCATGACCCATAGCACTCCAGGGATCTAAGGCACCGTGAGACATAAAGACATTCTTAACTTCGGGATTCATGCCACCAAAGAATTCATTGGTTTGATCAACCAAACGGTTAATGTGTTCATTGGTGTATTTGGAACCAAAGATATCGTAACACATGGTGGTATAAAGCAAAGCGGGGAATTTAGTGCCAAAAGGTTGTTTTCTAGAGTAGGAACTTTGATACCAACCATATTCATTGCAGGTTTGGTAATACCAGGGACGGGCTAAAGAAATTTTGGGAAATATGTTTATTAAAAAGCTAAGGAGTATTGCGAATTATTACTTACAAGCTCCTGCAGCATAAGTTGAGTCCATATAGTACGATAAAGTACTTTTATAAGTGGTATCAATACAGCCACCTTTTTTACTGGCCAGATTACGCAAAAAGAATTTGCTGATGGCAGTTAAATCATCCTCAAAACTCATTAGGTAATTGCATTCTCTGGGAACATCGCCTTCTCTGTTTTATAAACATTTAATTTTTAGTTAAAAATTTCTATTTAATAAATTTCCAAAAAAACTTACTTTTGATATTGTACAATACCCGAAAATATATTCGAAATGGTACCAAACAAAGACCACAAATCCAAATCATTATGATGATCAAAAGAATTACACAACTGCAACATAGCCTTGGCTTCAGCCGAACGATTACCGGCAAACATGGCTTCTAGTTCAGCTATACCCTTTTGTACACGATCATAGCATTGTTGGGAACCCAATTCGAGTAAAGCTTTTCCTACTACTTCTTTGTATTCTTTGAAATCAACTTTAGCCAAAATGGGAGCGGAAGAGGCAAAACCACCATTAACCAATTCGGGATAGAGTTTACTAAACCATACTACCATGGTGGCTGAATATGAACCACCCGATATGATTACTTTAGAGTTAGCCAAACGAGGATCGGTTTCACGTTGGGTCCGTATGAAATGGGCCAAATCGGCTAAGGACTGTTTGACATGTAAATATTGGAGGTTTTCTACCATAATGTTTCTTGGGAATAGAAAGAAAAGAAATAAAATGTTAAAATTTTGGAACTTATTCGGCAATGTCCGAAAATTCGAATTTCGAAAATTTTAAATTTAAGTAAAATTTAATTTTACTTATAAATTATTAAATTGGTATAAAATTTTATTTTTCTTCAGTTTTCTATAATCTTTGAAATTCGAACTTAAAATTTTTGAAATTTGGTTCGATTTATGGTTTTCGAACTTTAAAAATTTTAAGAAAAATCTAAAATTTAATTGAGTTTGTTAAAGTTTTCGAAGCTATTTGCAAATTTAGCACTTTTTAGATAATATTCGAAAATTCGAAGTTAATTTCGAAAATTCGTAATTTGTGCGAAAATGTTTAATTTTACTTATAAATTATTAAAATAGAACAAATTTCAAAAAATTTCGAAGTTTGAACTTAAAATTTTTTCTTTTAATGATTTTCGAACTTTAAAAAATGTAAGAAGAAAAATTTTATTATTTTTCTTAAAGTTTTCAAAGCTAGATATTTTCAAATTTACTATTTTAGATAATGTTCGAAAATTCGAAGTTAATTTCGAAAATTCTAAATTTGTTGAAAAAAAGTTTAATTTTACTTATAAATTATTAAATTAGAACTTAATTTTTTTTTGAATTATTTTTCGATTTTCGATTTAAAAATTTGAAGAAAAATTCAAAATTATATAATTTTTGTTAATAAATTTTAAAAATAATTGCAAAATTTTCACTTTTTAGACAATTTTCGAAAATTTGAAGTTAATTTCGAAAATTTGAATTTAATTTCGAAAATTCGAAAAATGTGTCAAAATACTAAGTTTGGCAAACTGATTACAAATCTGCTATAAATCTAAAATATTTTTGAATTTTTAGCTGAAATTTTAAAATTCGAACTGAAAAAAAATTCAAGAAAAATTTAAAATTTATTTTTTTTTTTTCAAAATTTTCACTCGAAAATTCGAAGTTAATTTCAAAATTTATGTCAAAATGTTTGTCTTCTTTCACTTGCTTATTTTAAATATAGAATTTTTTATAAACGAAAATTTTAAACTTTTTTAAAAACGAATATATGTGGCACTATTATTTTTGTTCTTTTTTAAAATTTGTTCCAAAATTTTGATCCTTTTTTTTTTAATTTGATGATTTTTTCCATTTACGTTATTTTTTAAAACTTACTTGGTTGGTTTACTTTGGCCATAATAACGATGCTCAGTATAGAATAACATACCCTTGTGTTCCTTGGCCATATCGGGTATAATACCTTCACGTATGCGACCGGGAGAAATGGCCCATTCACCACCCAAATAAATAAACATAGGGCCACCCGATTCAAAATATTGATCATTTTCCATATAACGCTAAAATCAGAAGAACATTTTGAATATTGAAAAATATTTTCTTTTTGTTAAATTTTTCTTACCATTTGCCAGGTCTCTTCATTTTCCTCATCAAAATGATCCAACTTTTGTGTAATCCATTTAGTTTTAACAGCTGCCCGGCTGTGTACCTCAATTTCGGGAGGACCTCTTTGTAATTTTTCCAAAGACTTCACAAAGGCTGGTACCTCTTCAAGACCCACCTGCTCTTCCTGAGTCTTAGCTAAAGCCAAGAGGGCTAAAACGGTCACAACCGTTAAGATGAATTTCATTTTGTTAAATGAGACTAATAATGGTCAGCTAAAAGTATTTTATAATTTTTTGGAAAGTTTATTGCTTAGGCCCAGAATAGATTATCCGAAAATTGTTTAGTTCATAGAGATAAGATTAATTCCATATTGTTTAATTTATAATGTTTTATATACATTGATATAACACAATTTTTCGCCTGAATTTAATAACTATAATAATCTAGTTTTTCTTATCATTTGGAATTTTGGTATTACTAGTTTTATTTTTACGTTAACAAGAAAATGACCTTAATAATGAAAACAAATAGAAACACGATTTTAGAAAATTAATTTTATTATTAAAACTTAACAATAAATATTTATTTATTATTTGAAATTAAGCCAACCATTCACGTACTAATTCGACTAAACGTTCCTTAGAGGCACGCATTTCGGGACTATCATATGAGCTAATAGAACCAAAATCGGCACAATGTGAAGCGCGAGGTATAACCGAGGCACCCTCGGCAACACCATGACCCATGGTACTCCAGGGATCTAAGGCACCATGAGTTTGATAGACATTCTTTACATTAGGATTCATGCCACCAAAGAAGGCATTAGTTTCATCTACCAACTTATGAATGTTTTCATTGGTATACTTGGAACCAAAGACATCATGGCACATAATGGTATACAACAAAGCAGGGAATTTACTGCCAAAAGGTTGATTCTTAGAGGCAGAACTTTGATACCAACCATATTCATTGCAGGTTTGGAAGTACCAGGGGCGAGCTAAAAGATAATTATATTTAAAATTTTAAAGAAAATTTTCGAGATAAATACTTACAAGCACCATAGACATAAGTCGAATCCATATAATAGCTCAAAGTACCCTTGTAACTAACATCAACACAGCCACTGGTTACACGCAACTGATCCAAAAAGAATGTTGTTATGGCAGTCAAATCATCCTCAAAACTCATTAAATAACTGCAGACATAAGGCACATCACCTTCCCTTTAGAAAAAATACACACACCATTATTTTCCTTTAGAACTACAACCTAAAATCCTTAAAACTTACTGTTGATATTGTATAATACCGGAGAATAAATTGGAAATGGTGCTAAATAAAGACCACAAATCCAAATCATTATTATGATCAAAAGAATTACACAATTTCAACATAGCTTTAGCTTCCGCCGAACGATTACCGGCAAACATGCCCTCTAGTTCAGCTACACCCTTTTGAACACGATCATAACATTGCTGGGAACCTAATTCGAGTAATGCTTTGCCTACCACTTCTTTGTATTCTTTGAAATCAACTTTAGCGAAAAGAGGAGCCGATGAGGCAAAACCACCATTAACCAATTCGGGATAGAGTTTGCTAAACCATACGACCATTGTGGCAGAGTAAGAAGCACCGGAAATGATAACTTTAGAGTTGGCCAAACGAGGATCGGTTTCGCGTTGGGTGCGTATGAAATGGGCCAAATCGGCTAAAGCCTGTTTGACATGCAAATATTGAAGGTTTTCCACTAAAATATTGCTGAAATGAAGGAAAGAAAGTTAAAGCTTTAGATCACTTGTATTATTTTCAATTCAATATAAATCTCACCTGGTAGGTCTACTTTTACCATAGTAACGATGCTCAGTATAGAATAAAATACCCTTATGTTCCTTAGCTATATCGGGGATAATACCATATTGAATATTACCGGGAGAAATTTCCCATTCACCGCCCAAATAAATAAATATAGGACCGCCATCTTCAAAATGTTCTTCATTTACCATATAACGCTAAAAATTTTCAACAGCAAAGCGATAAAAAACTCCATAATTTGATTAAATTTTCCTTAAAAACCCACCATTTGCCAAGTCTCTTCACTACTCTCATCAAAATGATCCAATTTCTGTTCAATCCATTTAGTTTCCACAGCCGCACGGTTGTGTGACACTACTTCGGGAGGACCTCGTTGTAATTTCTTTAACGATTCCACAAACCCGGGTATTTTCTTAACATCATCCTCTTGAGCCTTAGCCAAGGCTAATAGGGCTAAAATAGCCACAACCGTTAGCGCGAATTTCATTTTTGTAAATGCATTGGTCAATGGGAATGGGTAGCGTTTTATAATTTTAAAGGCCAAGTGTCATAAATTTGAATTTTGATAAGATTTGCGAGCGTAAAGTTAATTTATGATTAATACTATGATAAAATGTTCACCATAGTTTATCTGTGGTAATCAATTTATTTCTTATCTATTGGTATTTTGCTATTTATATTTTCGATTTAAAGCAAAAAACATATATATTAAGTTGTTGAAAGTAATCAATTGGTAAAATCTTAAGATTTGAAATTTGACGTATTGAATTGCTGTTGTTGAAGAAAAATTTTTTGTTTACATTTGATAATATCCAAAATAATGGAAAAAACAACGTCGTCTTAATAATGACTACGTTTTATTAATGATTACGTTTTGCTAAAGACTACCGTTTACTAAAAGGCAACATCTCACTACTATACTAAAGTCTACGTCTTAATAATGATTATGTCTTGCTAAAGTAACTACGTCTTAATAATGACTACGTCTTGCTAGTTAGTTAGTTTGAAAAGAGGATGTATATACTTCACATCTGTAGGAATACAACTAGGCCTCCATCGGGCCTTTTATGCGCTCCTTAACCAGTGCCTTCGGTGGGAATCGAACCCACCACCTCCGGTCTACCAGACTAGAACACTAACTTACCGGAGGCTACACTACGCTTGCTAAACACTACGTCTTACTAAAGAGAACAGCTTCCCAAAGACTACGTCTTATTAAAAACTTTATCTAACCAAAGACTTCGTTGTACTAAAGAATTCGTCTTATTAAAAACTTTGCGGCAATGAAATGAACAACGACTTAATAATGACTACGTTTTATCAATGATTACGTCTTGCTGAAGTCTGCGTCTTACTAAAGACAACAACTTGCTAAAGACTTTGTCTTAAGGAAGTCAACGTCTTAATAATGACTACGTCTTGCTAAAGACTTCGTCTCGCTAAAGTAACTACGTCTTGCTAAAGACTACGTATTACTAAAGACAACATCTTCACAAAGACTACGTCGTACTTAAGAATACGTCCTACCAAAGTCTTCGTCCTACTATAGATTCCATCTAACTGAAGTATACGTCTTACTAAAGACTATATCTTACTAATAACTACGTCCTGCCAAACACTACTTCTTACTGAGGATTTTGTCTTATAGACTACGTCTTACTAAAGACTTCGTCTTACTTTAATCTCTAAATACTACTTCTTGCTTAAGAATACGTTTTACTAAAGACAACATTTTACCAAAGACAAAATCCTACTATAGACTACTTCTTACTAAAGACTGCGTTTTATTAAAGATTACATCTTATTAAAGACTTCGTGTTACTAAAGATTAGGTCCTACTGAAGACTACGTCTAACTTAAGACAACATCTTATTAAAGACTACGTCTTACTGAAGACTACATCTTACAAAACATTACGTCATACTAAATACTTAATCTTATTAAAGACTTTGTTTTACTACGTCTTACTTAAGACTACGTCTATCTAAGGACTACTTTTAACTAAAGACCATGTCTAACGTCTTACTAAAGGCTACGTCTAACGTCTTACTTAAGACTACTTCTTACTAAACACTACGTCATATTAAAGACTTCGTTTTACTGAAGTCTTCGTAGTACTAAAGATTACGTATTATCAAAGACTATGTCTTCCAACGCACTACGTCTTGTTAAAAACTACGTTTTACTGAATATTACGTCTTATTGTCTCTTATTAAACGTTATGTCTTCTTAAAGATGACGTCTTACTAAATATTACGTCTTAATGAAGACTACGTCATACTATTCTATATGAAACTTCAAACGTGTGGTTCTATTTGCCCCATTTTAATCTATCATCCGGTTATTTCATTCACAAAATTGATTACCACATTACAAAACGATTGCATTAACTTTGATTTATAGCAAAAATATTCTAACTAAAAACGATGCGATAGCAAATAAACGATAATAATTATTTGCAACTTTATCTCTAAATACAAAATTTTCAATTTCAAAATTCTGATAACAGAGAACCATATTTATAATCTTAAAAAAATATTAAATGAATTTATTGTTACAATAAAATAATAAATACTGTACAAATCGGAAAAATTAAAAAGAAAATAATAAATTCATGCTAAAATTAAAACAGGCGCGTGCAATTAAGCCAACCACTGTCTAACCAAGGCAGCTACCTTCTCCTTAGAAGCTCTAAGTTCAGGGGTATCCCGATCGCTAATCGAACCCAAATCTTTGCAGTGGGCGTGGTCTGTAATGAAAAGGGATTATTAATAATAACAACTAAAAGGTATCAGGCATAATCATCCACTTACAAGGTATTATGGTAACTTTTTCAGGATCTTCTAAACCAGCCGATCTCCAAGGATCCAATTGGCCATGAGTCATATAAACATTTTCTACTTCCGGATTAAGACCACCAAAGATTTTATTGGTTTCTATCAAACGTTTTTCAATATATTCCTTGGTAAACTTTTCACCATAAGCATCACCACAGAGAGTAGTAAAGAATACCAAAGGATATTTAGTACCGAAAGGTTGATTGCGTGAGGTAGAGGTCTGATACCAACCCACTTCATTGCAGGTCTGATAAATCCAAGGACGCACTAGTAAAAACAAAAATTTATTAAAATAAATCTTTAAATTAGCTTCAAATTCAACTTACTAATATTGGTGCTATAGGCAGAATCCTTAAACATATTCAAATAACCACGATATGACATATCGGTACAGGTTCTGGCATTAAATTTATATACAATATAATTAGCCAAACCCACAACATCACTGGAACCGTCCATTATACGTCTGCAGGCACTTTGGATATCGCCATCACTGTTTTAGGATTAAATGTAGATTCATTTTTATTTATATATAGTTTTCGTATGGACTTACTTGTGAGCTTGTATCAAATTGGCAAATAATTCAGAAATTTCATAGAACAATGTCCATACATCCAAATCATTATTTTCGTTGAATGAATTGCACAATTTCAACATAGCTTTGACTTCAGCTCCACGTTTGTTGGCAAACATCGATTCTAATTCATCAAAACCACGTTTGATGCGATCGTGACAAGTATCACCACTTACTAGTTTAATAGATTGACCCATGATTTCTTTGTATTCTGGATGAGGGAGAGAGCAAGAAAGAGCATTAAAGACTTTGTATTAATAAATGCTACGTCTTTCTTAAGACTTCGACTAATCGAAATCTACGTATTGGATACTACATCCTTTAGAAGATTCCATACACTCCATGTCTTTTTAATGTCTGAGACTTCCTAAAGAATTAGTTTTAGAGAAAACTACATTTTACTAAAGTTAACGTCTAAATAGTAACTGTGTCTTTTTAAAGCCCTTTTAAGGACTGCGTCCTATTTTGAACTATGTCCTAACATGGACTACATACTACTATTGGCTACGTCTTATTAACGACTATTAAGGACTACGTCCTGTGAATGATTGCGTCTTACTTTTAGCTACGTCCTATTAAGGACTACGTCCTATTAAGGACTACGTCCTATAAAAGACTACGTCCTATGAAGGACTATGTCCTATTATGGACTACATCCTTTTATGGCTTATGTCCTTTTATGGACTACGTTTTATTAAAAACTACGTTATATTAAATACTACGTCTTATTAAAAACTGCATAGTAATAAAAATTATGTTTTCGTAGTCTTAACTACGTCTTCTTAAAGACCACATCTACTTAAGAAACTACATCTTCTTAAAGACAACGTTTTCTTTAAGACTACGTCTGTTAAAAAAATACATCTACTACGTCTCCATAGAGATTACGTATTCCTAATGTTTATGTCTTCTTAAAGACTACGTTTTCTTAAAGATTACTTCTTCTAAAAGACTACGTCTTTTTAGACACAACGTCTTACGTTAAACAAAAAACTCCTTTAAAAACTCACCGTAATAATCAATTCTAGCATACAAAGGAGGACTAGAGGCCCAACAACCAGCGGCCAAATCGGGATATAATTTCTTAAACCAAGTCACCATAGTCGCCGAATATGAACCTCCAGTCAAAATAGTCTTTGAATTTTCCAAACCCGGTATGGTGGCCTTCATGGTGCGTATAAAATGAGCCAAATCGGCTAAAGCTTGTTGAACACTTAAATATTGCAAGTTTTCATTGGTCATATGTTCAGTGGGTTTACTTTCGCCATAGAAACGATGTTCGGTATAAAACAAATAACCATTATGTTCCTTAGCCATATCGTAAACATGACCACCTGTTATGAAACCGGGGGAAATAAACCATTCACCGCCCACATAGATAAATATGGGACCACCGGGTTTGAAGAACTCATCGTTGGACATATAACGCTGGAAATAAGAAAGTTATTAACGAGTTTCAAAAAAAATATATATATTATTTTTAAACTAACCATTTGCCAAGTCCTAGTTTCATTGGAATCAAAATGATCCAATTTCTGTTCAATCCATAAAGTTTTAACATTAGCTCTCGTAGACCCTTGTTGTGGCGCTGGATCCTTGTGTAATTCATTGAAAATTTTAACAAATGCTGGTACTTCCTCCTCTTCAGTGGCTTTAGCAAAAGCTAATACAGCCAATAGAGCTGTTACAATTAGGACAAATTTAGCCATTTCGATCTGTCTTCAATGAAATCCTCCTGAAGACTGAAATTTTAAGTGCTTGCATAAATTCTTCAAAAGTTCAATCGTTCTATATTTCTTATAAATAATTTAATTGATAAAATTACTTAACTATGTACATAATAAATCCAAAGATAGCAGTTTGTATACATGTGTTAAAAAAATATCAATCTAATCTAAACAATTAGTGGTAATCGAGAATTATCTAACCGAGCAAAAGAACAAGTGACCAAAACAAAAACTAAAATGTGTTATACTTCCCTTCAAATATCGATTATTATAGGAAATCCCCAGAATCGACTTAAGATGCTTAAATAATAGCGAAATTCTGCGATCACCTTTACCTTTAACGAAAAAGAGATTTCTTTATATGGAAACCCCTGAAATTCACTGTTGATCTCTTCAATTGAGAAAAGGCAAACACCTTTGATCACTCATATTTTTCAATAAAAATCAATCGATAACTTAAAATCGGGTGAAAATCATTAAATAAATTGAGAAAATAGTGGATTTTTATATGAGACATCTAAAGTCGGAATAGATCCCTAAATAACGATCCGATTGAGAAAATAGAAAAAATATGTGATTACTCATATTTTCCATTAAAAATCGTTTTTTATATGATATATTCAAAATCGCATGAAGATCATTTAATAACTCTCCAGTTGAGGAAATAGTGAAAACTTGTGATCACTTTTATTTTCCACCAAAAAGCGTTTTTGACATGGAGAACCTAAAATCGGCTGTAAGAATCCTTAAAAAAATACACCAATTGAGAAAATAGCAAAAATCTGCGATCACTTCAATTTTCTTTAAAAAAATTAAATCTGGTTTTTGCTTAATATTTTATTTTATGAAAACTTTTTAAATTACATATTTGTTTTTAATTCCTCAACTCCTTTAACCACTCCTTTACTAATTCCATAAGTTTCAATTTCGAAGCTTTCAGTTCTTCATTGTCCTTATCCGTTATGGAACCAAAATCTTTACAATGAGCACGCACTACAAAAAATATATAATCAGTAATCTATAAGAATACTTTTAAAATCGCTCAACTTACTTGGTATAATGGTAGCTTTGCCCTCTTCCTGTATACCCATTGCCCGCCAAGGATCCAATTGGCCATGAGTCATATAGACATTTTCAACTTCAGGTTGTAGACCTCCAAAAAATTCATTAGTTTTCTTAACTTGATTTTCGATATATTCCTCCGTAAATTCCTCGCCATAAGCATCTTGACACAAAGTGGTATATAATTTAGCGGGGAATTTGGTGCCAAAAGGCTGTTGCTTAGACCCCGAGGTCTGATACCAACCATATTCGTTGCAGGTCTGATAGAACCATTGACGTACTAAATAGAGTTTAATTTAATTCCTTCTTCCTCTATTATATAAAATAATATTTAAAATTTTCTTTACTTACTCATGCCATTGCCAAATTTGGTATCTTTAATATCTTCCACCGAGGTTTTATAGGTAATATCGGTACAATTTTTATTATCAAAATAACGCAACATAAAATTGGTAAAACCTTTTAAGTCATCTTCACCCTCCATGATTTTATTGCAGGCATTTTGTATGGTATTGCCACTAATTAAGAATCAAAACATAATTTTTATATGGAATTTAAAATGAATTTTTCTTTGGACTTACTGATGATTTTGCACAATACCCGCAAATATATCCGAAATGGTGGAAAATAACACCCAAACATCTAATTCATTGTTATCATCGAAGCTATCACAAATATTTAAGGAACTCCGCAAATCCGCCGATCTATTTTCGTTTAACATTTTCTCCAACTGTTGTATACCATTTAAAATGCGATTGTAACAGGAATCACCGCCCACTAAACGTATAGATTCACCAGTAACTTCTTTATATTCTGTAATTAGACATGAACTTGAACTAAATCATGTAGAAGAAGTTTGATTTTAATATACTCACCCACAAAATCTACTTTAGCAAATAAAGGTGCCGATGAGGCCCAACATCCGGTAGCTAAATCAGGATATAATTTCTTAAACCAGGTCACCATGGTAGCCGAATATGAGCCACCACTTAATATGACTTTAGAATTTTCCATGCCCGGTATGGTGGCTTTCATGGTGCGTATAAAATGAGCCAAATCGGCCAAGGCCTGGCGAACATGCAGATATTTCATGTTCTCATTGGAAAGATCGCTGCAACAGAAATTATTTTAACAGAAAATCGAATAGATTTTCATTTAAAAAAGTACTTTACCTTACAGGTCTACTTTTACCATAGTAACGATGTTCTGTGTAGAATAAATAGGCATTATTTTCCTTAGCCATATCATACATATGACCACTACTAATAGACCCCGGTGATATAGTCCATTCTCCTCCCACGTGTATAAATAAGGGGCCACCTTCTTGATAGAATTCATCATTGGCCATATAACGCTAAAATTATGTTATTTATTGGTTATTTTCATTAAAATCTCGAAAATTTAGAACTGTTTTAAGGAAAGGGGTCTTGCGAACCATGATTTAAAACTTTGCTGATTTTTAATATAAACTTTTGCCATTAAGGGTTCTTATTTACTTGAATTTTCCTGATTTATATTGAAAGACATAAAAATGTTTAAATTTCAATTTAATTACGGTTGGTCCTTCGGACCATAATTTCTGAAATAAATGTTCCATTCAGAAATTAAAGAAATTCTGTCATTAAATTTTCCGAATATTATACGAAAAATCCAAAATCGGCAGTATTTCCTTAAATAGCATATAAATAAGATTTACAATAAAGATTTAAGAAAAATGGTCCTTTGGACCTTGATTTTAAACTTTGCTGAGTCTCATTACAAGGTTTTGCTATCAAGGTTTTTTATTTACGTGAATTATTTTTCCTATTTTTCCTGATTTATTTTTAAAGACATAAAAGTGTTTAAATTTCAATTTAATTACATTTGGTCCTTCGAACCACAATTCCTTAAATACACGTTAAAGAAATTCTGTCATTGAATTTTCCGTAAAAATTCGATTATTATGCGAAAAAACCAAAATCAGCCGTATTTCCTTAAATAGCTGTCCAATAAAGCTTTAAGAAAAATGGTCCTTCGAACCTTGATTTTATACTCTATTGAGTTTTGTTTTATTGTTTTTTCCCTTAAGCCTTATTATAACCTTAAATCTGTTAGATTTTTATTTAAAGACTTTAAATTTCATTTCAATTGCATTTTGAAAACATGGTCCTTCGAGCTATGATTCAGTTAATTTTAACCAATTAATTTATTTTAATTGATTTTTTTGTTTGTTTCCTAATGTTTATCAAAATATTTATTTGTTGAACTTATTCCATTCAAAACTATCAAGAAAAATGGTCCTTCGAACCATGATGATACTTTAGACATTTAATAATTGATTATTTTTTTTAACTTTTATTAATTGTTTTCTTTTTTTAATTGGGAAATTTTCTTCGGGTCATAGTACTTTTGCTCATAGTTTAAAAATTGTTAAATTTCACATTAATATCATTTGAAACAAAGGATCCTTCGAACCGTGATAAGTATTGAACATAGTTTTCTTTAACTAATTAGTTTAAATATGGAAAATTTTTTGTTTAAAAATTTAAGTTTTAAATATTCTTTTAATTAACTTTTTAGTATATTAAATGGTCCTTCGAATCAGATTTTTTAAGTTTTTCTTTAAATTTTCACTTTAATTGCATTCTAAGAAACATGGACCTTCGAAACATGATATCGCGATTTATTTTTTATAAGATTTTGGTTTAAAACTTAAAATTTTGTTATAAAAAATCAAAAAACTTTGTATCAAAATGGTCCTTCGAATCACACATTCTTTTTAATTAATTTTTACCATTTGCCACGTTCTATTATCATTCTCATTAAAATGATCCAATTTTTGTTCTATCCATTTTGTTTCAACATGAGCTCGAGTAGAACCTCGTGGGCCAGGATCCTTGTGCAAATTTCTAAAAGCTCTCAAGAAAACATGATCAGCGCGAATAACGTTTAAAGACCCAAACAGTAAAATTGGAACCACTAATTTAACTAAAATAAATTTAAACATTTTTAGACACTTTGCACAAAACTACAATTTGATTTAGTGGTTAATGTAAGGAAATTGTAAAGGCTTTATATATGACAGCTTTATTGTAAAAGAAATAGTGAAAAACTTTATCTAACTAAAAAAAGAGGCGTAGAAGTCAATTTTATAGCACCCCAAGGGTTTTATTAAATTTTATGTTATCTTTTATACTCAGTTACAGTTAACCCCTTTTGGTTAGTGCGTCTCTGCTGGCTTTTTAATAGTTATAGTATTTCATGCAGTTATTTGACCTAAACCTCCATAGATATGTGTTAAATAAACTACTTAAACTTTTACTATTAGTTTAATTATCTATTATAGAATACTTGTTATAAGTTTCGCACCTATTTAATTGCTTGTTAAACTTAATTTATAAAATATTTACCAATATATTTACTTTTTTTTAAATAAATAGTTTAGAAATGTTTCAATATTTAAGATTAAAATTTTCTAAAGAAATTTTTGAGGTTTTTTCTATATTTTAAATTCAAAACACGTTATTTTTGTTAGAAACAAATTTGGTGATTTTATTATTTTGTTTCTTAATTTATAAATAACTAGAGCACAATTTGTGATTTTTAGCATAAAATTAGCAACTTATTAAAATGGGAGAAATTTAGAGGAATTTCCAAAATATTTATAAATATTAAAAACTTGGCTTGAGAGATAAAGAACAGTTCAACGATCTTTCAGGTACTTGAATGGTCACCATGGTAGCCGAATATGATCCACCACTTAATATGACTTTACAATTTTCCATGCCCGTTATGGTGGCTTTTATGGTGCATATAAAATGGGCCAAATTGGCCAAGGCCTGACGAACATTCACATATTTCATGTTCACGTTGGATAGATCACTGAAGTGGAGATTATTTTAATAAAAAATTAAATAAATTTTCATTAAGAAAAATACTTTATCTTACGGACCATTTTTTACCATAATAACTCTGTTCTCTATACAATACTTATGGAACCGGGTGTTATAGTCTTGATAGAATTCATCATTGGCCATATAACGCTGAAATAATGTTATTTACTTATTGCTTATTTTCATTGAAATCTCAAGGAATTTTAAAATTTTGAACTATTTTTGCTAAAAAAAATGGTCCTTCGAACCGTGATTTTAAACTTTAATGAGTTCCATTATAAATTTCTATATAATAGTTAAAATTTAGCTTAAGAGATAAAGATGGACAGTTCAATGATCTTTCAGATAGTAGAATATTGTTTTAAAAGCATGAAATATCAAAGTTCTATTTAAAAATACAGAAAATTTTATGGTCCTTCGTACTGCTCACCCATTCCACAGCAACAAGGTAAAAAATATTTTAAATTTATTAGACTGTGAAGACTCTGATCATGGTCTAGTATCTATAGGCTAGATATTATATCAATTATAGGCTACAGACTATATCGACTATACTCTAGAGACTGTATCGACTATAACCAAGAGACTACATCTACTATAGTCTTGGGACTATAACGACTATAGCCTAGAGATAACATATTCTATAGTCTTGAGACTATAAAGACTATAGCCTATATATATACTATATCAAATATATTCTTAAGACTATATCCACTATAGTTTAGAGCCTATATTGAACATAGTTCTATTCTAGCGACTATAACGTCTATAGTCTCGAGACTGTAATGACTTTAGTCTAGATATTATATCGAATACAATTTAAAGAGTACTTCGACTATAGTCAAGAGGCAATGTCAACTGTAGTCTAGGCACTATATTGGATATAGTTTAGAAACTATTTACTAGAGTTTAGATACTATATCGACTATAGTTTGGATACTATATCGACTACATTTTAGAGACTATATCGACTATAGTTCGGAGATTCTATCGACTATAATCTAGAGACTATTACGACTATAGTCTTAAGCTATATCAATTATTGTCGACTGCAGTATAAAAGATATATCGACTATAATCTAGAGAGTATATCGACTTCAATCTAGAGAGTATTTTGACTATAGTTAATAGATATAGACTAGGATCAATAACTTTGTCTAATAAGTTTTAGGATTGTAAAGATTTTGAATTCTAA
Source organism: Lucilia sericata (assembly GCF_015586225.1). NCBI lineage: Eukaryota > Metazoa > Arthropoda > Insecta > Diptera > Calliphoridae > Lucilia > Lucilia sericata. The sequence goes on along the minus strand of NW_023994176.1, from coordinate 308,904 downwards.
TTGAACTAAATTATTTATTTATAATTTCTAAAATTATTTTAATTTAATATTCAAACGCCCTCCTGCTTCTTTATGCCTTTACAAAACCCAGTTTTCACTTCCCCCTATTCAAAAATTTACCAAGACTTTTACAAACAACAAGAAAAGACTAATCCTAAACCGGATATATTTACTTATGCAGTACTACCTCTCGTTATAATTTTTTTTTAAATAAGTGTCCTCGTTACATAAAAACCCCAAACAATGTTCATAATTTTATAATTGAAAAGCAACAAAAAAACTGTTTAAGATGCCAAACATTACTCTACACATATTCGTTTAAACAATTGTTATGAACATTTTGACGCCTACTTAAATTGCCCTCTTATTCCAGATTATCATGTCTAAACACTTCAAAATTATCATTTTGATTTTTTTGTTTCGTTTTTAAAAAAGATCCCTTTTTTGAAAAGAGATTTTCTTTAAGTGTTCCATCACGTACAAGTTGTATGTGTTTTAATTTTAAATAAAATTTTGGTTGTAACGAAAAAAGGGTTGTTTTCTTTTTGGGGTTTTTATTTATTAGGAAATGCTTGACGGGGTTTTTCATTATATTGTCTAGTTTTAATGTCTGCAGTAGGACTATAAATTATTTAAATTTCTTTTTCGGTAGTATTTTTCTTTTAAAGGTTTAGAAAATTAGCTTGATTAGCATAAGAGTAGTATTAAATTTTATTTTGATATTCTTTTGATTTGAACACGTGTTTGGGTTTTCTTGAGTTTTTATTCTTAGATCAAAAACGTTTCCGGTTTTGTTTTACCATTATTATTATAATAGTTTAATAGGAATCTTAAGACAGTTCGGAAGTGGTAATCTAATCCTTTGATATGTTTAGTATTTCAAAAGTATTCGGTTTTTAGAGGCGTCTTAAAATTTATGATCATGAAGAAGGTTTGAATAGTTAATTCAGAAAAATATTAATAAAATTTCACGCTTTACAGATTTGTCAGAATTTAGTCGAATTGTTCGGACTAAAAACTTTTCAGCATGATCATATTGATATCTCTCTTTAAACATTTCACGATTCTCAAAATATGATTGATCTCTACATAGTATTAATTTTCCCTTTCCCTTTTTTATATAATTTCAGGTCATTTTCTATGATTCCGATTGGAATCCCACCGTCGATCAACAGGCTATGGATCGAGCTCATCGATTGGGTCAAACGAAACAAGTCACTGTATATCGTTTAATCTGCAAAGGAACCATAGAAGAACGCATTCTGCAAAGAGCACGAGAAAAAAGTGAGGTAAGTAAAGCAAAAAAAACAAAACTATATAAATAACTTTTGCTCTTTTTTTTGCTGTGGATCTTATCATTTATTTAACTTTTGTAAATATAATTGTGGTTTTATGTCAAATAATGTTGATGACGATCGTCAGCACCATCATTCTCAATGTTGGTGACAATAGAAGGTTGTCAACATCATTTGGACATTATGGAAAGGAAACCACAATGTTGCTGTTGCACAAAAACAACACAATTGTCGTCCGATTAAAACAATATGAAATTGAAGTGTGGAAAAAAACGAGTAACGAAAGAAAACAGATCATTATTATTATTATTAGCTACAACAATGTAACACTTGTTTGTGGCAGAAAAATGGGAAAAAGGTACCCGCATATTAGACACGTGCTTTAGAGGAGAGAGGCCGGGAGGAACAGAATTTGTATAAAAGAGTTGGGTAGATAGGATGGATGGTTTGATGGACGTGTAGAGAGATTTAGGTTTAGTGTAATAGAGTTAAAAATTAACATATAATGATAATGGTTTTAAAGTAGGGTTTTTTTCAATGATTAAGGAAATTTAAAGTGAATATAAGAGGAAAAGAGAAGAAGTATTTATTTTTTAGTATTTAAGAAGTGATTACAAGTTTTCGTTATTGAAGCTCATCATATAGAATTCGATTTTAGATGAAAGTAGACTCCGGTAGGTTAGTGGTTAGAGTACTAGTCTGGTAGACCGGAGGAGGTGGGTTAGGGTTAACTAACTAACTACTAACTAACTAACTAACTAACTACTACTAACTAACTAACTAACTAACTAACTAACTAACTAACTAACTAACTAACTAACTAACTAACTAACTAACTAACTACTAACTAACTAACTAACTAACTAACTAACTAACTAACTAACTAACTAACTAACTAACTAACTAACTAACTAACTAACTAACTAACTAACTAACTAACTAACTAACTAACTAACTAACTAACTAACTAACTAACTAACTAACTACTAACTAACTACTAACTAACTAACTAACTAACTAACTAACTAACTAACTAACTAACTACTAACTAACTAACTAACTAACTAACTAATTAATAACTAACTAACTAACTAACTAACTATCTTACTAACTAGATGAAAGTTATAAGTGCTTTCTAATTGCGTTCCTTTATTAAGATTTTGTAGGTTTTCTATATAAAGATCGATATTTGAATTGATCGATAAATGAATTAAAGTGATCACAGAGTTTTGTTATTTTCTCCATTTAAGGATCTTAAGCCAATTTAAGGGTATAGAGTCTACCCTCGACCACAATCGACCACAATCTAAAGACATATATCGACCACAATCTATAGTCTGGGTACTGCAAGGATATAACATGGATACTATATAGCCTATAGTTTGGATACATTATAGACTATAGTTTGGAGATTATATCGACTATAGAGTGTACACTATATTGATTATAGTCCGAATATAGTCCAGTGACTGTATCAACTAAAGTCCTAAAAATATGTCGACTATAGTATTGAAGCTATATTGATTATAGTCTAGAGACAATATGGATTATTGTCTGGAAACTATATCGACAATAGTTTGGAGACTATACCGCATCAATATCCATTATAGTCTAGATACTATATCGACTATAGTATAGGGAAATATCGAAAATAGTCAAGAGACAATATCGATTATAGTATAGGGACTATATCGAGTACATTCTAGATAGTATATCGACTATAGTTTATATCGACAATAGTTTTGAGACTATATAGACTATATCGTCTGTAATATATGTACTATAGGAATAAAGTCTAGAGACTATATCAACTGTAGTCTACAGGCTTTCTTGATTATATTCTGGATTCTGTATTGACTACAGTCTGTAGAAGGTCTACCTGCCAGGCAAAGTCCTCATACAAATAAAACTTATTCTAAAGATCATAACAATTGAACCCCCTTCAACTTTATCTGATATACTTAATTACCCGCCTTGCATTAAGTTGCACTATTTTCATTCTTCTTCTTCTTCTCTATCAGATTCTGTCAATGAATCGTGTTGTTGTCGTAATTTTTTACTTCTTCTGTTTACGACAATGATATTCATTCAAGAGTTTCATTCATTCGAACGTTTGTTCAGTCATTCATTGTTTTATTTTATATATAGTTTTTATTTATAATGTTTTTTGTTGTTGTAAAATGTTGAATTTTTAATAAGAAACATGATCACTTGAGATGTTTTAGTTGTTGTTGTTATTAATGTTTGTCCGTCCGTCGTCAGTCTTATAGACTCTACTTGCAGTATGAGTGTTTATTCGTTTACCGGAAACTAATTATACAGTTCTTTTTTTATACTCCATGTTGTTGTTGTTTTAGTTGTGTTTTTTTAGTGCAAGTTCGTTTGTTTGTTGTTCTGTGGTGGTAGGCGACATATCTGTTACGCCTTCCTCTTTCCTCTTTTGGGGTGTAACTACCTTCTTTAAATCCAACTATTCCTACATGTTCGTTACACTATACCACACTCACTATCTTTACTCTTTTATTTTCTTACTTTACGTTAAAGTATCTCTTTACTTAGAAGTTTGTACAAGAAAACAGTAAAATGCCACCACTTTAGTACTCATACCGGGATGGATGATCATGTCTTGTGTCTTTTAATTTTCAAGTTTATGCACGTGATGATCATTTCTGTTTTCTGTTAGAGACACAAAAACATTTTATGTATTTTTCATTTAATACCACGAAATAAGGGTTTAAATATTGATTAAGGTCTGTCTGTCTGTCCCTCTGTCGGTTGCTCAAAAAAAAGGGTATTTTTAATTTATTCTCTTAAGTATTTAGTTTAATATATTTTTGAGTGTGTGCATATTAAATGATAATCATCATCTACATCACTCTTAAAAATATTTTTAATATTTTTTTAATTTTATAATATAATATTACTTTTAAATACTTCCTCTTGTTTCCTCCTAAGTTGCGCTCTTTTTTATCCGAGTGTTACAATTTGGCGCCTTTTTGTAAATTTTGTATTTAAAAATTATGAAGTTTATGTTTATTACTTTTGTTTGCATTAATTTCAGATTCAACGCATGGTTATTAGTGGCGGTAATTTCAAACCAGATACTCTTAAACCGAAGGAAGTAGTTTCATTGCTATTGGATGATGAGGAAATTGAAACGAAATGTAAGTTTTAGAATCGTTTTGTAAAAATAAATATTTTATTTACATTTTTTTGTTACAGATCGCCAAAAAGTTGAAAATAACTCCTTGGATGTTTCGGCCTCCACTAGTTCGAAAGATCAGCAGCCAACAATTGCTGAGAAAAAGAAACGTCAACCTAATAAGGTATGTTTGAGACAAAAAGGAAATATGTAGAAATAGAGAATTAAAAAAAATCTCAACTAGAACTGAACTAGAGCTGAACTAGAACTGAACTAGAACTGAACTAGAACTGAACTAGACTAAACTAGAACTGACTAGAACTGAACCTAGAACTGAACTAGAACTGACTAGACTGAACTAGAACTGAACTAGAACTTAACTAGAACTGAACTAAACTGAACTAGAACTGAACTAGAACTGAACTAGAACTGAACTAGAACTGAACTAGAACTGAACTAGAACTGAACTAGAACTGAACTAGAACTGAACTAGAACTGAACTAGAACTGAACTAGAACTGAACTAGAACTGACTAGAACTGAACTAGAAACTGAACTAGAACTGAACTAGAACTGAACTAGAACTGAACTAGAACTGACTGAACTGAAATAGAACTGAACTAGACTGAACTAGAACTGAACTAGAACTGACTAGAACTGAACTAGAAAGAACTGAACTAGAACTGAACTAGAACTGAACTAGAACTGAACTAGAACTGAACTAGAACTGAACTAGAACTGAACTAGAACTGAACTAGAACTGAACTAGAACTGAACTAGAACTGAACTAGAACTGAACTAGAACTGAACTAGAACTGAACTAGAACTGAACTAGAACTGAACTAGAACTGACTAGAACTGAACTAGAACTGAACTAGAACTGAACTAGAACTGAACTAGAACTGAACTAGAACTGAACTAGAACTGAACTAGAACTGAACTAGAACTGAACTAGAACTGAACTAGAACTGAACTAGAACTGAACTAGAACTGAACTAGAACTGAACTAGAACTGAACTAGAACTGAACTAGAACTGAACTAGAACTGAACTAGAACTGAACTAGAACTGAACTAGAACTGAACTAGAACTGAACTAGAACTGAACTAGAACTGAACTAGAACTGAACTAGAACTGAACTAGAACTGAACTAGAACTGAACTAGAACTGAACTAGAACTGAACTAGAACTGAACTAGAACTGACTAGAACTGAACTAGAACTGAACTAGAACTGAACTAGAACTGAACTAGAACTGAACTAGAACTGAACTAGAACTGAACTAGAACTGAACTAGAACTGAACTAGAACTGAACTAGAACTGAACTAGAACTGAACTAGAACTGAACTAGAACTGAACTAGAACTGAACTAGAACTGAACTAGAACTGAACTAGAACTGAACTAGAACTGAACTAGAACTGAACTAGAACTGAACTAGAACTGAACTAGAACTGAACTAGAACTGAACTAGAACTGAACTAGAACTGAACTAGAACTGAACTAGAACTGAACTAGAACTGAACTAGAACTGAACTAGAACTGAACTAGAACTGAACTAGAACTGAACTAGAACTGAACTAGAACTGAACTAGAACTGAACTAGAACTGAACTAGAACTGAACTAGAACTGAACTAGAACTGAACTAGAACTGAACTAGAACTGAACTAGAACTGAACTAGAACTGAACTAGAACTGAACTAGAACTGAACTAGAACTGAACTAGAACTGAACTAGAACTGAACTAGAACTGAACTAGAACTGAACTAGAACTGAACTAGAACTGAACTAGAACTGAACTAGAACTGAACTAGAACTGACTAGAACTGAACTAGAACTGAACTAGAACTGAAACTAAAAATGAACTGGAACTGAAGTTGAACTGAACTAGAACTGAACTTGAACTGAACTAGAACTGAACTGAACTAGAACTGTACTAGAACTGAACTAGAACTGAACTAGAACTGAACTAGAACTGAACTAGAACTGAACTAGAACTGAACTAGAACTGAACTAGAACTGAACTTAAACTGAACTAGAACTGAACTAGAACTGAACTAGAACTGAACTAGAACTGAACTAGAACTGAACTAGAACTGAACTAGAACTGAACTAGAACTGAACTAGAACTGAACTAGAACTGGACTAGAACTGAACTAGAACTGAACTAGAACTGAACTAGAACTGAACTAGAACTGAACTAGAGCTGAACTAGAACTGAAACTAAAAATGAACTGGAACTGAAGTTGAATTGAACCATAACATGGTATTTTTGAGAGTTCTTAACCACAGAAGAGCCAGTTGCAACAAGGTCATTCTGCCACCACAGAAGAAAAAATCGAACAACGGAAGTCATGGACTTTCCGCATGTTTCGCGTTTTGGTCGCAGCTTTTTATATTTTCATGGAAGTTCCAATAGTTATTTCGTTGGTCAATAAAACTTCTGGAAATTGTTCTTTTCAGAACAAATGTTGTCATTCAAATCTCTTGAACTTATTACCTTTTGATGTATAAATTAACGTTTAAATCCAAGTTTTTGACGAAAGAACAATTTGTTTCATAATCAAATACTTTAAAAAATATTCAAGTCATTTCCGATGACAGTTCTATGTAAATCTTAAGCTACTATTAAATTGAAGGGTAATGGAACATTTACTATGTAATTTTTAAAACCAACGTAGATCATGTAGAGAAAAGTTCATTGTTACAAATATTTCTTGGGTTTTTATAAAACAATTTTTTTTTTTTTTAATTTTGTTGCGTGCCACATATACATTTTAACAGAAACCACCAACAAAAACTTACAAGTCAATATAATGTGGTTGGTTGGTAGTACTATATTATGATTAAGCCAACTGTAAAACAGACTTTTTAAGAATACAAAAAAACTACCAAAAACAACATATAAATAAAAAAGGAATGAATTTCCTTTTCTTGAAACAACAATCTAGACTGTTTTCTGTTTCTTCTGGAGTAAAAAGAACTTTAGTTTGTTTATAACTCTCTTCAGTTCTTGCTTATTTTTCTTTATTCTATAGACAAGAGACATAAAGACGCATAAAACACCATTAAACATAATCACTGTTCCATTGAACGAACAAAAATCATTTAGCGAAACCAAAAATGGAACGAAAGAAAAAAAAACTAAAATAAAAGCTACAACCGATCACAAAATCAACAAAAAGCAAGACAAATATAAAAACATCAACTTCAAATGCAAAAGAAGAAGATGTAAAAACAACAAAACAAAAAAAAGTAACCAAGACCCAGACCTTTTTTTAAACCCCCAAGAACTGATTTGTTTTTAAATAAAAAGGGAAATGAATGAATGAACGAGCAAGCGAGCGAGCGACTGGTCAAATGAATGAATAACAAAAAAATGTGTTAAAACATTTCCATTTATGGTTCCTTCAAGTTCAAAAGTTTTAACTCTGATAATGACCACGAGGTATATAGAGGATGAAGATGATGATGGTCAGAGACATTTTGGTTTTAATGCCACACAATTACAATCATAACTTAGCAAACGCACTTTAAAACATCACTTGCAGCAATAGCTTTTTGTTATTATTTCCATGGTACTTTACTTTAGTTGTTTATACTCTTTTTGTTTGGAGCTGTTTAGAAGTAAAGTACTTACACCACAATTGCCTTCCAAAGCATATTACGTTAGCGGTGGCATGAGTAGCATCAGGTAGTTTATTGTTGTTTTGACTGTTGTTAATCACCATGACCATGACAACTTTGACTAAAAGTGGTCGTTATTATGAATCGAAGTTTAATAAAATTAAAGATAATTTTAATATTGTCCAATATCGTTATCCTTCTTTGGAATATTCTAGTTCTGTTCTAGTTCTGTTCTAGTTCTGTTCTAGTTCTGTTTAGTTCTGTTTCTAGTTCTGTTCTAGTTCTGTCTAGTTCTGTTCTGTTCTGTTCTAGATCTGTTTTCTAGTTCTGTTCTAGTTCTGTTCTAGTTCTGTTCTAGTTCTGTTCTAGTTCTGTTCTAGTTCTGTTCTAGTTTGTTCTAGTTTCTGTTCTTGTTTTCTGTGTTCAGTTCTGTTGTCAGTTCTGTTCTAGTTCTGTTCTAGTTCTGTTCTAAGTTATGTTCTAGTTCTATTTCTGTTTCTAGTTCTGTTCTAGTTCTTTTCTAGTTTCTGCTGTTCTAGTCTTTTCTAGTTCTGTTTCTAGTTCTGTTCTAGTTCGGTTCTATTCTGTTCTAGTTCTGTTCTAGTTCTGTTCTAGTTCTGTTCTGTACTAGTTCTGTTCTGTACTAGTTCTGTTCTGTACTAGTTCTGTTCTGTTCTAGTTCTGTTCTAGTTCTGTTCTAGTTCTGTTCTAGTTCTGTTCTAGTTCTGTTCTAGTTCTGTTCTAGTTCTGTTCTAGTTCTGTTCAAGTTCTGTTCTAGTTCTGTTCTAGTTCTGTTCTAGTTCTGTTCTAGTTCTGTTCTAGTTCTGTTCTAGTTCTGTTCTAGTTCTGTTCTAGTTCTGTTCTAGTTCTGTTCTAGTTCTGTTCTAGTTCTGTTCTAGTTCTGTTCTAGTTCTGTTCTAGTTCTGTTCTAGTTCTGTTCTAGTTCTGTTCTAGTTCTGTTCTAGTTCTGTTCTAGTTCTGTTCTAGTTCTGTTCTAGTTCTGTTCTAGTTCTGTTCTAGTTCTGTTCTAGTTCTGTTCTAGTTCTGTTCTAGTTCTGTTCTAGTTCTGTTCTAGTTCTGTTCTAGTTCTGTTCTAGTTCTGTTCTAGTTCTGTTCTAGTTCTGTTCTAGTTCTGTTCTAGTTCTGTTCTAGTTCTGTTCTAGTTCTGCTTTCTAGTTCTGTTCTAGTTCTGTTCTAGTTCTGTTCTAGGTTCTAGTCTCTAGTTCTGTTCTAGTTCTGTTCTAGTTCTGTTCTAGTTCGGTTCTAGTTCTGTTCTAGTTCTGTTCTAGTTCTGTTCTAGTTCTGTTCTAGTTCTGTTCTAGTTCTGTTCTAGTTCTGTTCTAGTTCTGTTCTAGTTCTGTTCTAGTTCTGTTCTAGTTCTGTTCTAGTTCTGTTCTAGTTCTGTTCTAGTTCTGTTCTAGTTCTGTTCTAGTTCTGTTCTAGTTCTGTTCTAGTTCTGTTCTAGTTCTGTTCTAGTTCTGCTCTAGTTCTGTTCTAGTTCTGTTCTAGTTCTGTTCTAGTTCTGTTCTAGTTCTGTTCTAGTTCTGTTCTAGTTCTGTTCTAGTTCTGTTCTAGTTCTGTTCTAGTTCTGTTCTAGTTCTGTTCTAGTTCTGTTCTAGTTTTGTTCTAGTTCTGTTCTTGCTCTGTTCTAGTTTTGTTCTAGTTTTGTTCTAGTTCTGTTCTAGTTATGTTCTGTTTTAGCTCTAGTGTCTAAAGCTAAATTGATTAATTTATTACTTAACTAAGTCTGTAATAGCACGACTTTAAAATAATTACCCTTTTATCCTTTAATAATACTTTCCCACCTTTAAAGTAAACCAAATAGCACCCACCCACACTCATAACCTGCTGCTGGCAACTATCAACAAGAGTTCTTGCTGTTCTGCTTGGCAATTGTCAGAACTGGTGAATAACCTTTTTGTCAAGTTGTTTTGATATAACGTTGTTATCGTTATTATTGTTTTGCAAATCATAATACGATCTCATCGCATCGTCATTTAACTTTAAATAAAAATTATCTGCACCAGTAGCTCAAGTAAATACAACCACTTAATCTCAGCACAACTAATGAATGAATAAATAAATGAATAGAAAGAAAAGTAGCAGCAGTAGCTGTAGAAAGGAACTCTTAAATTAAATTAATAATTTTCTACAGTTACCACGCCGTATTTCATATTTGATTTAAGCAAAACTTAACTACAATAATTTGTCTACGGCATTCGTCACCAACGAAGCAACATCGTTGTACACTTTTCAATTGACAACTTTAGGCTGAAAGACATGGATAGCAAAAGCAGCAAAATGTTGCAGTTAGCAGTAGAAAAAATCATTAAATAAGTAGCATGGCTAAGAAGAAGAAAAAACAGGGCGCTCCTTAACATTACGTGCACCAATTTTACGTTCTACGTTTATTTTTCTCTCGTTCTATTATTGAGTGTGTGTTCGCTTAACTTGGTTTACAATTTAATGCACTTTATTTTAGCTGTTGTTGTTGTGCTTGTTGCACTATTAACGCTGCAGCAGTTGTCTGCTTTTGTGCATAAACATTTTCAAATTGCTGGCAACATTGTGAGGCAGTCTTTTTGTACTCTTAAAGGTTTCGTTTTGTTTCCCGCAGTCGCATTATAGTTTTCTTGTTATTTTTATTGTGTCGTAGAAAAATAATTTTCAATTTACATTGTTACAAATTTCAAGTGGAGGGGAACTAAAATTATTATGCTATAATTTGCATTACACCGTTTGTTTATTTTGTCATAAATTTTCTTTTCTCATGTTGAAGTGGACAAAAGTTTTCACTAAAATATCAAAAATTCACAAAAAAATCTAATTTTCCCAAGAAAATCGAAATTTCACAAAAAAATGGAAAATTTTACAAAAACTTAAATTTTCATAAAAATAAAAATTTTACTAAAAATCGAACTTTTTGGCGAATTTTTTGGTGAATTTTTGATATTTTAGTTAATATTCGATTTTCTATTGAAAACTTCATTTCCACTTCTATTTTAGCTCAGTTCAAGTCCAGCTCCAATTCAGTTCTAGTTCGAGTTCAGCTCTTGTTCAGTTCTGGTTCAGTTCTAGTTCAGTTCTAGTTCAGTTCTAGTTTAGTTCTAGTTGAGTTCTAGTTGAGTTCTAGTTGAGTTCTAGTTCAGTTCTAGTTCAGTTCTAGTTCAGTTCTAGTTCAGTTCTAGTTCAGTTCTAGTTCAGTTCTAGTTCAGTTCTAGTTCAGTTCTAGTTCAGTTCTAGTTCAGTTCTAGTTCAGTTCTAGTTCTAGTTCAGTTCTAGTTCAGTTCTAGGTCAGCTCTAGTTCTGTTCTAGTTCAGTTCTAGTTCAGTTCTAGTTCAGTTCTAGTTAGGCTTGCCAGATTTGAAATCAACGAAAAACGTACATCGTAGTTAAAAAAGCAGTACAATTGAATAAAAAAAGTACAATTGTTTATTTTCAAAAAAATTAAATTAAATTGTTCTAAAAACGCTATATTGACATTGGTTGCTATGATTTTTCACAAAAAACTTATATAACACTAATTTATCACAATAAAATTAATCCAATTACAAATCATTTTTTTAATATTAGTGTGCTATTAATTTATATATTTTCTTTAAAAAGTGTAAAATTCCCTAAATTTTAGTTTCGTTTGGTTTGTTTACGTTTTCAAATATTAACCATTTGTTGTGAACATATGTTTGATATCTTTTTATGGAGAAAAAATGTCCAGTAAAATATAAAAACTCTCTATCTCTAACTGTTACAAAAACGTTACAACTTTTACTCTGTTATTTAAATTTGTCATTCTTCAAACATCCTCAGATACCTAATTTTCGAAAAATTAGCCACCCTGCTACGAAAAATAAGAATGGCAGTATAGTTTTTAAAAATCGTTCCACAGCGGAACTGGATAAAGCTATCGAATATGTACCTACACGACGGAGCATTATGCATTACATTTTAACATTCAAAACATGTCATTCACATTTGCAGTCTTTTTTTATGCCGAAAATTCATTAAAAACTTTCATTACAGTGATATCTTAATCAAAATTTAACAACTTTAAAGTATTTTGAATAAACCCTCTATTTTATGCATGACAAATGCATCGAAACGTCTTATAGTTGAATTTGCCTTTCTGAGCTTAGTAAATCCACTTTCAAACTATGTATCTCTGAAGTCCTTAAATAGCGATTCTATAGAATATTTGTATATGGTCATGATTACATCTATACAATTATGGTTAAATTCAAAAAAGAAGTACAAAAATAAGTACAAATACTAAAAAGAAGTACATTTGCGTACTTCTTTATGGGTTATGCAGTTAAAAGTACAATTACTAAAAAGAAGTACGCGTACTGCTGAAAACAGTACGTCTGGCAAGCCTAGTTCTAGTTCAGTTCTAGTTCTAGTTCAGTTCTAGTTCAGTTCTAGTTCAGTTCTAGTTCAGTTCTATTTCAGTTCTAGTTCAGTTCTAGTTCAGTTCTAGTTCAGTTCTAGTTCAGTTCTAGTTCAGTTCTAGTTCAGTTCTAGTTCAGTTCTAGATCAGTTCTAGTTCAGTTCTAGTTCAGTTCTAGGTCAGCTCCAGTTTAGTTCTAGTTCAGTTCTAGTTCAGTTCTAGTTCAATTCTAGTTCAGTTCTAGTTCAGTTCTAGTTCAGTTCTAGTTCAGTTCTAGTAGTCAGTTCTAGTTCAGTTCAGTTCTAGTTCAGTTCTAGTTCAGTTCTAGTTCAGTTCTAGTTCAGTTCTAGTTCAGTTCCAGTTCAGTTCTAGTTCAGTTCTAGTTCAGTTCTAGTTCAGTTCTAGTTCAGTTCTAGTTCAGTTCTAGTTCAGTTCTAGTTCAGTTCTAGTTCAGTTCTAGTTCAGTTCTAGTTCAGTTCTAGTTCAGTTCTAGTTCAGTTCTAGTTCAGTTCTAGTTCAGTTCTAGTTCAGTTCTAGTTCAGTTCTAGTTCAAAAACTTCAGTTTGCTACTGACATAGTTTTAAAGTGAAAAGTAGAAACCAACAGATTTTGGTTTCAGATATTATTATACACCTTTCCCTATTAAAGGAAACAGTGTTCATGGAAATAAAATTGCAATGACACCTCAAATGTAAAAATTGTATGAATAAGCAATAAATGTCAGAGGGTTTTAGTTAAAATAAATATTCTTATTACCAAAAGAAAAAAGTTTTTTTATGTAAAATAACAAGCTTGAATAATTTTGTAACAAGTTTAACTACAAAAAAAAATTACTTGAAAAAAGGGGATCTTTATTTATGAAGAAACTAAAAACTGAAACTGATTTCAGATTAAAAAATACTTCCGTTTTTAATAAGAAAAAAATTAACCCTTTTTTTCTATAAAAATTAATTTATTGCAGACTGCAGCTACTACAACATTACCTACAGGAGGTATTACCATACCAGCCACTCCTCCAGCCATAACTAACTTCTCTAATACACTGGCTGCTGGTGATGATTTATCAAATACTTCACCCTCGGCTAAACGTTTAAAATTGGAAATACCGAATAATACAGCAGCTATAGATGATGATTCTATAGATGTGGCGGCTTCGGAAACATCTAGTACCTCTTTACATATAAATAATAGTGAAACTTTACAACAACAGCCGCTGCCACAACAACAGAATGACGATTCTGAAAATGAGGCTTTGATTGTAGATTGTGAAAGTCCCATGCAACAGGGCAACGAATCACCAAGTAAGTCAAACGCATTTTTATTTTATTTTCATTATTATACTTTTATTTTATTAACTCTTGTTGATCTTTAATGATCTATTTAAATAATTTTATTGGGGGGTTTTTATTAAACAAAGTTTAACAGAGCACAGTGGTATAGGAAAAAAAAAAAGAGGGAAATAATTCGGTAACTTCTAAACGGTTAATCCGATTTTAATGAAATTTGGTGTGCACAAAGAGGAGGTGTTGTCGAGTTTAGGTTTTGAATTTGGACCTTATAGGCCAACCAGGGGCCCGGCGGGGGGTCCTCAAATTAGGACACCTCGGCTATGTTAAATTTTTAAAACGATCCTATTTCTTCATTTGAGTTCCGATTTAAAAAAAATTTCGTATATAGAATCTTCTCATCGAGCACTATAAAAATGTCGTCGTAGCAGTAAATTATCTCTTATAGTTTAGGAGATATTCGCATTTGAATATTAAAATTTTAAAATTTTTACCGTCCTTACTTTAGTTTTTTTGATAATAGCAGGTCCAAATATTTCCGATTTTTTTTTATTTGCTTAACAACAAGTTTATATACCAAGCAGTGAAAGAATTATGTAAAAATCATGACTGAGTCCAAAGTTATAGGCATTTAAATTTAAAAAATTAAAAAAAGGCGATTTTTTGTCATTTTTTTGGGAAAAAAGTATCTTTTTCTTTTTAAGTTATCTAAAAAGTTTCTAAGAAGATGTATATAGAATTTATACTTTTTGGAAAGCTGACTTTACATAAAATACGATAAATGAAACAAAACCTAAAAATTTTTGATACCGAGGGGACCAGGTCCATCCAAAAAAACCCTATTTTTTATGGAAAATTAAATTTTGAGCAAAAATTCTCAAATCGCATAGTCGATATCAAATTATAGTGACCTGTTTTATATGACCCAATAAGTTCTTAATCATTTTGTAACGGGTTTCGATAACCCCGCCCCTGGTATGGATATAATAGGCAAAAAACCAAAAAATCCCATTTTTGGGATTTTTTAAAACTTTTTTGGGAATTCCGGGATTTCTAATAAGAAAATTCGAAATTTTTATTTAATTTTGGATTTTGAGTAAAAAAATCTACCTAACTGTAAAATTTCATCAAAAAATATTCATAAATAAAATTTTTATTGCAATTTGAAAAATTTGTATCTTCGCAAAAACTGTATAAAAAACATTTTTTAATTTTTTTTAAAAAAAGTATTCCGCGAATTTTTTAATTTTCAAAAATTATATACAGTTTTGAAAAATAGACAAAATTACCTTTCCATTGATATATAACATGCCTACCTAATGTTTTTTAAGTGACAAATTAATTAGGGAAAACTCAACATCTTTTAGAAAATTTGCCTAGCACTATTATTTTCATCCATAAGGTTAACTCTTAAATTTGTTACATATATGGATGAAAATAATAGTGCTAGGTAAATTTTCTAAAAGATGTTGAGTTTTCCCTAATTAATTTGTCACTTAAAAAACATTAGGTAGGCATGTTATATATCAATGGAAAGGTAATTTTGTCTATTTTTCAAAACTGTATATAATTTTTGAAAATTAAAAAATTCGCGGAATACTTTTTTTAAAAAAAATTAAAAAATGTTTTTTATTCAGTTTTTGCGAAGATACAAATTTTTCAAATTGCAATAAAAATTTTATTTATGAATATTTTTTGATGAAATTTTACAGTTAGGTAGATTTTTTTACTCAAAATCCAAAATTAAATAAAAATTTCGAATTTTCTTATTAGAAATCCCGGAATTCCCAAAAAAGTTTTAAAAAATCCCAAAAATGGGATTTTTTGGTTTTTTGCCTATTATATCCATACCAGGGGCGGGGTTATCGAAACCCGTTACAAAATGATTAAGAACTTATTGGGTCATATAAAACAGGTCACTATAATTTGATATCGACTATGCGATTTGAGAATTTTTGCTCAAAATTTAATTTTCCATAAAAAATAAGGTTTTTTTGGATGGACCTGGTCCCCTCGGTATCAAAAATTTTTAGGTTTTGTTTCATTTATCGTATTTTATGTAAAGTCAGCTTTCCAAAAAGTATAAATTCTATATACATCTTCTTAGAAACTTTTTAGATAACTTAAAAAGAAAAAGATACTTTTTTCCCAAAAAAATGACAAAAAATCGCCTTTTTTTAATTTTTTAAATTTAAATGCCTATAACTTTGGACTCAGTCATGATTTTTACATAATTCTTTCACTGCTTGGTATATAAACTTGTTGTTAAGCAAATAAAAAAAAATGGCGAAAATCGGAAATATTTGGACCTGCTATTATCAAAAAAACTAAAGTAAGGACGGTAAAAATTTTAAAATTTTAATATTCAAATGCGAATATCTCCTAAACTATAAGAGATAATTTACTGCTACGACGACATTTTTTATAGTGCTCGATGAGGAGATTCTATATACGAAATTTTTTTTAAATCGGAACTCAAATGAAGAAATAGGATCGTTTTAAAAATTTAACATAGCCGAGGTGTCCTAATTTGAGGACCCCCCGCCGGGCCCCTGGTTGGCCTATAAGGTCCAAATTCAAAACCTAAACTCGACAACACCTCCTCTTTATGCATACCAAATTTCATTAAAATCGGATTAACCGTTTAGAAGTTACCGAATTATTTCCCTCTTTTTTTTTCCTATACCACTGTGCAGAGTTAAGTGTACAGTGAATGTGTGTGTGTGTGTCAAGTGTTTAAACAAAAAAACAGAACTGAAGAAAAGTTTTTACTACAGTTGTCAAATTTTTTTATTACTACACATTATATCAATGTAGTACATCATAAAACATCAGTGTATTGTATTGTAAATTTTAACCCAACATCGCTTATGCGTTTGGCATTTCTAAAGAGGTGACCAAATGTATTCACAAGTTAACAATCCGCTTTTGTTCTCAATAAATAAATTAGTTTATCGTCGTGTTAGCTTTTGTTTAGCAAAACAAAATGCTCTACATGAAATGATTATCCAATAAACTCCGATTTAATTTTACAGATTTTTTCGTTGATAAAATATTTAATCTAACGACAATGGCCCCTGGCCAAAAAGCACAATGTGTGGAAATTAAAATTTCATGGTAGCTTTTAATGGTGATATAAAAAGAAGTGTGGCTATGTTTTTATTTATTATAATACCCACTTATCGGTATTGTTTTGCTGGTCTTTTCTTAAAATGCACTTTCAAATACGCTTTTTGTTTTGAGAAAATTTATTGCATCAAATAAAAATTCATTAAGGTTCCTATTCAGGGGGAACATGATGGAAATCCACCACCTAATAAACAAGATTTTGTCACCAGCTTTAAACAATTAAAATTAATTTTCAAGCTGTTTTTAAATTTGCCTAATTAGCAGAGTAAATTTTTTTTATAAAAATTAATTGTTTTCTTGAGAAAGTTTAACTTTCCGAAATATTAAACCTGGAATTAAATTGCATATATCTTTTAATTTCGCCTTCAAACCAACTGGTCTTCTTAATATCCTATCACTTCTTCCACATCACTGACACTGCAACTTGTATTTGTGTATTCATGCTGACAATATAAAAAGCTACAAAAATCTCCCGTTTAATTTCAAATACCGATTACTCAATTGCAGCTAAATAAAAAGAACATGTATTACTTTAATGAAAAAAAAAAA
This sequence comes from Lucilia sericata, assembly GCF_015586225.1. Taxonomy (NCBI): domain Eukaryota; kingdom Metazoa; phylum Arthropoda; class Insecta; order Diptera; family Calliphoridae; genus Lucilia; species Lucilia sericata. The sequence continues at coordinate 291,495 of NW_023994176.1, read as the reverse complement.
CTTATATTCATTGTACAATAAACAGTCAATAACTACTTTGTAGTTTTGCATACAGTTGCAGCGCTAAGCCGATATCTGAAAACGGGCTAGATAATAATGAGACCAACTGAAATTCATAAGACATGGTAATGATCTAAAAGAAACTATAGTATTCTGCTAAATGTTCTTTAAATGCTGTTAAAGATTTCAAATGTTATGGATCCATTGGAATCAGATTAAGGTCTTGACTTCTTTAAGTCTTCCTGAGCTATAATCCTAGTAAACGACTTTTTTCATGTGTTATATATATCTGAGATTTGGTGATCACTTAGGTCATTGGGAAAATATCAGCCGTTTATATCTTCAAGTTTATTCTCGTACAACCGCCATCGATTCTTCAGATTTTTGTCATGTTATCATGGTCCGAATACGTTAAAGAATTCTGGGTTAAATGATCGAGAAAACCTTTTGAAATTTTTGAGATCTGATACATCGATTATTGGAAAATCGGAGTTATGACACCAATGAATCCTGAAACATCTAACTGCATAGATAAGTGAAAAAAGTCACACAATTTAAACTACGAACGCGTTTAGAATTACTCTCGGAGCACTTATCTAGTCCAAGTCTTCTATAGAAGGACCATCTTCTCTGGACTAGTTAAAGTTGGGGATCGCTGGGGAAAGGATTATTTTGCTTTGCTGAAGGGGGAATGTTCTTCCACTTAATACAAATGTCGCAGAGTTTACAATCTTTGGGCGAGAGTAAATCGGCTTGTGGGACAAAGTGGGGTTCTATATTGAAGACCCAGAAACAGAAATATAACACCGTTTACCAAATCATAACACAAGCTTCCAGGCACAAGTACGAGCAATAACTGAATGCGTAAATTGGATTAGAATAAATATGGCGCCCACAGCGCTTAATATATTTACCGACAGCCAGAAGGCAATAAGGGCGATATCAGGTGATAGAACTAAATCTAGGACCGTATTGGATAGTAAGAAAGCTTTAACAGAATACTCTCCCAGAGGTAAGGTTCACATCATATAGGTACCAGCCCACTCGGGAGTAGTCGGTAACGATAGGGCGAATGTAATAGCTTTAAAGGGAAGGGAGCTCGAGGCAGTTAACCTGACAAACGCAAAACCATTCGATGCAACAAAAGCTGAACTAAAAATATGGGTGAGAGAATCCCATAAGGCCTCTTGTAATAATGAAACAGTGGCTGGAACCACGAAGATCCTATGGGGTGACCCTGATGAGAGCAAGACGAAAAATTTCCTCAAAATGAGCAAGTCTGAAGTTAGTATGATGATACGTATTCTGAGTGGACACACAGGACTACGAGCACATCTATGCAAAAATTGGACGTGCGGATTCAGACGAGTGTAGAGCATGTGGAGAGGACAGTGAAACTCTGGAGCACTTTCTTTGACACTGCCAGGCATTCGTCGAAGTTAGATCCAAGTATTGGAAGTGATGTTGTTCCGGAAATAACATTCCTGACTAACACTGATTGGAAGATTCTTAGCAATTACGTTCAGGAAACTGAGTTTCTGAACACTGAAAAATAATTCATTCAGTTCCCTTTTTTTCATGATAAGGAGCGCACAACAGGCCCGATAGTGGCCTAGGTGTATTTCTTCGGATTTGATGTAGTATACATCCTCCTATCAACATAACCTAACTAAATCGGCTGTGTAGCGGAATAAAGATCATAACATCATGGAACAACAGTTGGTCCCATTTATCTTCCAACCACAAAGCTTGTGGGATGCAACATTTTAAGTCTTAAAGAAGTAAAGTAGACAGTAAATAGATATAGTAAGAAAATTATTGCAAAAATGTTTTCGCCGATTGTTTGTTCATTTTGCTAACATTTGAGTAAATTGTAATCGCTTATTTAAAAAGCAATGACAATTAACATACTTAACCAACAGGTAAACAAACAAATAGATATGAACGATCATACATATAGAAACGGATAAATAAATATACATACATATGGAGAAACAAACACAAAGGTGGTCATATATATATAAACATTTGATATAAATCTTGGAAGTTGCACCAAAAACCAATTGAAAACACAATTCTGACACAGAAAAAAAAACAGCAACATAATTGGAAAGTTTTTTTTGTGTGTGTGTAGATGTTTTTCTTACAATTTCTTAATAATGTTGACAATTTGTTGAAGTATGTTTTTTTTGAGTATATGATCTTTCAAAAAAAAAAAAAAAAATAAAAAAAGAAACAAATATCTTACAAGTGCTTAAACAAACTCTAATGACGACAATTACCAGAATTGCTTAAGAGAGAAAAAAAAACATGTAGACAACTTGAGGAGATCCATGTTAAAGAAAGATATAAAACTTTGATCCATTTTAATGGACAACAATAAAACTTTCTAAGCCATTTAGTAGAGGTAGTAGTAGTAGTAGTTGTTGGTAGCCTTTTGTTTTAGTGCGTTTTGGTATACAAATTCGTTGGGGTTTTTTTTCTAAAGTTTTCATTTGGGAGTTGTTTTTTTTGTGGATTTGTCAGTAGGATTATATTGAATTTGTTTTTGTAGCAGTTGTACATTTTGTTGTGCATTTTGCTAGTGTGGACTTGTATGCAAATTTTGACGTTTTTTTTCTAACAGTTTTATCGATTTGCAATTTGTTAAACTAATTTCAGTTTTTAGCCAAAATAATGTGAGACTAATTGTTGAGGAAATAATAAAGAAAAAGAAATACATTTAACATTTATTGATATGAGGTATTTTTAATCAAAATTGAGCTACTTACAGGAGAAGTTTTTAATGAGACTTCTCTTCTCACTGTAGTGTGTAGTGGGAACCTAACAGATTTTCCTAGTTCCTCATTACAGACATCTTATAATGATTTTGAAATTATAATAAAACCCAAAAATGTCATATCTGTATTCTTCTCATAATTCGTGCTGTCCTTCTGTGCATAAGCAAAACACCAATTTGATTGGATTAAGTTGTATTCTACCACAAATTCCTAATAAATTACACTTCAATTCGATTCAACTTTATTTTAAAATAGTCGAAACTCAGAGACTCTAAGAATCTGAAACTGACCTCAGATATTCTCCACCACATGTGGTCTTAGTGATATTGTATACTCAAGTTTGAAACGTTATCTGAAATTCCAATCTGTCCAAGGGTTTAATCTCTGCTATATATTATTCCTTCTTCGAGATATGTTAACCTAAAGTTTGATAAAATCTGTATTAAAAATTGTGTGTCTGATCAAATTTGATTTGATTATTTATTGAGGATTTGAATTTACTCTTAAAATTTGATCAAAAATAAATAAATTTTAAAACTGATAAAAAAGCTTTAAGTTGATCATTAATCAATTTGATCAATACTGTTTGGGTTATTTTAACTTTAATTTGATTGACTTTTTGGTTTTACTTAAACTCTAGTTGGAACAATAATCGTGGGTTTATTTTGACTGCAGTGTGATCTATAGCTTGGGTTTTATTTAAACTTCAGTTTGATAAATATCTTGGGTTTATTTAAACTGATCAACGGTAGTTAGCTGTTATTTAGTAGTAGTTTGTTATGTTAGTTAGTTATTAATATAGTTAGTAGTTAGTTAGTTAGTTAGTTATTGTTAGTTAGTAGTTTATTGGTTATTTAGTTAGTTAGTTATTAGTTAGTTTATTAGTTAGTTAGTTAAGTTAGTTAGTTAGTAGTTAGTTAGTTAGTTAGTTAGTTTAGTGTTAAGTTAGTTATTTAGTTAGTTAGTTAGTTGTTAGTTGTTAGTTTAGTTTAGTTATTTATTAGTTAGTTGTTTAGTTATTTTAGTTTAGTTATTTATTATTTATTTTAGTTAGTTAGTTAGTTGTTAGTTAGTTAGTTTTCGTTAGTTAGTTTTTAGTTAGTTGTTATTTAGTTCGTTAGTTAGTTTTCGTTAGTTATTAGTTAGTTAGTTCGTTTATTCTTAGTTAGTTTTTTTAGTTTCTTTAGTTAGTTTAGTATTATTCGTTAGTTAGTTAGTTATTAGTTAGTTAGTTAGTTAGTTTTATCTTGTTTAATTTAGACATCAGTGTGATCAATAACCTTGGGTTTATTTAAAGTTTTGTTTTATCAATAATCTTAAACTCCAGTTAAATTGATAATCTTGAATTATGTGGTTTTACTTAAACTTTAATAACCGTGGGTTTATTTAAGCTCCAGTTTGATCATATAATTTAAAAATCTTAGTTTAACTTTAAATCCAATTTGATCAATTATTATTTAAACTTTTATTGGATGCAAATCTTTTGTTAATTTAAAATTCAGTTTGGTCAATAACCATAGGTTTTTAGTCGATGATCGTGATTCCAATTTGATCTTTGATGGGTTGGTTTATTTAAACTTCAATCTGATCAAACATAAGCTAGATCAATATCCTTGGATTAATCAGTAATCCAGGATATTATAGTCTTAAATCAACTATTAAACTCTTATAATTCGAAATTTTTATAAAAAACTAAATTTTTATTAAAAATAAATACAAAATTTTCCATGTTTTGTTCACATTTTCCCTTATGACCTGAACTTGTTCATATTTTTCTAACATTTTATGATATTTTATAAATTGAAAATTTTTTTCTAGCATTTTATTTTTAATCTCTGATTTCATGACTTCATTGTTTGGCTAAAAAAACGAACACAATATTTTCATTTGTTTGAGGTGCAGTCGGATTATTGTTGTATGTAGTGTGTGACAAATTTTTCAATTTTCCCAAAAAAAAAAAAACACAATCTCTCTCTCGCCATGGCTTTAACATTTTAGACCAAATCTATTAAAACCAAAAAAAAAAAAAAAAAAAAAAAAACCTAAAAGAAGCTCAAGCAATAAAACCTGACAACCTACAAATAAATACGAAAAAAAAATCAACACACCATGAAATCTACTAGAATAAATATTAAAGAAATAAAATATTTTCTTTATTTTTTCGGAGGATTTTTTTGTATTTCTATGTTGATTTACATAAATTTATGCAATTTTTTGAAGATCGCGTGAACCACGAATATTGTTAGCTTCTTATGTTAATCTTATGAATTTTTGATGAATTTCCCTTTAGTTTAACCTCCTGTTATAGTCAAGTCGCCTTCAACTGGTGGTTAGTTTGAGAAGGTAGTTTATGTTAAGGGTTTTAAATGTTACAGCAACAAAAATTCAATTAAATTTTCCATCGCTCTCTATAAGATCGAAATTGTTAGTTGAATTCTCTCTCTAAAGGTCCATTTTATAACGTTGGGTGTGTGTTAGATTGCAAGTTCTGTTCTCGCTTTTGTCCTTTTGATTACCTTTTCCTTTATTTTGTCAATAGCTCTCTCAGCAGTCGTCCTCTACCCTTAACTTTGGCTTAAGTAAAGCAAATAAATATTTACCTTTTCATGTTTCTAAAAATTATTTCCAAATTATTTTTTATAATTTTCTTTCTTTATAACCAACCATAAAAAGGGGTTAATTTAATAAAGACGAAAAACAATATTTATTTTACTCTAAAAGCAAAAGAAAGTTTATTTTTTTTACTCGTCTGTCTCTAAAACTATAATTAAATTAAATTGAAATCAATTTGAAATAAAAACCCAGACTCCTTAACAAAAAAAAAAATAATAAATATTTTTCTATGATTTTTTTCCCAACTAAAACCACATTCCTGACCATGTAAAATATCATTCTTCTCATTGTCTGTCTGTCCATGTCTATGTCTTAATCATTTATTCATTATCTGTGTCTGTCTGACTGGTTAACTGTTACTGTTGTTTGCTGTCTATGACTACGTGTTGGCTGTTTTCCTCACTTTCCATGGATTTTATTTTGGTATCATATTTTTTTTTAGTTTTTCTTCTCATTATTGGCCAAGGATGCTTTTTTGCTAAACTTTAAAAGTAAATTTTTGTTCCACTTTTTCTTGTAAACGAAAAAATGGGTCAATTTATGCTTAAAAATTTTTCATCATAAAGCTAGAGTGTGTTTTGTTTAATTAAATTTTATATAATTTAAGTTGGTTATTATGAGTTTTAACTGCACTATGGGATAAAACATAATTAAGACTTTTTAAAAGCTATTAGTCAAATCCAACTCATAATGAAATTTCAGTTCTAGTTTAGTTCTAGTTCAGTTGTAGTTAAGTTCTAGTTCAGTTCTAGTTCAGTTCTAGTTCAGTTCTAGTTCAATTCTAGTTCAGTTCTAGTTCAGTTCTTGTTCAGTTCTTGTTCGGTTCTAGTTCAGCTCTAGTTCAGTTCTAGTTCAGTTCTAGTTCAGTTCTAGTTCAGTTCTAGTTCAGTTCTAGTTCAGTTCTAGTTCAGTTCTAGTTCAGTTCTAGTTCAGTTCTAGTTCAGTTCTAGTTCAGTTCTAGTTCAGTTCTAGTTCAGTTCTAGTTCATTCTAGTTCAGTTCTAGTTCAGTTCTAGTTCAGTTCTAGTTCAGTTCTAGTTCAGTTCTAGTTCAGTTCTAGTTCAGTTCTAGTTCAGTTCTAGTTCAGTTCTAGTTCAGTTCTAGTTCAGTTCTAGTTCAGTTCTAGTTCAGTTCCAGTTCAGTTCTAGTTCAGTTGTAGTTCAGTTGTAGTTCAGTTGTAGTTCAGTTCTAGTTCAGTTCTAGTTCAGTTCTAGTTCAGTTCTAATTCAGTTCTAGTTCAGTTCTAGTTCAGTTCTAGTTCAGTTCTAGTTCAGTTCTAGTTCAGTTCTAGTTTAGTTCTTGTTCGGTTCTAGACCAGTTCTAGTTCAGTTCTAGTTCAGTTCTAGTTCAGTTCTAGTTCAGTTCTAGTTCAGTTCTAGTTCAGTTCTAGTTCAGTTCTAGTTCAGTTCAAGTTCAGTTCTAGTTCAGTTCTAGTTCAGTTCTAGTTCAGTTCTAGTTCTAGTTCAGTTCCAGTTCAGTTCTAGTTCAGTTCTAGTTCAGTTCTAGTTCAGTTCTTGTTCGGTTCTAGTTCAGTTTTAGTTCAGTTCTAGTTCAGTTCTAGTTCAGTTCTAGTTCAGTTCTAGTTCAGTTCTAGTTCAGTTCTAGTTCAGTTCTAGTTCAGTTCTAGTTCAGTTCTAGTTCAGTTCTAGTTCAGTTCTAGTTCAGTTCTAGTTCAGTTCTAGTTCAGTTCTAGTTCAGTTCTAGTTCAGTTCTAGTTCAGTTCTAGTTCAGTTCTAGTTCAGTTCTAGTTCAGTTCTAGTTCAGTTCTAGTTCAGTTCTAGTTCAGTTCTAGTTCAGTTCTAGTTCAGTTCAAGTTCAGTTCAAGTTCAGTTCTAGTTCAGTTCTAGTTCAGTTCTAGTTCAGTTCTAGTTCTAGTTCAGTTCCAGTTCAGTTCTAGTTCAGTTCTAGTTCAGTTCTAGTTCAGTTCTAGTTCAGTTCTAGTTCAGTTCTAGTTCAGTTCTTGTTCGGTTCTAGTTCAGTTTTAGTTCAGTTCTAGTTCAGTTCTAGTTCAGTTCCAGTGCAGTTCTAGTTCAGTTCTAGTTCAGTTCTATTTCAGTTCTAGTTCAGTTCTAGTTCAGTTCTAGTTCAGTTCTAGTTCAGTTCTAGTTCAGTTCTTGTTCGGTTCTAGTTCAGTTCTAGTTCAGTTCTTGTTCGGTTCTAGTTCTGTTCTAGTTCAATTCTAGTTCTGTTCTAGTTCTGTTCTAGTTCTGTTCTGTTCTAGTTTTGTTCTAGTTCTGTTCTAGTTCTATTCTTGTTCTGTTCTAGTTCTATTCTAGTTCTCTTCTAGTTCTCTTCTAGTTCTGTTCTAGTTGTGTTTTAGTTCAGTCCTTGTTTTTTTCTATTTCTGTTATACTTCCGTTTTGGAATATTTAAATTTGTCGCCCATATTTCGAGTGTTACAAAAGATCTAGAAAGTAGTAAACCTTAGAAAACTGAATTGTTTTGCAAATTCTGGGTTTTTTCGCTTAACGTTGCCAATCTGTTTTACTTATTTACTTTAGTCCTTTCATTACAACTATGAGTTTGTTTACGTTTAAATTTCTTCAATTGTTGTTGTTTTGTTACTGCTGTTAGTACGTACTTCATCCACTCGGTTTATGCTTTAGATTCCATTTAGTGCACTTACACCAAGAGTGTGTATGAAATGGATCAACAACTAAGAAATGGAATAAAAAGAAAAACTGCGTGCAAAGCATTCAAATTAAAAGCTTAAACGTGCGTTTTATTACTTGTACTTTTGTTTTTGTTGGCTTAAAGCAACAACCAGACCAAACGAACCATTCAAATAGCAAATAACAAGCAACTACTACTTACCTACTGCTATTTATTACTATGAAATAAAGCATAAGAAGACTCAGTATATGAAGTGTTTGTATGTTTGTTTGTGCGTGTAGTTGTAGTAATTGCAGTGTTATTATTATATCAGTTGTTTGTTTTTGTTTACCGACCTGCCTGGCACCTCTCTTTTTACCATCATCAATGTTGCCACCATCATCATTATTTAATTTTTTTGTTATGTTAATAAATGAATAAAACAATTTGTTGTTCATTTCGTTTTATTATTTAATAATCATTTCTTTTTTATACCCACCATCAAAAAAGATGGGGGGTATATTGATTTTGTCATTCCGTTTGTAACACATAGAAATATTGGTCATAGACCCACAAAAGTATATATATTCTGGGTCCTCATTAAATTCTAAGACGATCTAGCCATGTCTGTCCGTCTGTCCGTCCGTCTGTCTGTCTGTCTGTTGAAAGCACGATAGAGTCCGAATGGAAAGTGCTAGAGGGTTGAAATTTCACATAAATATTTCTTATAGGTAAGGTTTGTTTGGTATTGAAAATGGGCAATATCGGTCCACGTTTTCGGATAGCCCCCATACAAGTGGCCCCTCGAATAGCAGCTTTAACAGCCATAACGTGTTTAAAAATACGAATATAGCGATGAAATTCGATATAAGTAAGTTTCTTATGATCCAAAATCAATATGCGAAATTTTATGAGGATCGGTCCATAATTGACCCTACTCCCCATATAAGGTCCCCCTCAGAAAATGACTTTAACGCTCATTACTGGCTTAAAAATACTAGTATATAGATGAAATTCGACATAAGTAAGTTTCATACGAGTCAAAATCTATCTAAAAAATTTTATGAGGATCGGTCCATGATTGACCCTACCCCGCATATAAGGTCCCCTTCAGAAAATGACTGCAACGCTCATTAATGGTTTAAAAATACGAGTGTAGCGATGAAATTCGACACAAATAAATTTAATACGAACCAAATTCTATCTACCAAATTTTATGAGGATCGACCCATAATTGACCCTACCCCCCTATACATGGTCCCCTTCAGAAAATTACTTTAACGCTTATAACTGGCCTAAATATACGAGTATATAGATGAAATTGGACATAAGTAAGTTTCATTCGAGTCAACCGAGGTTTGATGGTGGGTATATAAGATTCGGCATAGCCGAATATAACACTCTTACTTGTTTTAGTTTTTTTGTTAGTTTATTATAATTTTATTTCTATTTAAATTCCATCACACACAAACCCACTCTCGCACTAAAACTAAAACATCATTTGTTATAAATTTTAAATGAATTGTTTTCTCTTGTTTTCCGCACTTTTTTCTGTGCTTTTGTTCCTTGTACGAGACACGTGCCGTTTATAATTAATTAAAATATTAGTTTTCTATTAAATTGAATAATGTTTGTTGTTGTTTTATTGTTTTCATAACTTTTCTTTTGTTACAACAACACAACAAACCGTTACTATATGAGTATTACATGGAAATTTGAATTTAAATATATAATTTAAATAGAAATTTGAATTGTTCGAAAGGGGAGAAATGGGTGAGAGCAAAGATAGTGGGTTGCATTTACAAGTTAAACTTTTAGCGGTATTTTAATGTGGGCTTAGAGTATTGCTATTTTATGCTCCATTGAATGGAACTTTTGGAATATAAGAAATCTATACAATGTTAGAAATTGTTATTTAGAAATGTGTATGTTGCAGTTTTAAGAGAAATACACAGATTATTCTTGCAACGAGCGAACTTGTTCCATTTCCAGTTTCAATTCTACATCTAGTTCCATTCTAGTTCTGTTCTAGTTCTGTTCTAGTCCTGTTCTAGTTCTGTTCTAGTTCTGTTCTAGTTCTGTTCTAGTTCTGTTCTAGTTCTGTTCTAGTTCTGTTCTAGTTCTGTTCTAGTTCTGTTCTAGTTCTGTTCTAGTTCTGTTCTAGTTCTGTTCTAGTTCTGTTCTAGTTCTGTTCTAGTTCTGTTCTAGTTCTGTTCTAGTTCTGTTCTAGTTCTGTTCTAGTTCTGTTCTAGTTCTGTTCTAGTTCTGTTCTAGTTCTGTTCTAGTTCTGTTCTAGTTCTGTTCTAGTTCTGTTCTAGTTCTGTTCTAGTTCTGTTCTAGTTCTGTTCTAGTTCTGTTCTAGTTCTGTTCTAGTTCTGTTCTAGTTCTGTTCTAGTTCTGTTCTAGTTTGTTCTAGTTCTGTTCTAGTTCTGTTCTAGTTCTGTCTAGTTCTGTTCTAGTTCTGTTCTAGTTCTGTTCTAGTTCTATTCTAGTTCTGTTCCAGTTCTGTTCTAGTTCTGTTCTAGTTCTGTTCTAGTTCTGTTCTAGTTCTGTTCTAGTTCTGTTCTAGTTCTGTTCTAGTTGTGTTCTAGTTTTGTTCTAGTTGTGTTCTAGTTCTGTTCTAGTTCTGTTGTAGTTCTGTTCTAGTTTTGTTCTAGTTGTGTTCTAGTTCTGTTCTAGTTCTGTTGTAGTTCTGTTCTAGTTCTGTTCTAGTTCTGTTCTAGTTCTGTTCTAGTTCTGTTCTAGTTCTGTTCTAGGTCTGTTCTAGTTCTGTTCTAGTTCTGTTCTAGTCGTGTTCTAGTTGTGTTCTAGTCGAGTTCTAATTGTGTTCTAGTTCTGTTCTAGTTCTGTTCTAGTTCTGTTCTAGTTCTGTTCTAGTTCTGTTCTAGTTTCTAGTTCTAGTTCTAGTTCTGTTCTAGTTCTGTTCTAGTTCTGTTCTAGTTCTGTTCTAGTTCTGTTCTAGTTCTGTTCTAGTTCTGTTCTAGTTCTGTTCTAGTTCTGTTCTAATTCTGTTCTAGTTCTGTTCTAGTTCTGTTCTAGTTCTGTTCTAGTTCTGTTCTAGTTCTGTTCTAGTTCTGTTCTAGTTCTGTTCTAGTTCTGTTCTAGTTCTGTTCTGTTCTAGTTCTGTTCTAGTTCTGTTCTAGTTCTGTTCTAGTTCTGTTCTAGTTCTGTTCTAGTTCTGTTCTAGTTCTGTTCTAGTTCTGTTCTAGTTCTGTTCTAGTTCTGTTCTAGTTCTGTTCTAGTTCTGTTCTAGTTCTGTTCTAGTTCTGTTCTAGTTCTGTTCTAGTTCTGTTCTAAGTTCTGTTCTAGTTCTGTTCTAGTTCTGTTCTAGTTGAGTTCTAGTTCTGTTCTAGTTGTGTTCTAGTTCTGTTCTAGTTCTGTTCGTAGTTCTGTTCTAGTTCTGTTCTAGTTCTGTTCTAGTTCTGTTAGTTCGTTAGTTCTGTTCTAGTTCTGTTCTAGTTCTGTTCTAGTTCTGTTCTAGTTCTGTTCTAGTTCTGTTCTAGTTCTGTTCTAGTTCTGTTCTAGTTCTGTTCTAGTTCTGTTCTAGTTCTGTTCTAGTTCTGTTCTAGTTCTGTTCTAGTTCTGTTCTAGTCGTGTTCTAGTTCTGTTCTAGTCGAGTTCTAATTGTGTTCTAGTTCTGTTCTAGTTCTGTTCTAGTTCTGTTCTAGTTCTGTTCTAGTTCTGTTCTAGTTCTGTTCTAGTTCTGTTCTAGTTCTGTTCTAGTTCTGTTCTAGTTCTTTTCTAGTTCTGTTCTAGTTCTGTTCTAGTTCTGTTCTAGTTCTGTTTCTAGTTCTGTTCTAGTTCTGTTCTAGTTCTGTTCTAGTTCTGTTCTAGTTCTGTTCTAGTTCTGTTCTAGTTCTGTTCTAGTTCTGTTCTTTCTAGTTCTGTTCTAGTTCTGTTCTAGTTCTTCTAGTTTCTGTTCTGTTCTAGTCTGTTCTATGTTCTGTTCTAGTTCTGTTCGTTCTAGTTCTGTTCTAGTTCTAGTTCTGTTCTAGTTCTGTTCTAGTTCTGTTCTAGTTCTGTTCTAGTTCTGTTCTAGTTCTGTTCTAGTTCTGTTCTAGTTCTGTTCTAGTTCTGTTCTAGTTCTGTTCTAGATCTATTCTAGTTCTATCCTAGACCTTTTCTAGTTCTGTTCTAGATTATTTTTACTACATTATACAAAGTCATTTAAAATTGGATATAATACAATAATTTGTATCTCATTTTATAAGTTTTTCAACAAAATTCCCACAAATAAATTCTTCCAAATTTATGACAAATCAATCTTTTTCTACAAATCTTCTAATAATTTTGCCAACACGATTTATACATATATTTGTTTAAGCTTCTAATGAAACAAATCTTAAACACAAATCAAAATTCTTGCAACCTCAAGTAGAAGCAGTTGCAACTGCTTGCTACTGCTGCCGTTGCTGCTGCTGTTACTGATGTTGCTTATATAAAAATCATGTTACGTTGAAAAACTATAGGGGGCAATAAGGTGTAAATTTATGCGCATCTCATAATAATCTACAAACATAGATACAAACATACATACAACTTCACAAAAAAAAAATATATTATGAAAAAAATCATTAAAAACATGATTATAACATTTTTTCTTATACAAAAAAATAATAATAAACAATAAAAAATAACAAACTTTTAAACGCATTTTTCACGTTTGAAAACTATTTTGAAGTTGTTCAAGTTTTTGCAACTTAGGCAAAAGGTGCATAGATACATCTATCTACTTAAATACATACTTGGAGTACTTGCTGCTAGCTGGCTGGCACTTGCTTTTTATTTCGAATGTGTTGTATATCACTTCTACTACTTTGGGCTTCATTATATTTATATTGTTTTTTTTTTATTATGAGTATGATGTATTTATTAGCACAATTTTTTATAATTTTTTTTTTTTTTGTGTGAATTATTTTGCACCCAACTCCCAAATCACACAAAAATTCACAAGTTTACTAATGTGAACAGTAAAGTGAAGGAGTGGAAACTTTTAACAATAATTGCGACTAAAAATAACAATACAATACAACTAACTATTAGGTAAAAGGTCTAAAGCTTAATTTTCGTTCTAATACTTGCTGAGCTCTAGTTGAATTCTAATTAAGTTCTAGTTCAGTTCTTGTTCAGTTCTAGTTCAGTTCTAGTGCAGTTCTAGTTCAGTTCTAGTTCAGTTCTAGTTCAGTTCTAGTTCAGTTCTAGTTCAGTCTAGTCGTTCTAGTCAGTTCTAGTTCAGTTCTAGTTCAGTTCTAGTTCAGTTCTAATTCAGTCTAGTTCAGTTTCTAGTTCAGTTCTAGTTCAGTTCGTAAGTTCTAGTCAGTTCTAGTTCAGTTCTAGTTTCAGTTCTAGTTCAGTTCTAGTTAGTTCTAGTTCAGTTCTAGTTCAGTTCTAGTTCAGTTCTAGTTCAGTTCTAGTTCAGTTCTAGTTCAGTTCTAGTTCAGTTCTAGTTCAGTTTCTAGTTCAGTTCTAGTTCAGTTCTAGTTCAGTTTCTAGTTCAGTTCTAGTTCAGTTCTAGTTCGTTCTAGTTCAGTTCTAGCTTCAGTTCTATTAGTTTAGTTCAGTTCTAATTCAGTTCTAGTTCAGTTCTAGTTCAGTATTCAGTCTAGTTCAGTTCTAGTTCAGTTCTAGTTCAGTTCTAGTTCAGTTCTAGTTCAGTTCTAGTTCAGTTCTAGTTCAGTTCTAGTTCAGTTCTAGTTCAGTTCTAGTTCAGTTCTAGTTCAGTTCTAGTTCAGTCTTAGTTCAGTTCTGTTCAGTTCTAGTTCAGTTCTAGTTCAGTTCTAGTTTCAGTTCTAGTTCAGTTCTAGTTCAGTTCTTCGTTCAGTTCTAGTTCAGTTCTAGTTCCGTTCTAGTTCAGTTCTAGTTCAGTTCTAGTTCAGTTCTAGTTCAGTTCTAGTTCAGTTCTAGTTCAGTTCTAGTTCAGTTCTAGTTCAGTTCTAGTTCAGTTCTAGTTCAGTTCTAGTTCAGTTCTAGTTCAGTTCTAGTTCAGTTCTAGTTCAGTTCTAGTTCAGTTCTAGTTCAGTTCTAGTTCAGTTCTAGTTCAGTTCTAGTTCTAGTTCAGTTCTAGTTCAGTTCTAGTTCAGTTCTAGTTCAGTTCTAGTTCAGTTCTAGTTCAGTTCTAGTTCAGTTCTAGTTCAGTTCTAGTTCAGTTCTAGTTTAGTTCTAGTTCAGTTCTAGTTCAGTTCTAGTTCAGTTCTAGTTCAGTTCTAGTTCAGTTCTAGTTCAGTTCTAGTTCAGTTCTAGTTCAGTTCTAGTTCAGTTCTAGTTCAGTTCTAGTTCTAGTTCAGTTCTAGTTCAGTTCTAGTTCAGTTCTAATTCAGTTCTAGTTCAGTTCTAATTCAGTTCTAGTTCAGTTCTAGTTCAGTTCTAGTTCAGTTCTAGTTCAGTTCTAGTTCAGTTCTAGTTCAGTTCTAGTTCAGTTCTAGTTCAGTTCTAGTTCAGTTCTAGTTCAGTTCTAGTTCAGTTCTTGTTCAGTTCTTTCAGTTCTAGTTCAGTTCTAGTTCAGTTCTAGTTCAGTTCTAGTTCAGTTCTAGTTCAGTTCTAGTTCAGTTCTAGTTCAGTTCTGGTTCAGTTCTAGTTCAGTTCTAGTCCAGTTCTATTTCAGTTCTAGTTCAGTTCTAGTTCAGTTCTAGTTCAGTTCTAGTTCAGTTCTAGTTCAGTTCTAGTTCAGTTCTAGTTCAGTTCTAGTTCAGTTCTAGTTCAGTTCTTGTTCAGTTCTAGTTCAGTTCTAGTTCAGTTCTGTTCAGTTCTTGTTCAGTTCTAGTTCAGTTCTAGTTCAGTTCTAGTTCAGTTCTAGTTCAGTTCTAGTTCAGTTCTAGTTCAGTTCTAGTTCAGTTCTAGTTCAGTTCTAGTTCAGTTCTAGTTCAGTTCTAGTTCAGTTCTGGTTCAGTTCTAGTTCAGTTCTAGTTCAGTTCTAGTTCAGTTCTAGTTCAGTTCTAGTTCAGTTCTAGTTCAGTTCTAGTTCAGTTCTAGTTCAGTTCTAGTTCAGTTCTAGTTCAGTTCTAGTTCAGTTCTAGTTCAGTTCTAGTTCAGTTCTAGTTCAGTTCTAGTTCAGTTCTAGTTCAGTTCTAGTTCAGTTCTAGTTCAGTTCTGGTTCAGTTCTAGTTCAGTTCTAGTTCAGTTCTAGTTCAGTTCTAGTTCAGTTCTAGTTCAGTTCTAGTTCAGTTCTAGTTCAGTTCTAGTTCAGTTCTAGTTCAGTTCTAGTTCAGTTCTAGTTCAGTTCTAGTTCAGTTCTATTTCAGTTCTAGTTCAGTTCTAGTTCAGTTCTAGTTCAGTTCTAGTTCAGTTCTAGTTCAGTTCTAGTTCAGTTCTAGTTCAGTTCTAGTTCAGTTCTAGTTCAGTTCTAGTTCAGTTCTGGTTCAGTTCTAGTTCAGTTCTAGTTCAGTTCTAGTTCAGTTCTAGTTCAGTTCTAGTTCAGTTCTAGTTCAGTTCTAGTTCAGTTCTAGTTCAGTTCTAGTTCAGTTCTAGTTCAGTTCTAGTCTCTAGTTCAGTTCTAGTTCAGTTCTAGTTCAGTTCTAGTTCAGTTCTAGTTCAGTTCTAGTTCAGTTCTAGTTCAGTTCTAGTTCAGTTCTGGTTCAGTTCTAGTTCAGTTCTAGTTCAGTTCTAGTTCAGTTCTAGTTCAGTTCTAGTTCAGTTCTAGTTCAGTTCTAGTTCAGTTCTAGTTCAGTTCTAGTTCAGTTCTAGTTCAGTTCTAGTTCAGTTCTAGTTCAGTTCTTGTTCAGTTCTTGTTCAGTTCTAGTTCAGTTCTAGTTCAGTACTAGTTCAGTTCTAGTTCAGTTCTAGTTCAGTTCTGGTTCAGTTCTAGTTCAGTTCTAGTTCAGTTCTAGTTCAGTTCTAGTTCAGTACTAGTTCAGTTCTAGTTCAGTTCTAGTTCAGTTCTAGTTCAGTTCTAGTTCAGTTCTAGTTCAGTTCTAGTTCAGTTCTAGTTCAGTTCTAGTTCAGTTCTAGTTCAGTTCTAGTTCAGTTCTAGTTCAGTTCTAGTTCAGTTCTAGTTCAGTTCTAGTTCAGTTCTAGTTCAGTTCTAGTTCAGTTCTAGTTCAGTTCTAGTTCAGTTCTAGTTCAGTTCTAGTTCAGTTCTAGTTCAGTTCTAGTTCAGTTCTAGTTCAGTTCTAGTTCAGTTCTAGTTCAGTTCTAGTTCAGTTCTAGTTCAGTTCTAGTTCAGTTCTAGTTCAGTTCTAGTTCAGTTCTAGTTTAGTTCTAGTTCAGTTCTAGTTCAGTTCTAGTTCAGTTCTAGTTCAGTTCTAGTTCAGTTCTAGTTCAGTTCTAGTTCAGTTCTAGTTCAGTTCTAGTTCAGTTCTAGTTCAGTTCTAGTTCAGTTCTAGTTCAGTTCTAATTCAGTTCTAGTTCAGTTCTAATTCAGTTCTAGTTCAGTTCTAGTTCAGTTCTAGTTCAGTTCTTGTTCAGTTCTAGTTCAGTTCTAGTTCAGTTCTAGTTCAGTTCTAGTTCAGTTCTTGTTCAGTTCTTGTTCAGTTCTAGTTCAGTTCTAGTTCAGTTCTAGTTCAGTTCTAGTTCAGTTCTAGTTCAGTTCTGGTTCAGTTCTAGTTCAGTTCTAGTTCAGTTCTATTTCAGTTCTAGTTCAGTACTAGTTCAGTTCTAGTTCAGTTCTAGTTCAGTTCTAGTTCAGTTCTAGTTCAGTTCTAGTTCAGTTCTAGTTCAGTTCTAGTTCAGTTCTAGTTCAGTTCTAGTTCAGTTCTAGTTCAGTTCTAGTTCAGTTCTAGTTCAGTTCTAGTTCAGTTCTAGTTCAGTTCTAGTTCAGTTCTAGTTCAGTTCTAGTTCAGTTCTAGTTCAGTTCTAGTTCAGTTCTAGTTCAGTTCTAGTTCAAGTCTAGTTCAGTTCTCGTTCTGTTCTAGTTCAGTTCTAGTTCAGTTCTAGTTCAGTTCTAGTTCAGTTCTAGTTCAGTTCTAGTTCAGTTCTAGTTCAGTTCTAGTTCAGTTCTAGTTCAGGTTCTAGTTCAAGTCTAGTTCAGTTCTAGTTCAGTTCTAGTTCAGTTTTTAAAAATTCAACATAATAGTTTAAAACTCCTTTAAAACATCTTTTAACTTATTAAAGTTGTTGTTAAATTTATTTATTTGTTATTTTTGCTGTTAACTACTGTGAATAGTACAATACAATTGGAAATAATAAAACTTCATGGTTAACAACAAATTAAGTAATGTTTTGGTTTTTTTCTCGCTCAAACTTTTTTTCAATATTTCGATTTTATTTTTAAATTATTTATGTGTATGTTTTTTTATTATTGTTGTCAGTTGGTTTTATGTATGATTTGTTATTTTCTAGCTGCTGTTAAAATATTATGATGAATTAATGTTTAATTGATATTTACGATTATCTTGTTAAGAAAAAATTGTATGCTAGTTTTAAGCTCCAATTGGGAAATGGATATTAAGTATTCCTAAATTGACATAACAAATCATCATTACAGAGTGTTTTTAAAATAATGAAAACTTATTAAAGGTTCCTTCAAACATGGGAACTGTAATAAAAAATATAATTTAAACACCATGTGAAACAACACTTAGATAGAATCAAAGTTATGCACTAACCCTCGAAAACTTGTTGCGGTCCTAGTTCTTTATTGTCCCGTTGATTAAATTTGTTCGTGTTTTAATTTGTTTTACTTTTTCTAGTCGTAATAATTTCCTATTGACTTCTTTTTATTACTTTTTTTTTGACAAAATTCTCAATATATTTTTGTTTAGATTGTTAATGATTAGAAAACTATTTGTTAACAACTATAATATTATTTAATTTATTAAACAAAAAACTACTAGAACAATAACAAAAAACTCTAAACACGCAGTTTGTAATTAATACTCTGTTACATTTTTGTTTAATGGAGTTTTTATTAATAATTTTTTTTTCAATTATTGTATTTGTTGCAAACATTTTTTAACAATAATTGTTAACAAGGGTTCTTAACATGATACTTGACATATGAATTTTTATTTGATTGTTTTTTGTAAATTAAACAATTTTCCAGTTTTGTTTATAAATAATTTTCTCATGTTTTTAATTTAAGAGTTAAGGTAGTTTTTTCAATAGTATTTTTCAAAAAATTTTCATTAAAATTCTTCACGTTTTTTTCAATTATAATAAATTTGAAAGTTTCATTAAATGGTTTAAAGAATTATAGTGTGTTTTTCAAAAATAATTAGTAAATTTATTTCACTTTTTATAAAGTTAGTCATAGATAATTCGAATACTCTTAATGAAATGAAAGTTGAAGTATAGAAATCGAAGACAACTTTTAAAAAGAACATTTAGTTCTTGCCTCTAGTTCAGTTCTAGTTCACTTCTAGGTAGTTCAGTTCTAGTTCCGTTCTAGTCTTCTAGTTCAGTTCTAGTTCAGTTCTAGTTTCAGTTCTAGTTCAGTTCTAGTTCAGTCTCTAGTTCAGTTCTAGTTCAGTTCTAGTTCAGTTCTAGTTCAGTTCTAGTTCAGTTCTAGTTCAGTTCTAGTTCAGTTCTAGTTCTGTTCTAGTTCAGTTCTAGTTCAGTTCTAGTTCAGTTCTAGTTCAGTTCTAGTTCAGTTCTAGTTCAGTTCTAGTTCAGTTCTAGTTCAGTTCTAGTTTAGTTCTAGTTTAGTTCTAGTTCAGTTCTAGTTCAGTTCTAGTTCAGTTCTAGTTCAGTTCTAGTTCAGTTCTAGTTCAGTTCTAGTTCAGTTCTAGTTCAGTTCTAGTTCAGTTCTAGTTCAGTTCTAGTTCAGTTCTAGTTCAGTTCTAGTTCAGTTCTAGTTCAGTTCTAGTTCAGTTCTAGTTCAGTTCTAGTTCAGTTCTAGTTCAGTTCTAGTTCAGTTCTAGTTCAGTTCTAGTTCAGTTCTAGTTCAGTTCTAGTTCAGTTCTAGTTCAGTTCTAGTTCAGTTCTAGTTCAGTTCTAGTTCAGTTCTAGTTCAGTTCTAGTTCAGTTCTAGTTCAGTTCTAGTTCAGTTCTAGTTCAGTTCTAGTTCAGTTCTAGTTCAGTTCTAGTTCAGTTCTAGTTCAGTTCTAGTTCAGTTCTAGTTCAGTTCTAGTTCAGTTCTAGTTCAGTTCTAGTTCAGTTCTAGTTCAGTTCTAGTTCAATTCTAGTTCAGTTCTAGTTCAGTTCAGTTCAATTTTTAAAAATTAACTTAAAACTTGATTAGAAGCATATTTTTTTACATTAATTTTTATTTTTTTTTTTGTTATAAATTTTAGTACTAATATTTTTATATTTATTTATTCTATTTTCATTAAGGTTTAATAATAAATTCAAGAACAAATCAAGATTTTCACAAAACTTTTTCAAACCGTCAAGAAAAGCAAAGAAGAAAAATATAATGCAACAATTCAGAACTAAAACTAACAAGGATTCTGAAAAAAGACTCTAAAAGATAAATCTTATTCAATTAATTTATTGATAGAAAATCCTTTATAAGAATTTTTTTGTGTGAATTTTATTATAAACATTTTTATAATATATCTTTTTTCGTATAATAGTTTTATAAATTTTTGTATGATGTGGTCTCAAAAAAATCGTTTCCTTTTGGATTTGGAAAAAAAATTCTGTACTTTTTATAAAATATATAATTTCTTAAAAATATCCTTAAACTTCTGGTACTTTAATTATTCCTTGTTTAATGCAACAGATGTGCTTATTTTTCTGATCAAAGTAAATGGGTTCCTCTTAAAAAAAGTAGAGAAAAAACTGTAACACGTGTGAAATTGACACATTATATGAAGGATCAAATGACACTTAAAAAACAAACCACTAAAAGCAAACATTAAACCGCAAGAACAAAAAACCAATAAACAAACAACAAAAATTTCTTTAAACGGAAATGAACAAATGTTAAACAAAAAACTACAACTAAAATAAAGGATTTCTATTTTTAAATTAATTACAAACTCTGGTTTTTTATTTTCAACAAAAAAAACAACAGCTGTGTAAAAAAACACATAAATTTTAAAAGATAATTTGTCAAAATTGTATTTCCTTAATTTACTAAAAATTTTTTTTAAATTTATTTACAAAAATTTATTTTGGAGACAAAGCGTTAATAAAAAATTCTAAAAGCCAATTTTCAAGATTTTTGCTTTAAAATTTCAAACCATTGAAACGATTTCAACATGAAAAAATCCAAAGGCAAAAGACCCAAATTCAATCCTCTTGAGCCCACAGAAAAACAAAAAGCACGTAAGTTGGCACAAGAAGCTAGAAAACTAGCCTGGAAACGTAAAAGAAGACTGGAGGAAAAAAGTAGACAATTGGTTATAATACCACCACGTGATTTAACCGAAAAACAAAGAGCCTGGATACAGAAAAACTGTCAACCCAAATTTCGCCATTACCCAAGACCTGTGCCTTCCTTTAGTAGATGGGCCAAACGTGGACCCATGACTCGCACAGACTGGGTGAAATTCTATAAATGGGCTGATTTAAAAGCCGAAGCCAAACAGCTTCCCAAACCACCCGAGCAACCAAAGAAGAAACGCAAAAAAACGCTTCAAAATCACCCTAGAAGGTCTACTAGAAGATATAGAAAAATTGTCTTTACCCAAAATGCCTCGAGAAAAATATAAATTTCCTGAACCCATTAAATATCCTTATGCACCTAAAATCCATTGGAATGAACCGGCTAAACGTGATCCCGGTCGTCCTTTCCCCACTCCTAAAGTACCTTTCGATTTTCAACATATTGAATTGGAAATTGATTTTTGGTCAAAATTACGTTTTCCCGTAAGACCAGAAGCTTTGCGTTATACTCCTTCGAAAAATATATTAAATTTATCACAACCACGCATAACACCACCCTTAGAGCCGCATTGCCCCATACCCCCGAAACCGTTGGAATATATAGAGCCTCGTAAACGTATGACTAGAAGTCAGTGGAAGGAGCATCAAAAACGTTTGGCTTATTTGGCCACGCCGGTTTATCATCCGTTATGGATATTTATTATTAAGGGATTTTTGGAGTTTGGGAGACTTGGAGATATAGTCAATAATTGTGGTTTTGAATGTATGGTTTTTAATAAATTTTAAAATTCATGTAAAAGTACCTTTTTGATTTCCAAAAGGTAGCGTTTTGGCACCTTTTGTATCTATTATAATACTTCTAGAACTGAACTAGAACTGAACTAGAACTGAACTGGAACTGAACTAGAACTGAACTAGAACGGAACTAGAACTGAACTAGAACTGAACTAGAACTGAACTAGAACTGAACTAGAACTGAACTAGAACTGAACTAGAACTGAACTAGAACTGAACTAGAACTAAACTAGAACTGAACTAGAACGAACTAGAACTGAACTAGAACTGAACTAGAACTGAACTAGAACTGAACTAGAACTGAACTAGAACTGAACTAGAACTGAACTAGAACTGAACTAGAACTGAACTAGAACTGAACTAGAACAGAACTGAACTAGAACTGAACTAGAACTGAACTAGAACTGAACTATAACTGAACTAGAACTGAACTAGATCTGGAACTAGAACTGAACTATCGGAATAGAACTGAACTAGAACTGAAGTAGAACTGAACTAGAACTGAACTAGAACTGAACTAGAACTGAACTAGAACTGAACTAGAACTGACTAGAACTGAACTAGAACTGAACTAGAACTGAACTAGAACTGAACTAGAGCTGAACTAGAACTGAACTAGAACTGAACTAGAACTGAACTAAAACTGAACTAGAACTGAACTAGAACTGAACTAGAACTGAACTAGAACTGAACTAGAACTGAACTAGAACTGAACTAGAACTGAACTAGAACTGAACTAGAACTAAACTAGAACTGAACTAGAACTGAACTAGAACTGAACTAGAACTGAACTAGAACTGAACTAGAACTGAACTAGAAGTGAACTAGAACTGAATTAGAACTGAACTAGGACTGAACGGAACTGAACTAGAACTGAACTAGAACTGAACTAAAACTGAACTACAACTGAATTATAAGTTCAGTTCTAGTTCAGTACTCTTATATTTTTTATTGTACTAAATTATTATTATTTTTTTTGTTTCTGACCATCCGGAAATAGAATCCAAAAAATATTTAAGTATTAAATTTACAAATGACACATGGTCATTTAAATAAATTAGGTTTGAAAATAAAATAGCCAAAATTTATTGAAAGTTAAAACCCATAATTAACTAACTCTAGGCCTTCAAATTTAAGGGATGTAAAAACACTCAGTTATCTTAAACCTAGATCCTTATCAAACATATGGGGGTGGCATAACTAGATCAATGAAGCCTATAATCATTTATTTATTTGAAAGGCGTTGATATATAATTTTATGGTTTTTAAAACAAACCAAATAATAAATTACAATAAAACTGTTAAATTTAAAATACAAATATTATTTTGGCCTTTTTTGGCTTCGAAACAAAATGTAAAGCAATCAAAACATAAAAGTAAACGTTTTTCGGTTTCATGTTTTCAAACAATCATACTAAAACCACAACAGAAAATTTACGAAATTATAAACCAAAAAATCCTTTTAAACAACACATTTTTGCACCGCAAACACAAACTAACTTCAAAAAAGTAATAAACATGCTTGACATTTTGTCAATTTCTTTAACATGACTTCATTAAATGGCATCTGTAAGTTAACTCTTCCATTTGGCAAATTTTTTTTCTTGTAAAAAACCAACCACCTTTTAGTTCTAAACAAAAACAAAAAGATAGATTTACTTATAACATGTCTTAGAGACATTGAGCAAAGAGACCTGCTCTAAAATTGTATTTTATTTTCGAATTTTTTGTGGCAACACAACACAATACAATTTGACCGAAATACATAAATGAAAAACATTTTCCTAAAAAGCGAACAAAAATCATTTTTTAAACATACCAAACTGAAACCTAACAACTAAATTCAAATGAATCGAAATCAGTTAAAATGAAAATCAAAACAAAAATAAAATAAATTCCTCAATTGTAGGAGGAGTTGTTGAGTGTGTACAAAGTAATGTGAATGTTGTTTGCATTTGCAAAAAATCGAAAAAGCTACAACAATAACAAAAAAAATCCAAATAATATAACTACAAAAAAAAAAAATAACCATAATATTGATAAAAACTTATGACAAGGCTTACAAAAAAAATATTACAAAATAAAAACTAAAGTATGTAAAGTACAATAAATGTTACTCTGTTTGCTTTTTTGATTGTAAAACAGTGAAATTCATAAAATGTCTCTAATACACGGGGATTGAAAATGCGGTAAATTACAACGACTTAAATGGGTACTCTACAAAGTCTGGAGGGAATGAAGTTAGCGTGACAGACTAGAACAGACTAAAACAAACTAGAACAGAACTAGAACAGAACTAGAAACAGAACTAGAACAGACTAGAACAGAACTAGAACAGAACAGAACGAACTAGAACAGAATAACTAGAAAAAGAACAGAACAGAACTAGAACAGAACTAGAACAGAACTAGAACAGAACTAGAACAGAACTAGAACAGAACTAGAACAGAACTAGAACAGATAGAACAGAACTAGAACAGAACTAGAACAGAACTAGAACAAACTAGAACAGAACTAGAACAGAACTAGAACAGAACTAGAACAGAACTAGAACAGAACTAAACAGAACTAGAACAAACTAGAACAGAACTAGAACAGAACTAGAACAGAACTAGAACAGAACTAGAACAGAACTAGAACAGAACTAGAACAGAACTAGAACAGAACTAGAACAGAGAACAGAACTAGAACAGAACTAGAACAGAACTAGAACAGAACTAGAACAGAACTAGAACAGAACTAGAACAGAACTAGAACAGAACTAGAACAGAACTAGAACAGAACTAGAACAGAACTAGAACAGAACTAGAACAGAACTAGAACAGCTAGAACAGAACTAGAACAGAACTAGAACAGAACTAGAACAGAACTAGAACAGAACTAGAACAGAACTAGAACAGAACTAGAACCGAACTAGAACAGATCTAGAAGAACTAGAACAGAACTAAACAAAACAGAACAGAACTAGAACAGAACTAGAACAGATCTAGAACAGATCTAGAATAGATCTAGAACAGATCTAGAACAGATCTAGAACAGATCTAGAACAGATCTAGAACAGATCTAGAACAGATCTAGAACAGAACTAGAACAGAACAGAACTAGAACAGAACTAGAACAGAACTAGAACAGAACTAGAACAGAACTAGAACAGAACTAGAACAGAACTAGAACAGAACTAGAACAAACTAGAACAGAACTAGAACAGAACTAGAACAGAACTAGAACAGAACTAAACAGAACTAGAACAGAACTAGAACAGAACTAGAACAGAACTAGAACAGAACTAGAACAGAACTAGAACAGAACTAGAACAGAACTAGAACAGAACTAGAACAGAACTAGAACAGAACTAGAACAGAACTAGAACAGAACTAGAACAGAACTAGAACAGAACTAGAACAGAACTAGAACAGAACTAGAACAGAACTAGAACAGAACTAGAACAGAACTAGAACAGAACTAGAACAGAACTAGAACAGAACTAGAACAGAACTAGAACAGAACTAGAACAGAACTAGAACAGAACTAGAACAGAACTAGAACAGAACTAGAACAGAACTAGAACAGAACTAGAACAGAACTAGAATAGAACTAGAACAGAACTAGAACTACAACAGAACTACAACAGAACTAGAACAAAACTAGATTAGAACTTGAACGAAAAGTACTTTTTTCTTAGGTAAATACGAACTTATAAAGTACTAAATAGTTAATTTTTTGGATGTACTAAAAGGGTACCACGTATTTTGAGAAAGTACTTTGTTCCAATGAACTAAAAATACTTTTTTCATAAAGTATGCACTTGTAAAAGTATTCTTCTTCAAAAGTATTAAAAAAGTACTTCTTTGTAAAGTACTAAAAAAGTTCGCATTGTAAAAGTACTTTTTTCCATAGTGCCAAACTTTTTGCTAAAGTACTAAAAAAGTACTTTTTAGGTTTTTTCCCTCAAACAAAAAATATTATTAAAAATTTCGTTACCAAAACCAACTGAAACCAATAATACTCATTCAAAAACATTCCTAAATATTCAATGAATCAAAAACCATGTAAAAAAATAAAATCAAAACCACAACAAATCATAAGAAAATAACAACCAAAAAAAAACTTAAATATTTTTATGGTAATAAGGCATTTTTTTCCTTATGATTCGTTTCAAAAAAAATGTTTTGTTGTTTGTTTCAATTTTGCATGAAATGGCAGGTTGTTAGTAACATTGGACTGACTGAATGTCTAACTAAAACTTGGCTGGTTAGTTAGTTGGTTGGTTGGTCTACATGGTTTGGTAGGTAACTCAACCACTACTGACTTAAAAGGCTGAGATATAGTAGGCCGTTTTAGTTTTTGTAACTCCTTCGTTTTGTTTAACATGGTAATAGAAAAGCAATAAATTGAATACTAAAGATAACTTTAAATTGTGGTAAAAATAAGCAGGGTAACATACCTACATACATACAACTAGTTACAACTGTTATTTTGTGACTGCATTTGATTTTTCTTGACTATAGCTCAAAAATAATCCAGCACGAAATGAATTTATTTATACGAAAATGTTCGAAGAATAAAAAAAAAGCAAAAATGCCAAAGATTTTATGTTGATTTTAATTAAAGTCATTACATTTATTGACAATCATAACTATTAAATAAATACAATCTAACTAAATACATTTTTTACAACGAGTAATGAAAATGTTTAACAAAAACGAATCGTATAAAATGTATTTTTGCATTTTTTTATAGAAAAACAAATAGTTTTACTATATAAATGGGGGATTAACATGATTTATTTAACGATTATGGGCGCAAATAAAAGAAGACAAATGTTAATGGGAAAGAAATAATCAAAGAATACAACGGGTTTTTTTTTTGTAGCTGGAGGTTTTATTTACAGGTTGTTTTGGGGAAGAATAGAATTTAGTTAAATTTGAGCTAAATGGAAGTAAATGTAAAGTTTTATAGTGAAATGTATTGAGATTTTAACAATATGCATTATGTTATTTATAGCTTGTTTATAATTGGAATAACTGATGTCTGGCGGGGACGCCAAATAAAACCGTTCTTGGGAATTGTTCTGTGTTAGTTCCTGCTCCTTTTACAAGCTACCGTAAAGAACAGAACTAGAACAGAACTAGAACAGAACTAGAACAGAACTAGAACAGAACTAGAACAGAACTAGAAACAGAACTAGAACAGAACTAGAACAGAACTAGAACAGAACTAGAACAGAACTAGAACAGAACTAGAACAGACTAGAACAGAACTAGAACAGAACTAGAACAGAACTAGAACAGAACTAGAACAGAACTAGAACAGAACTAGAACAGAACTAGAACAGAACTAGAACAGAACTAGAACAGAACTAGAACAGAACTAGAACAGAACTACAACAAACTAGAGCAGAACTAGAACAGAACTAGAACAGAACTACAACAGAACTTCAACAGAACTACAACAGAACTAGAACAGACTAGATCAGAACTAGAACAGAACTAGAACAGAACTAGAACAGAACTAGAACATAACTAGAACAGAACTAGAACAGAACTAGAACAGAACTAGAACAGAACAGAACAGACTAGAACAGAACTAGAACAGAACTAGAACAGAACTAGAACAGAACTACAACAGAACTACAACAGAACTACAAACAGAACTACAACAGAACTACAACAGAACTATAACATACTAGAACAGAACTAGAACAGAACTAGAACAGAACTAGAACAAAACTAGAACAGAACTAGAACAGAACTAGAACAGAACTAGAACAGTACTAGAACAGAACTAGAACAGAGCTAGAACAGAACTAGAACAGAACTAGAACAGTTAGTTAGTTTAGTTAGTTAGTTAGTTAGTTCGATAGTTAGTTTAGTTACGTTAGTTAGTTAGTTTAGTTAGTTAGTTAGTTATTAGTTAGTTAGTTCGTTAGTTAGTTAGTTAGTTAGTTAGTTAGTTCGTTTGTTAGTTCGTTCGTTAGTTAGTTTTTCGTTCGTTAGTTCGTTAGTTAGTTCGTTAGTTAGTTCGTTCGTTCGTTCGTTAGTTCGTTCGTTCGTTCGTTCGTATCGTTCGTTCGTTCGTTCGTTCGTTCGTTCGTTCGTTCGTTCGTTAGTTCGTTCGTTCGTTCGTTCGTTCGTTCGTTCGTATCGTTCGTTCTTTCGGTTCGTTCGTTCGTTCGTTCGTTCGTTCGTTCGGTCGTATCGTATCGTTCGTTCGTTCGTTCGTTTCGATTCGCTCGTTCGTTCGCTCGTTTCGTTCGCTCGTTCGTTCGTTCGTTCGTTCGTTCGTTCGTTCGTTCGTTCTTCGTTCGTTCGCTTCGTTCGTTCGCGTTCGTTTCGTTTCGTTCGTTCGTTCTTTCGTTCGTTCGTCGTTCGTTCGTATTCGTTCGTTCGTTCGTTCGTTCGTTCTTCGTTTACGTTCGTTCGTTCGTTCGTTCGTTCGTTCGTTCGTTCGTTTCGTTCGTTCGTTCGTTCGTTCGTTCGTTCGTTCGTTCGTTAGTTCGTTCGTTCGTTCGTTCGTTTCGTCTCGTTCGTTCGTTCTTCGTTCGTTCGTTCGTTCGTTCGTTCGTTCGTTCGTTCGTTCGTTCGTTCGTTCGTTCGTTCGTTCGTTCGTTCGTTCGTTCGTTCGTTCGTTCGTTCGTTCGTTCGTTCTTTCGTTCTTTCGTTTCGTTCGTTCGTTCGTTCGTTCGTTCGTCTTCGTTCGTTCGTTCCTTCGTTCGTTCGTTCGTTCGTTCGTTCTTTCGTTCGTTCGTTCGTTCGTTCGTTTCGTTCGTTCGTTCGTTCGTTCGTTTCGTTCGTTCGTTCGTTCGTTCGTTCGTTCGTTCGTTCGTTCGTTCGTTCGTTCGTTTGTTCGTTCGTTCGTTCGTTCGTTCGTTCGTTCGTTCGTTCGTTCGTTCGTTCGTCTTCGTTCGTTCGTTCGTTCGTTCGTTCGTTCGTTCGTTCGTTCGTTCGTTCGTTCGTTCGTTCGTTCGTTCGTTCGTTTCGTTTCGTTCGTTCGTTCGTCTTATCGTTCGTTCGTTCGTTCGTTCGTTCTTCGTTTGTTCGTTTCGTTCGTTCGTTCGTTCGTTCGTTCGTTCTTCGTTCGTTCGTTCGTTCGTTCGTTGTTCGTTCGTTCGTTCGTTCGTTCGTTTCGTTCGTTCGTTCGTTCGTTCGTTCGTTCGTTCGTTCGTTCGTTTCGTTCGTTCGTTCGTTCGTTCGTTCGTTCGGTTCGTTCGTTCGTTCCGTTCGTTCGTTCGTTCGTTCGTTCGTTCGTTCGTTCGTTCGTTCGTTCGTTCGTTCGTTCGTTCGTTACGTTCGTTCGTTCGTTTCGTTCGTTCGTTCGTTCGTTCGTTCTTCGTTCGTTCGTTCGTTCGTTTCGTTCGTTCGTTCGTTCGATTCGTTTCGTTCGTTCGTTCGTTCGTTCGTTCGTTCGTTCGTTCGTTCGGTCGTTCGTTCGTTCGTCTCGTTCGTTCGTTCGTCGTTCGTTCGTTCGTTCGTTCGTTCTGTTCGTTCGTTCGTTCGCTCTCTGGCTTCCTTTCCGTGCCTCCGCCTTTGGCTTGCGTCGTTTTGGCGTTTCCCCGTCGCCCCTCCTTTGCCTCCTCTTTTCCCCCTGTTTCCCCTTCCCCTCTCCCCTTTGCCGCCTCTTTTGCGCTTTGTGCCTTTTTTCGTCCTTCCTCCTTCCTCCCCCTTTGTTCCCTTTTTCCCCTTCCCGTCTCCCTCTCCCCATTTTCTTCTTCTCCCTGTGCGCTTCTCCCGCTCCTGCTCCCCCCCCCTTTTCCAGTTAAATAAAATTCAACTAGAAATAGAATCATAATACTCGCATAAATATTTATGAAATTCCAAAAAAGGTATAAAAAAAAAACGGAGTAAAAAATAATACAATTTTTAACTTGTTCTTACATACGAGGAAGAAGTTAAGTGAGAGAATGAAGACAGTGAGACCGCCAACCAGCCAACAGTGAAATAATGGGGATGGCGCTTCACAAAAACTACTTGTCATGCAGAGTTCATACGGAACAGAAAAACAAAAATGAAAACAAGTGGCAATGCCACATAAACACAAATAGGAACAACAAAAATAAAGCCAAGACTACCAGAACAATAATGCTGTTTGCTAAATTCTGATGATGATCAACAATAAAACGAATGCTTCAATTTTTTTTTTTTTTTTTTTTTGATAATCATGATCAAGACAATTTTATACAACCATTTGGAGAAGTCTTAACACATATGAAGGAAAAAAAATAAGATCAACAACCCAAAATAACAGAAATTTGTTTTGGGTACGGAAAAAACACTTTAAGATTTTGAAAATTTTATTAGGTTTAAAACGAATTGAAGGAAATGCTATGTATTAAAAAGGTTTGGATGTGAAATATAAAAATGAGGAATTTTTTTGTTAATGTTTTTAATACTTTTCGAGAAGAACATAAAAAAATTTAAAAATTTTTCCAAAAAAAATTTCAAATTTCTAAAAAAAAAAACATTTTGAAAAATACTCTAAATACAAAATCAGACAATTTTCTATAAAAATATAGAAAATCGGATAAAAGAAGTGGCAAACTCAATGTCGTATTGAATATGCCTCTTTAGCTACAAGTTTAAATTGTTTAAAAAAAAATACAATGTTCTAACATAAATTTTTTTAAAAATAAAACTAAAGACCTTAAAAAATGTTTATACATATGTAGTTTAATATGTAATTTATGCATTTAACATACGAATACACGGAGAGAAATTAATGGTAAATTGAAAAAATTAAAAAAAAAGTTTTTCTTTATTTTCTTAACTTATAAAATAAAACTAAAAAAATCAAGAAATTATTTTTGTATTTAATATAAAAAAAATTTTTTTGCTTTAAATTTTTTCTCAGTGTAGTTTTTTTTTTTGCCCCAAAAACAACCTACTCTACATAAACATGACTTGTAATAATTCCACTAGATTGTTTTTTTTCTCTCGTATAATTTTTGTTTAAAACAAAGACGAATCTGAAAAAAATACAGAATGAATCCGCTTAGAAGTTGTGAAATCTAACAGATTTGTTTCTATTTTTTTCCAAATTATCTTGAAGTTTTTTTTTGCCATAATTTAAATAAAAGTGAATGGTCTTTAATGTATTCATCATCAATCATCAAGAACAACCATCAAGAAATCTATTTTTATAACTTTTTGTTTATTCTTTTTCTATTTTTAGCCTTATTCGATGATTGCTTAGGACCCATACGCAGAAGACATCATCCCAGAGGCACTAAACGTGGTAGACCCCGAGGAAGCACTAGAAGAGGGTGGAGGAAATGGTGCTGCAGCAACGACAAGGACTAGTACGTCACCGGGACAAGTTTCGGTTTCATCAAATAATGAAGGTAAGTTAATCATTTAAATATGAAGTAGCTAATACAAATTTAACTTCCGTTTCCTTGATAATCTTAAGTTAGCAAGTGGTTGTATACTAATACCCTTTTTAATGGAAATTTTAAATGCTTTTTGTTAATTTCTTTAAAGTGCTTTTGTTGTTTTGTAATTTTCTTTTTTTTTAAACACTTGTCATTTTTTCTTTAATTTATCCCTTTTTTATACACTTAACCCTGTGTTAGAGTAAATCATTTAAATAATTGCTCTTTTTTGTTATGCTGTTTTTTTGGTGGTTTGTAGTACGTGACACATCTTGTTTGAAGATTTTCTTTTAACATCCCTTTTTAGAAAATAAACTCCCCCTTTTTGTAGTTTAAACATATTTTTTAGATTAATTAACAGCGATAGACTTGAAGTCAGTAATAATATTTTTATAAAATTTTTATCAGATTTTTTTATAAAAAAATTAAACAAATTTCTATAAAGACAAAGAAAATATACCAAATTTATATAAAAACATAGAAAATTTGCCAAATGCCTATAAAAACATAGAAAATAAACATAAAATTTATTTTATAGTCTAGTCTAAAGTTTAGTCTATATTCTAATCTATAGTCTCTAATCTAGTCTATAGTCAAGCCTATAGTCAAGTCTATAGTCAAGCCTATAGTCAAGTCTATAGTCAAGCCTATAGTCAAGTCTATAGTCAAGTCTATAGTCAAGTCTATAGTCAAGTCTATAGTCTAGTCTATAGTCTAGTCTATAGTCTAGTCTATAGTCTAGTCTATAGTCTAGTCTACAGTCAAGTCTATAGTCATGTCTATAGTCATGTCTATAGTCTAGTCTATAGCCTAGTCTATAGTCTAGTCTATAGTCTAGTCTATGGTCTAGTCTATAGTCTAGTCTATAGTCTAGTCTATAGTCTAGTCTATAGTCTAGTCTATAGTCTAGTCTATAGTCTAGTCTATAGTCTAGTCTAGTCTATAGTCTAGTCTAGTCTAGTCTATAGTCTAGTCTAGTCTATAGTCTAGTCTATAGTCTAGTCTAGTCTAGTCTAGTCATAGTCTAGTCTATAGTCTAGTCTAGTCTATAGTCTAGTCTATAGTCTAGTCTATAGTCTAGTCTATAGTCTAGTCTATAGTCTAGTCTATAGTCTAGTCTATAGTCTAGTCTATAGTCTAGTCTATAGTCTAGTCTATAGTCTAGTCTATAGTCTAGTCTATAGTCTAGTCTATAGTCTAGTCTATAGTCTAGTCTATAGTCTAGTCTATAGTCTAGTCTATAGTCTAGTCTATAGTCTAGTCTATAGTCTAGTCTATAGTCTAGTCTATAGTCTAGTCTATAGTCTAGTCTATAGTCTAGTCTATAGTCTAGTCTATAGTCTAGTCTATAGTCTAGTCTATAGTCTAGTCTATAGTCTAGTCTATAGTCTAGTCTATAGTCTAGTCTATAGTCTAGTCTATAGTCTAGTCTATAGTCTAGTCTATAGTCTAGTCTATAGTCTAGTCTATAGTCTAGTCTATAGTCTAGTCTATAGTCTAGTCTATAGTCTAGTCTATAGTCTAGTCTATAGTCTAGTCTATAGTCTAGTCTATAGTCTAGTCTATAGTCTAGTCTATAGTCTAGTCTATAGTCTAGTCTATAGTCTAGTCTATAGTCTAGTCTATAGTCTAGTCTATAGTCTAGTCTATAGTCTAGTCTATAGTCTAGTCTATAGTCTAGTCTATAGTCTAGTCTAGTCTAGTCTATAGTCTAGTCTATAGTCTAGTCTATAGTCTAGTCTATAGTCTAGTCTATAGTCTAGTCTATAGTCTAGTCTATAGTCTAGTCTATAGTCTAGTCTATAGTCTAGTCTATAGTCTAGTCTATAGTCTAGTCTAGTCTAGTCTATAGTCTAGTCTATAGTCTAGTCTATAGTCTAGTCTATAGTCTAGTCTATAGTCTAGTTATAGTCTAGTCTATAGTCTAGTCTATAGTCTAGTCTATAGTCTAGTCTATAGTCTAGTCTATAGTCTAGTCTATAGTCTAGTCTATAGTCTAGTCTATAGTCTAGTCTATAGTCTAGTCTATAGTCTAGTCTATAGTCTAGTCTATAGTCTAGTCTATAGTCTAGTCTATAGTCTAGTCTATAGTCTAGTCTATAGTCTAGTCTATAGTCTAGTCTATAGTCTAGTCTATAGTCTAGTCTATAGTCTAGTCTATAGTCTAGTCTATAGTCTAGTCTATAGTCTAGTCTATAGTCTAGTCTATAGTCTAGTCTATAGTCTAGTCTATAGTCTAGTCTATAGTCTAGTCTATAGTCTAGTCTATAGTCTAGTCTATAGTCTAGTCTATAGTCTAGTCTATAGTCTAGTCTATAGTCTAGTCTATGTCTAGTCTATAGTCTAGTCTATAGTCTAGTCTATAGTCTAGTCTATAGTCTAGTCTATAGTCTAGTCTATAGTCTAGTCTATAGTCTAGTCTATAGTCTAGTCTATAGTCTAGTCTATAGTCTAGTCTATAGTCTAGTCTATAGTCTAGTCTATAGTCTAGTCTATAGTCTAGTCTATAGTCTAGTCTATAGTCTAGTCTATAGTAGTCTATAGTCTAGTCTATAGTCTAGTCTAGTCTAGTTATAGTCTAGTTCTATAGTCTAGTCTATAGTCTAGTCTATAGTCTAGTCTATAGTCTAGTCTATAGTCTAGTCTATAGTCTAGTCTATAGTCTAGTCTATAGTCTAGTCTATAGTCTAGTCTATAGTCTAGTCTATGTAGTCATTGTCTAGTCTATTGTCTAGTCTTTTGTCTAGTCTATTGTCTAGTCTATTGTCTAGTCTATTGTCTAGTCTTTTGTCTAGTCTATTGTCTAGTCTATTGTCTAGTCTATAGTCTCGTCTATTGTCTAGTATATAGTATCGTCTGTTGTCTAAAATATAGAAAATTTTTGTATAAAAGTTTGTATTAAAATAGAAAATTTAACAAATTCAATAAAAAATATTATTTATTGAAATCATTTTTTCAAAATGTATTAAGTGATCATTCCACTTCATTACTAATTAATCTTCTAATCTAAAAATATTTAATTAATAATGTCTACTTATGAAAAAAAAATTCACATGAAATATTTCAATACTACAAATACAAATTAAGATGTAAATTTAAAAAAAATGTTCAATCAATTTATTATTAAGCAAATAAGAAAAATTAACTTATATTTATTAAACAAAAATCCATTAAATTACCAAATATATAAAACATCATAAACATTAACTAGAAAAGAGAGGGGAACTAGACACAAAAATACATATATGAAGTATTTTTTGGAAACCAGACATAAACTAAAAATCCTAATAATACCATTGCATACGTGCAGCACAAATAATGAGAGATTAAAACGAGATTTAATTTGATATCTCAAACAGTTTGAAATGTGCATAGATTACAACAAATGCAAAATACTAAAAACGGGACGAAGCAACCAGAGATGAAAAAAAAAAACGAAAAACACGTATTGCCACAAATTAACATTAATTGCATAAATCGGCTTAAAAATACATAATGCTCTATAAATACAACAAGCAGTTACATTTGATTATTTGAATGTTTTTTTTTTTTTTTAATTTTTACATATTTCATTTGTATAAAAACAATGATAACCAGACATTTGCAAATAATATTGCAACATGAGGCAGAAAAACCATTAGCAGCTAAATTTAAAATAATAATAGTTGCATTTCAATCATCGTAATGTGGCGGAATTATAAGTGAATCCCTTTTAAAATTGAAATGACCATCCATTACAATTTGTTATAATTCTATAATTCGCGTAATGTGTTTTTGTTTTTGTCTTCCTTTTTTGCTATTTTGCCAGACATACAGATGTGTTGCATGTGTGTTTTTTTTTGCATTTTTTTTTTTTCAGCCAATATATATAATTGTTGCCACAAACCATGAAAATTGTTGCATAAAATTGAACGTGTTACATTTTTAAATAGTTGTATTAACCACACTCACAAACAATTGAACTAATTACAATAATTGTTGGATTATTGTGTCTGTAATAATCAGACTTTAAGAGGAGGGGAATACTAAAGTTGGGTTTTTAAACGTTTCAGTAGTTTAAACTTTTTCATAAAAAATATATATTTTAACATTGACACTTTTATTATTTTGTAAAATCACTAATCTATTTTCTTATCCTTAACAGATATAGCAACAACTCCCACAGCAACAGAGGCATCCTTAACCAATACCGGAGAAGGTATATTTACACCCACAGCTGTACCCACGCCTGTAAAAAGAGGGCCAGGAAGACCACGCCTTAAAACGGGAGGACCTGTTAATCAAGGCGCCAGAGGAGCACCACGTACACGTAAACCTATAGGACCCTTAGTAGTTCCGCTGGGCAGTAGTCCCGCAGCCCACACCCATAAATCGTAGTCCTGCCATGAGTCCAGCGCCCTCGCCAGCTCATTCGGAAAAGAATACTGTTTCTTCGGCTAGCGGTAGTGCCGTCTACTATCAACCCAGTGGTGAAAGTTTAGATTAGTAAGATAAAGAATTATATTTAAGTTGAAAGTTTAAACCAACACCCCGGTATTAAGTTCAAAAAAAATTTTAGTTTAATTTAAACAAAAAAAAGTTGTATTAGTTATTAACCTGCATTTTTTAATAAAAAAAGAAAAAACAAATATATAAAATTTTTCCATTTTCTTTGTTGTCAGTATGTTGAAAATTTAATTAAAGAAAACAATGAAATTTTCATTTTATTTCAGTTGATTATTTTATTTGTTTAAAATTCTCATTAAGTTTTAGGAAGTTAATTCATATTTTGTGTCTATTTTTGACAATCAGTCTACCATGTCCAACTATTTTTTTGAGAGGGGAATTTTTTTTATAAGCTCTGTGTTAATTACATTAATTTAAATGTATCTTTATTAAATATCATGTTTATTTGTTTTATGTTAATTTACTTTAATAATTTTAAAACACCCTTAAGTGAAAACTGGGAAATATGCAAATAGTGGACACTTGCTGTTTTAAATGGTTTATTAAAAAGAAAATTTTAACAAATTTCTGTTAAAACATAGAAAATTTAATTTTTTGGGAGAAAATTTACTTCAATACGATTGTAAGATTTCTAAATTAAAATCTATTTTTTATTATCAATTTAAGTAATAACTTGTATACAGTCTAGTCTAAAGTCGAGGCTCCTGTCTAGTCTATAGTCTAGTCTCTAACGTAGTCTATAGTCTAGTGTCTAGTCTAAACCTTGTCTAGTCTAAACCTTGTCTAGTCTCTAGTCTAAAGTCTAGTCTATGGTTTAGTCTCTAGTCTGCTTTATATCCTAGTCTATAGTTTATATTCTATTCTATAGTCTTGTCTATAATCTAGCTTATTGTCTAGTCTGTACTCGAGACTATTGCCTAGTCTACAGTCTATTCTGTCGTCTATTTTACAGTGTTGTTTATAGTTTAGTCTGTTTTCGAGACTATAGTCTAGTTTATATTTTAGTTTATAGTCTAGACTAAAGTCAAGTCTATAGGCTAGTATATAGTCTAGTCTATAGTCTAATATACTTTATAGTCTAGTCTATAGTCTAATATACTTTATAGTCTAGTCTATAGTCTAGTGTATAGTCTAGTGTATAGTCTAGTGTATAGTCTAGTCTATAGTCTAGTGTATAATCTAGTGTATAGTCTAGTGTATAGTCTAGTCTATAGTCTAGTGTATAGTCTAGTCTATAGTCTAGTGTATAATCTAGTGTATAGTCTAGTGTATTGTCTAGTCTATAGTCTAGTCTATAGTCTAGTCTATAGTCTAGTCTATAGTCTAGTCTATAGTCTAGTCTATAGTCTAGTCTATAGTCTAGTCTATAGTCTAGTCTATAGTCTAGTCTATAGTCTAGTCTATAGTCTAGTCTATAGTCTAGTCTATAGTCTAGTCTATAGTCTAGTCTATAGTCTAGTCTATAGTCTAGTCTATAGTCTAGTCTATAGTCTAGTCTATAGTCTAGTCTATAGTCTAGTCTATAGTCTAGTCTATAGTCTAGTCTATAGTCTAGTCTATAGTCTAGTCTATAGTCTAGTCTATAGTCTAGCTCTATAGTCTAGTCTATAGTCTAGTCTATAGTCTAGTCTAGCTAGTCTAGTCTATAGTCTAGTCTATAGTCTAGTCTATAGTCTAGTCTATAGTCTAGTCTATAGTCTAGTCTATAGTCTAGTCTATAGTCTAGTCTATAGTCTAGTCTATAGTCTAGTCTATAGTCTAGTCTATAGTCTAGTCTAGTATAGTCTAGTCTATAGTCTAGTCGTTATAGTCTAGTCTATAGTCTAGTCTATAGTCTAGTCTATAGTCTAGTCTATAGACTAGTCTATAGTCTAGTCTATAGTCTAGTCTATAGTCTAGTCTAGTTTATAGTCTAGTCTAGTCTAGTCTAGTTATAGTCTAGTCTATAGTCTAGTCTATAGTCTAGTCTATAGTCTAGTCTATAGTCTAGTCTATAGTCTAGTCTATAGTCTAGTCTATAGTCTAGTCTAGTCTAGTCTAGTCTAGTCTATAGTCTAGTCTAGTCTAGTCTATAGTCTAGTCTAGTCTATAGTCTAGTCTATAGTCTAGTCCAGTCTAGTCATAGTCAGTCTAGTCTATAGTCTAGTCTATAGTCTAGTCTATAGTCTAGTCTATAGTCTAGTCTATAGTCTAGTCTATAGTCTAGTCTATAGTCTAGTCTATAGTCTAGTCTATAGTCTAGTCTATAGTCTAGTCTATAGTCTAGGTCTATAGTCAGTCTATAGTCTAGTCTATAGTCTAGTCTATAGTCTAGTCTATAGTCTAGTCTATAGTCTAGTCTATAGTCTAGTCTATAGTCTAGTCTATAGTCTAGTCTTAGTCTAGTCTATAGTCTAGTCTATAGTCTAGTCTATAGTCTAGTCTATAGTCTAGTCTATAGTCTAGTCTATAGTCTAGTCTAGTCAGTCTATAGTCTAGTCTATAGTCTAGTCTATAGTCTAGTCTATAGTCTAGTCTATAGTCTAGTCTATAGTCTAGTCTATAGTCTAGTCTATAGTCTAGTCTATAGTCTAGTCTATAGTCTAGTCTATAGTCTAGTCTATAGTCTAGTCTATAGTCTAGTCTATAGTCTAGTCTATAGTCTAGTCTATAGTCTAGTCTATAGTCTAGTCTATATTCTAGTCTATAGTCTAGTCTATAGTCTAGTCTCTAGTCTAGTCTGTAGTCTAGTCTATAGTCTAGTCTATAGTCTAGTCTATAGTCTAGTCTATAGTCTAGTCTATAGTCTAGTCTCTAGTCTAGTCTGTAGTCTAGTCTATAATCTAGTCTATAGTCTAGTCTATAGTCTGGACTATAGTCTAGTCTATAGTCTAGTCTATAGTCTAGTCTATAGTCTGGACTATAGTCTAGTCTATAGTCTAGTCTATAGTCTAGTCTATAGTCTAGTCTATAGTCTAGTCTATAGTCTAGTCTATAGTTTAGTCTATAGTCTGGTCTACAGTCTAGTCTATAGTCTGGTCTACAGTCTAGTCTATAGTCTAGTCTGGTCTATAGTCTCTTCTATAGTCTAGTCTTTAGTCAAGTCTACAGTCCAGTCTATAATTCTCTGTTTTATGGAAATTTAAAGTAATAACACATTTTCATTATTTTCTCAATTGGACACTTATTAAAGAAACTACTGACAATTTTAAATATTTTTCCTTCAGTAACAGTTATTGCCCAAAGTTGTCCAAGAAAAACATTTATATAGAATTTCGTTAACAAATATTTATGACTTTTACTCTTAAACCAACAACAACAAAAAAAGACAAAGTCTAAATTAAACTTTTTATATAAAAGCTTAAAGCAAACATGCAAAACACTAAAATGAAAAACTTGTTTTTACCAAATTTAAAAGCGCTATTTGACACCTTTAAAGTGAAATAAATTTTTATTAATTTTTTTATTTATTGTCCTTTTGAAGTTGGAAATGTATTTAAATCTTACATAACTTTATAAAATATTACCCACAAAATCCAACAAAATACTGCTTCTGCTGTTGAGTTCACATTAACATACAAACGAAGTGTATTTAAAGATTTTCGTAAATTTTCACAAAAATAATTTATTTGAAATGAATCTTAGACAATTACAGGTGTCTTTAATTTTAGTTTCTATGGTTGGTTCTTGTACACTAACTAAAATATTTTTGTTAATTTTTTGTCTCTAACATCTTTGATGCATTGTGCATATTAACCATTTTGTTTTCATTAAAAAAAAAAAAACAAACCACCACTTTTATTCCACCAACTTTTAACCACATTTTAAGTCATCATGTAAAATAGTTAACTGATTATGATCTACAAACATTTTAACAAATTAACCAACATTTGAGTGTGTAGTTAGTTAAACGTTTTTCACAATTTTTTTTCCACACATTTTCATTTTTAATTATTTTACATATTTATATCTTTTTTTTTTCTTAATGGTGGAAATTGTTGCTTTTCAACATGTTCTATGTTGTTTGTGGTACAATTAATTTGCATAAGTGTGAAATTTTCCTTTTAGCTGAAAACAAACCATAACGACGGATGTTTAGTGAGAGTTTGGAGGCAATTTAGTTTTCATAAAACTATTGCTACTTGTGGTTGGCTACTAATTTTCAAACATGTGTTTACTAGTCATCATTATGTAATTGTGATTATCTTCTGTGATAAGTATATAAAAGAGTTTCTGTACCTTGTATATACAAATTACTAAATTGTTATAATTGGTTAGTTTTTTTCACCAGTTAGATGTATCTGAGACATGTATTGAAAACGTGGAAAAAGTAAGAGTTTTGAAGGCTGCGGTGCGAAAGTTAGTTCCTATTATATTTGCTTTGATTTTTGTGATAAACTACAGCCAATATTAGTCTGAATAATAGTATAGACTATGCTTTAGCCTACAGTCTAGTTTATTGTCCATTCTACAGACTAGTTTATCGCCTATTCTAACGTTTAGTTTATAGTTTAGTCGATAGTCTAATCAATAGTTTAGACTATAGTATATACTAGAGCCCTGCATGAGTGACTTAAATAATAAATTAAAACATTTGATTTTTTTCAAACACTGTGTTTGACTCACTCATTGTTTTATGAATGAAATGAATAGTATATTTGAAAATAAGGAATGTTAGTCAATACTCAATTCAAACGAAACAAGTAATGAGAGTGTTTGTGTGATTCAATTCAAGTAGTATACAGTGAGTGAATCGAGTGAAAGCAAAACAATTTTTAAGTTCGACAAATTAACAGATTTTTTGAATATTACTTCGAATTTTCGAACTTAATTTCGAATAGTCGAAGATAATATAGTAGCGTCATCAACTGTACTTAACACTGCCAAATTTCAGCCAATTTGGTCCACGGAAACTGGTTTTATCAGCTTTAAATTTTTTTCGAACATGAGTTCGAATTTTCGAAAATTTTTTTTTTAGTTTTTTGGACTCAAAGAATAATTTAAAAGCATAAAAAATTTTTCGAACATAACTTCGAATTTTCGAACTTAATTTCGAATATTCGAACATAATATTATCTTGTCATCAATTGTACTCAAGACTACCAAATTTCAGCGAATTCGGGCCACAGGAACTAGTTTTAACAACATTCAAAATTTTCACCATTTATTCAAGAAAAAGTTTGAATCGATTCATTCGATTCAAACAATCTATTTTGTATTGTTTTAACATAAACAAATTGTTTACTCGCTCGATTTGAATGTAGTTGCACATTCACTTGATAGTACTCACAACGTTTGAGTATAACAAAACTTTGTAAATACTATTCTAAACAAACAATGAGTTGAGTGCAAAGCAATGAGTCACTCATTGTGTGTAGCAAATAGAGTTACTCATGCAGGGCTCTAGTATATACTATAGTCAAATATATAGTCTGGTCTATAGTCGATTCATAGTCTAGTCTTTAGTTTAGTCTATAGTGTAATCTAATCTATATACTAGTCTATAGTCTATACTATAGTCAATTATATTGTCTGGTCTATAT
This sequence comes from Lucilia sericata, assembly GCF_015586225.1. Classification (NCBI taxonomy): domain Eukaryota; kingdom Metazoa; phylum Arthropoda; class Insecta; order Diptera; family Calliphoridae; genus Lucilia; species Lucilia sericata. Next base: position 251,177 of record NW_023994176.1, on the reverse strand, counting down.
ATAGTCTAGTCGTTAGTCTGGCCTATAGTTTAGTCTATAGTCTAGTCTGCAGTCTACTCTATAGTCCATTCAATAGTCTAGCCTATAGTGTAGTCTATAGTATAGTCTGCGGTTCAGCTTAGTCTATAGTCTAGTTTATACTCCAGTCAATAGTCTGGTCTATAGTATAGTCTATAGTATAGTCCATGGTTTGGTCTATAGTCTGGTCTGTAGTCTAGTCTATAGTCTAGTCTATGGTCTAGTCTATAGTCTAGTCTATGGTCTAGTCTAGTCTATAGTCTAGTCTATAGTCTAGTCTATAGTCTAGTCTATAGTCTAGTCTATAGTCTAGTCTATAGTCTAGTCTATAGTCTAGTCTATAGTCTAGTCTATAGTCTAGTCTATAGTCTAGTCTATAGTCTAGTCTATAGTCTAGTCTATAGTCTAGTCTATAGTCTAGTCTATAGTCTAGTCTATAGTCTAGTCTATAGTCTAGTCTATAGTCTAGTCTATAGTCTAGTCTATAGTCTAGTCTATAGTCTAGTCTATAGTCTAGTCTATAGTCTAGTCTATAGTCTAGTCTATAGTCTAGTAGTCTATAGTCTATAGTCTAGTCTATAGTCTAGTCTATAGTCTATAGTCTATAGTCTAGTCTATAGTCTAGTCTATAGTCTAGTCTATAGTCTAGTCTATAGTCTAGCCTATAGTCTAGTCTATAGTCTAGTCTATAGTCTAGTCTATAGTCTAGTCTATAGTCTAGTCTATAGTCTAGTCTATAGTCTAGTCTATAGTCTAGTCTATAGTTTAGTCTATAGTCTAGTCTATAGTCTAGTCTATAGTCTAGTCTATAGTCTAGTCTATAGTCTAGTCTATAGTCTAGTCTATAGTCTAGTCTATAGTCTAGTCTATAGTCTAGTCTATAGTCTAGTCTATAGTCTAGTCTATAGTCTAGTCTATAGTCTAGTCCATAGTCTAGTCTATAGTCTAGTCTATAGTCTAGTCTTTAGTATAGTCTGTAGTGTAGTCTATAGTGCAGTCTATAGTGTAGTCTATAGTCTGGTCTATAGTGTTTCCTATGGTCTAGTCTATATTCTAGTTCATAGTCTAGTCTACAGTCTAGTCTATAGTCTATTCTATAGTCTAACCTATTGAAAAGACTATCGACTTTCTTATGATATTGTAACCATAGGCTATTGAATACTAGCAAACAGTATTCTTCCAAAAAATCAATTTTGTTCATTACTATTTTTGATATTTTTTTCGAAAAAATTTTAATTGCATAAAAGCACCTCTTTAATAAATATTTGTAATAAGAAGCAATATTTAGTTGTAATAATATTTAACTGTACTAAGAATTTAATTAATTATTTATGCGAATTCGTGTTAAAAACCATTCTCATTATTACAATTTAAACTTTAAAATATTTAAGTTCAACCTTTTTTGGTGGGTTTTCCACAAAAAAAAAAACTAATTCTTCAAAACATTCCTTTGAATGCCGCTTGCATTTATAGTTACTTTTATAAACGCTCATACAATTCTATATCATTAGTTTTTTACGTGCAGTCTAAAGTATTATTTTTTTCCAATTGCAAATGAATTCGTTTTACTATTAATTAAATTGTATATTGTTTTTTGTTATTTCGATTTAATGAGTTTTAGTCATACACACTAGTAGACGTATTTATTGTAATTGAATTTAAAACTACAAAATCAAATTGGCCAACAAGTAGTTTTAGTAAAGAAGATAAAGTTTTGCCAGCTTTGCTGTTTAGTAATATGTTAAGTCTTGAGAAAAAAATCTAACTTGTTTTGTAAATTTTACATAACATTTTTTAGTTTTTTTATTTTGCTATGAATATCTTCAAATCTATGGTTGTATAGCAAATGTAACTTTGTTTAGATCATGTTTAACTTAACAAATAAAAATTAAACACTTGATTTCATTTTTAAATGTGTTTTAATTAGACAGTAGATTGAAAGATCTTTTGTTTGATGATTAAGTTAAGAAATTTGCATGTAAATGAAATTTTTCAAAGTGTTTTTTTTTTTGATAAGAGATTCAGCAAATTATCGCTAATTGCTGAATGTTGTGGGGAAATTTTCAAGGTTTTGTTTATCAATTTCAACTACTTAGTTGAAGGTTGATATAGATATCCATCTAAGCTCAAATTGTTAGTTAGTTTTCGCTCATATCTCAAATTTTTACTTTCAAAATAATATAGTGATCACGACTTTCTTTTAAAGAAAGCTAATTTTTCGAAAATTAACTAAAGAAAAGCTAATTTTCGGAAAATTTACTAAAAAAAAAAGCAGATTTTCGGAAAATTTACTAAAGAAAATCCAATTTTCGGATTTAGTTAGTTAGTTCCTTAGTTAGTTAGTTAGTAAGTTAGTTAGTTAGTTAGTTAGTTAGTTAGTTAGTTAGTTCGTAGTTAGTTAGTTAGTTAGTTAGTTAGTTAGTTAGTTAGTTAGTTAGTTAGTAGTTAGTTAGTTAGTTAGTTAGTTAGTTAGTTAGTTAGTTAGTTAGTTAGTTAGTTAGTAGTTAGTTAGTTAGTAGTTAGTTAGTTAGTTAGTTAGTTAGTTAGTTCGTTAGTTAGTTAGTAGTTAGTTAGTTAGTTAGTTAGTAGTTAGTTTAGTTCGTTAGTTAGTTAGTTGTTAGTTAGTTAGTTAGTTAGTTAGTTAGTTAGTTAGTAGTTAGTTAGTTAGTGTAGTTAGTTAGTTAGTTAGTTAGTTAGTTAGTTAGTTAGTTAGTTAGTTAGTTAGTTAGTTAGTTAGTAGTTAGTTAGTTAGTTAGTTAGTTAGTTAGTTAGTTAGTTAGTAGTAGTTAGTTAGTTAGTTAGTTAGTTAGTTAGTTAGTTAGTTAGTTAGTTAGTTAGTTAGTTAGTTGTTAGTTAGTTAGTTAGTTAGTAGTTAGTTAGTTAGTTAGTTAGTTAGTTAGTTAGTTAGTTAGTTAGTTAGTTAGTGTTTAGACAAGCTAGTCTATAGTCTAGTCTATAGTCTAGTCTATAGTCTAGTCTATAGTCTAGTCTATAGTCTAGTCTATAGTCTAGTCTATAGTCTAGTCTATAGCCTAGTTTATAGTCTAGTCTATACTATAATATGTAGTCTATAGTCCATTCTATAGTCTAGTCTATAGTCTAGTCTATAGTCTGGTCTATAGTCTAGTCTATAGTCTAGTCAATAGTCTAGTCTATAGTCTGGTTTATAGTCCAGTCTTTAGCCTAGTACACATTCTAGTCTGCAGTCAAGTCTAGTCTACATCCAGTCAATAGTCTAGTCCATAGTCTAGTCTATAGTCTCGTCTATAGTCTAGTCTATTGTATAGTCTATAGTATAGTCTATAGTATAGTTTATAGTCTAGTCTATAGTATAGTCTATAGTCTAATCTATAGTCTAGTCTATAGTCTAGTCTATAGTCTAGCTTATAGTCTACTCTTTAGCCTAGTCTATATTCTAGTCTATAGTCTAGTATATAGTCTAGTCTGTAATCCAGTTTATAGTCTAGTCTATAGTCTAGTCTAATCTATAGTTTAGTCTACAGTCTAGTCTGCAGTCAAGTCTAGTCCAGTCAATAGTCTAGTCCATAGTCTCGTCTATAGTCTAGTCTATAGTCTACTCTATAGTCTAGTCTATAGTCTAGTCTATAGTCTAGTCTATAGTCTAGTCTATAGTCTACTCTATAGTCTACTCTATAGTCTAGTCGATAGTCTAGTCTATAGTCTAGTGTTTAGCCTAGTCTACAGTCTATTATATAGTATAGTCTAGTATATAGTATCAAGGCATTATCAGAGCTATTCACCAATCCTTTATTAATCTAATGGTCTGCCCTCTTCCAGTTTGTTGCTTAAGTCTTTTGTTTGCTGCAGTTGAATTGAATTTTGTCTAGAAATAATACTTTTTTAATAAAGTTTGTGGCTTGAGTCTTTTGTTTTATATTTTGTTTAACAACAAGCCTTCTTTTCTATTAGAACAGATGTATCCTGTACATCTTGTATATAATTTAGATTAATTCATATTATTTTAGGCTGTTTAATTTTCTTGTGTTTTCTTAATAAAACCATTAAAGCATAAACAATTTTTTACCACAAAATTACCACAAACCGCCAAAAATTTTACGATAAAAAATCAACAAAATTTAAGCCTTTCCTAGCAACTGTTTCCTGAGCCTAACACGCACACAAAAGCAAAGGATTAAAGGAGTAAAACCCAAGAACTAAAGACATATTTTCTACTTTTTTTTAATAAAAAAAACTCTATATTCTTTGTTTCAAGGATTAAAGAGTTTAAGACAACAAAACTCTTTCTTTTGTTAATAAAAGATTAGTTTTTTTTCTTCTTTGTTAAAAAGTTACGCATCTTCCTACACATATCAGTTTTTTAATTCATTTATTTTGTTTTTCTGAAGGCAGCCGATCTAAATTGTGTTATAATAGTTGAAAATTGTTTAGTAACCACCCCTGATAATATTATACGTTTATTGTTGTAAACTACCTAAAAAACTAAACTGAAGCGTCTATTATATTTTTTTAATAAAAGCAAATTATTGTATAAACTCCTACCAGTTTTCTTAAGAATGCAAGATAATACAATGATGGCATTATCATTTTTACCCTTATAAATTTCAAGACGATGATGGGTTTTTTATATAAATTACTTTTTTATTCTTTGTCTAAAAAACTATAAAAGTAGATTAGTTGTATAAAAAATAGTGGTTCCCCACTGTGTTAATATTACATTTAGAATTATAGGCAGCTGTAGTTGGAGCGTTTAGTTCTTCTAATTCTAGAACAATTTGTTAGTTTCTTTATAATGTAATAGAGTTCTTCCATTATTGACATATTGGCTTTACAAAACTCCCCTTAATTAAACAGCAATTTGCATAAAAGTGACTATAACTATATATTTATAAAAAAGATTTATATTAACCCTTTAAAAACATTCACAGGCTCTTAGAAATATTAAAATTACACTTAATTTCTTATGCCTTATTAATTTCAGTGCTGCCCACAATTAATTAAATTAATTAAACCGGACATATAACTTTTAAGTACATTTTGTTTTATAACTTTAACCCTCAATTCGAAACCATTAAACTTAATATTGTAATGCTCTAAAAAATCTTCAAAAATTCTAACATAAAAATCTATATAAAAGTTATTTGTTTTAAACAAAATAAATCATTTAAATGTCAAAATAAACATTTTATTGCAACTATAAAAATGTTAATTAGTTGGGAAAAAACAAACGAAATGATATAAAACTACACCCCATTAATAATTTATGAAAACAACTCATTTTATAACTATACCAATGAATAACAAATAATTAACAACAAAATATAAATAAAAAAAATTAACTCGACAGTTTAAGAAAATCATAAAATTGTTTTACATATGTATATTTATATTAATGTAAATTTAAAAATTTATTTTTAATCTGCCACACCATCATTTGGGAATGTATTTTTTTGAAAAGATTTAATTGATATTAAACATATTTTAAAATCTTTTCAATTAATAATAATAAAATTTAAACTAAATTAAAAAAAAGGGGAATTTTTGATCCCCTTTACAACTTAATTTCCTGTTTAAATGTGTCAGTTGTTGTTGTTGGAGCCCCGAACAAAAATATATGTTGAATTTATTTAATTTTACAAGCCATCCGTCTTATTCGTTAATTGTAATTAAGCAACCGTTACCCTTTTTGTTTTATAATGTCAACAGGTTTTTGGTTACTTTTTACTCATTTCAGATTTTTAAATCTCAATCAATGGGATTTTGTTGGAGGCTGAAGAAAAAAGGGCAGTTTCGTATTTAGAAAGAGTTAAATGTGAGTTTTAGTTTGAGTATCAGCATAATCTGACATACTCTAGTCCATAGTCATAGTCTAGTAATAGACTAGTCATAGTCTAGTCATAGTCTAGTCATAGTCTAGTCATAGTCTAGTCATAGTCTAGTCATAGTCTAGTCATAGTCTAGTCATAGTCTAGTCATAGTCTAGTCATAGTCTAGTCATAGTCTAGTCATAGTCTAGTCATAGTCTAGTCATAGTCTAGTCATAGTCTAGTCATAGTCTAGTCATAGTCTAGTCATAGTCTAGTCATAGTCTAGTCATAGTCTAGTCATAGTCTAGTCATAGTCTAGTCATAGTCTAGTCATAGTCTAGTCATAGTCTAGTCATAGTCTAGTCATAGTCTAGTCATAGTCTAGTCATAGTCTAGTCATAGTCTAGTCATAGTCTAGTCATAGTCTAGTCATAGTCTAGTCATAGTCTAGTCATAGTCTAGTCATAGTCTAGTCATAGTCTAGTCATAGTCTAGTCATAGTCTAGTCATAGTCTAGTCATAGTCTAGTCATAGTCTAGTCATAGTCTAGTCATAGTCTAGTCATAGTCTAGTCATAGTCTAGTCATAGTCTAGTCATAGTCTAGTCATAGTCTAGTCATAGTCTAGTCATAGTCTAGTCATAGTCTAGTCATAGTCTAGTCATAGTCTAGTCATAGTCTAGTCATAGTCTAGTCATAGTCTAGTCATAGTCTAGTCATAGTCTAGTCATAGTCTAGTCATAGTCTAGTCATAGTCTAGTCATAGTCTAGTCATAGTCTAGTCATAGTCTAGTCATAGTCTAGTCATAGTCTAGTCATAGTCTAGTCATAGTCTAGTCTATAGTTTAGACTAAAGTCTAGTCTATAAAGTGTAGTCTACAATATAGACCAAAGTCTAGTATTCAGTATAGACTAAAGTCTAGTATTCAGTATAGACTAAAGTCTAGTCTATAGTATAGACTAAAGACTAGTCTAAAGCATAGACTAAAGTCTAGTCTATAGTATAGACTAAAGTCTAGTCTACAATATAGACTAAAGTGTAGTCTACAATATAGACTAAAGTCTAGTCTATAGTATAGACTAATGTCTAGTCTATAGTATAGACTAAAGTTTAGTCTGGATCACGGTCAAAGTATCGATCAAATTTTAGATTTAAATCTTGATCAGATAAGATAATGAAAATCGTAATCTAAATCATAATTTGAAAATAGACTGTCAAGATCACAGTATGGAACATAGTAAAAATGTTTACTTTCGATCTAAGTATGATTAATATTCGAGATCATCAACCGGATTTTATTACTTCTGATATGAAACTTCCCTCATATTTCCCATGTTTTTCTGCATGGACAGGTTTAACATCACCAATATTATTTTCTTCATTTATTTGGGTCACTAAATATTAAAAGATCCCCTCTTCTTTTTTTTCCAATTTTGGACAATTTTGCAGCGATTTTTTGTAGATAAAATAAAATATGGTCTGTAACTCCTTATGCTTGCATTAATTTGACGGTTGCGTTTAGTATGACTTTTATATTGCTTAAACCCCACTATATATGTACGTGCGACGATCATCGATCGTTCGTTGGTTCGTCCATTCATTTATTTATTCATTCATTGAGCCACACAGTGTCCTTGTTGTCGATTTAATGAGTTTTTAAAAGGTTTAAATATATATATATTTTTTCATCATCTTCTACTTCTTCTACATGTATCATTTCACAGGACATGAAATTTAGTATTTCATATGACTTGAAGTTCAGTAAAATCGTGAGAAAATAAATTATAAATTAAATGACAACGAAATGGAATGAATTGAAATAGTCTGTTGTTGTTGTTGTTGCTGTAGTTGTGAATAAATTTATAGATGATTTAATGTGATTAACTTTTTAACAGGTTCTTAATGTTTGTTGTTATTTGTTGCTTATTGCTGTTGTTGTAGTTGTTGTTGTTGTTGTCATTTAAACCATAAATTAATGATTAATGATGATGTTTAATTCTGATTTCGTGTGTATGTTTGGTTTTTATATGTTTCTGAATTTATTTATGTTTTTTAATACATTTTCGACAGATGTTTAATGTGAAATAATGTTTATAATTATAAAAAAATTATGTCGACTATTAATGTTGCGAATTTAAAAATTTATTTTTAAATAAATCATGTTTTAGAATAAATTTGATTATTTGGAAGGTATTTAAAAGGCGGCTCTTCTGTGATTTACTATTTAAGAGAGTTGCAAGGTCATTTATCATCGTGAGGGAAATCTAGAGTAAGTCTTACAAATTTTTAGTGATGATTGCTAAAACAAGATCCCAAATTTACTAAAGAAAAAATGTTTTGCAGAAACTTCCAAATTCTCAAAATAGTTGAATACAACTATTTTTTAAATATTCACTTAACACTCCTTAGTAGTTTTATTTTTTAAATAAAAATAAAATTAGCAATAAATTTTAATTCACTGGATTTTTTCTCAACATTTATGCACTCACACAAGTCAAAAGCAATAAATATTAATTTTACAACAAAATATTTATAAAATTTATTGAATAAAAGTAGAGACATAAATGAACATGCGTTTATTTCCTGAATGCCACTGCAAAGACAACAACGACGACAACAACTCTCTACAAATTTATAAATAAAAATGTATGAATATAATTTTATTTTGTTTAGTTTTAATGTATGCAATTATTATTAATTACATTTACTTGCAAAATTATCATAATTTAATATTTGCTTGATAAGTCGCCAGCCACATGCATTTTGAAATCTGAACAGAAACACACTCACTAGCTTACACACACACACACACACATTTTCCCATACAAACTATAAAAATAGCAAGTTGCAATGTTCGTTCAACAATAATCTTGAAAATGACACTGATGTCTTCCACAGCTTCTTTTTGCTGCCGGCTGTCGTTGTACATTCCCTTACTTCCCGGCCACAGAAGCCCAAATGAAAAGCTCAACTATATATATGACTTTTTAATGTAATTTCAAGTATTTTTTGTTGTTGCTATACTACGTTGTTGTTGTCTTTATTTTTTTTCTGAAAATTTATGTCATAAAAACAAAAATCATAAATTAACAACTTTCCAACCAACAACCGTACAGACAGACATACACTCATACTACTTACATTAGGCATTCATTCCCAGATCCCAAAAGCAAAAAAAAAAAAAAAAAAAAAAAAACACTCAGAAGGAATAAAATGTAAAAAAGCAAAACAAATATCTTAAGATGCTGCACCTTTGTCTCATATAATAAGAATCAGCATCAACGTCTTCGTTACCAACATCATCACTAGGTTTCATCACCAGAAAAATTAAAACAGAAATATGGTAAAAACGAAACTTTAACTTTAAAAAATATTTTAAAAAATATGTATAAAAATTCAACATCTAAAAGCTTGTGTTTAATTGAAAAGAATTGAGCGTTAATGTTGAAAGCAGGCTTTAGCTAATTAAAACACACGAAGTTTTGCAAAAATCCAACAACAAAATATACGAAAAAAAAACAGAACATCAAGAGAAAAAAAATTAAGAAGGAATTTTTGGAATACCGTCGTCTGTTTGGAAAGGTGAACAGAGGGGTAAAGGAGTGTAAGCCATCAAATAAGTCTAGACTTTAGTCTATACTATAGGTTAGTCGATAGTATATACTATAGACTAGGTGTTAGTCTCTACTGTAGACCAGGCGTTAGTCTAAACCATATTCCATACAATAGACTAGACTTTAGTATATACTATAGACTAGACTTTAATTTATACTATAGACTAGACTTTAGTATGTACTATAGACTAGACTTTAGTCTGTACTATAGACTAGACTTTAGTCTATACTATAGACTAGACTTTCGCCTATACTATAGACTAGACTTTAATCTATACTATAGACTAGATTTAATCTATACTATAGACTAGACTTCAGTCTACACTATAGACTAGATTTAATCTATCTACACCATAAACCAGACTTCAGTCTATACTATAAACTAGACTTTAGCCTGTACTATAGACTAGACTTTAGTCTGACTTTATTCTATACTATAAACTAGATTTTAGTCTGTACTATAGACTAGACTTTAGTCTTTGCTATAGACTAGACTTAGTCTATACTATATACTAGAATTAGACGGACTATGACTAGACAGACTATGTCTAGACACACTATGACTAGCCAGACTATGACCAGACAGACTATGACCAGACAGACTATACTAGACAGACTATGACTGGACTATGACTGGACTATGACTAGACTATGAATAGACTATGAATAGACTATGACTAGACTATGACTAGACTATGACTAGACTATGACTAGACTATGACTAGACTATGACTAGACTATGACTAGACTATGACTAGACTATGACTAGACTATGACTAGACTATGACTAGACTATGACTAGACTATGACTAGACTATGACTAGACTATGACTAGACTAGACTAGACTATGACTAGACTATGACTAGACTATGACTAGTGACTAGACTAGACTATGACTAGACTATGACTAGACTATGACTAGACTATGACTAGACTATGACTAGACTATGACTAGACTATGACTAGACTATGACTAGACTATGACTAGACTATGACTAGACTATGACTAGACTATGACTAGACTATGACTAGACTATGACTAGACTATGACTAGACTATGACTAGACTATGACTAGACTATGACTAGACTATGACTAGACTATGACTAGACTATGACTAGAACTATGACTAGACTATGACTAGACTATGACTAGACTATGACTAGACTATGACTAGACTATGACTAGACTATGACTAGACTATGACTAGACTATGACTAGACTATGACTAGACTATGACTAGACTATGACTAGACTATGACTAGACTATGACTAGACTATGACCTAGACTATGACTAGACTATGACTAGACTATGACTAGACTATGACTATGACTAGACTATGACTAGACTATGACTAGACTATGACTAGACTATGACTAGACTATGACTAGACTATGACTAGACTATGACTAGACTATGACTAGACTATGACTAGACTATGACTAGACTATGACTAGACTATGACTAGACTATGACTAGACTATGACTAGACTATGACTAGACTATGACTAGACTATGACTAGACTATGACTAGACTATGACTAGACTATGACTAGACTATGACTAGACTATGACTAGACTATGACTAGACTATGACTAGACTATGACTAGACTATGACTAGACTATGACTAGACTATGACTAGACTATGACTAGACTATGACTAGACTATGACTAGACTATGACTAGACTATGACTAGACATGACTAGACTATGACTAGACTATGACTAGACTATGACTAGACTATGACTAGACTATGACTAGACTTTGACTGTCCATGAGTTTACTCTAATCTGTTTTCTTATTTTTGTTCAATTTAATTCCTTCAAAACTCTGACTAATAAACGCATGCATGCGATGACGAGTATGATTTCGAATACGAGTATAAAATGTAAAAATCTTGGACATTTGTTGTCAGATTCAGAAACAATCACATAAACATAAAACGTTTATGACAGTTAACAATGATGCGTATGTACGCAACAATTATAAGCGTTATTTTAGTTTTTATCCTCTCCCTCTTTTTTTATTTGCTGCATTTTTTTTATTGTCTTTAAAACTTCATGGTCTCTGTGTGTGTTAAGGAAGCTGGAAACAAGTAGTTGCTGCTTGCCGACATAGTAGTCAGTTAGTTAGTTACTTTGACAGTCATTCAGTCAGTCCGTAAGTTAACTAAGGTTGGGTTTTTTTTTTTAAATTTGGATTTCTTATATATAATTTTATAGTACTTCTTGATTTTCTTTTTGTATAATGTCATCTAAAGAGGAACAACCGACACAATAAAATCCAATCATAAGAGACACACGTACAAGAACCTTAGTTTTTTGTAGTTGTTGTTGTTTTTCCTCAGTTGTACATAATTTTAAAAGTGTGCGTACAGGGAAATGTTTGTATTTGTGGAAATATTTTTGCAAAACCAAAGGAACACGTTACAGCTTTTTGCACATCTGTTGACAATTCAACGGATTGTTGAGGTGATTGTAAGATTGCTGCGATCTGGTAATGGTGATGATGATGCTAACAATGATGACCATGTTGCTAAGACTAGTGTCGTCTATGCACATTTAACTGCTTGTGTGCTTGTTTTTTGTGTTCTTAGAGTGTATGTCACCGAATTTTTACATTTCTTTTTTTTGTAGTTTTTTGCCTTGTTTGCTTAGCAAAAAACAAACCTTTAAAACACACATTCGCTTAAATTCATTAAAATTTTATTACTGGCGACAATGGCCAGTTTTTACATTGTAACATGGAATGAAAAAAATCCAGCATATCCTGTTTATAATCATACACAGCGATAAATGTTGCAAAGAAAAGAACTGAACAGAACTTTAAACAGAAATGTAGCGAAAATGTACAAAAAAATGAAGACAAACACACATAAATCAAAACCACCCAGATGTTCTGTGTAAAAGATACAGACAGTGGTTGTCTTTGCTGGAACGAAAGTTGACATTTTTATACTTTTTTTTCCATACGCTGCAGTTTTAACGAAGTGATGTTGAGTTATAAAGCTTTAAATTGGCATATTTATGAAGTGAAAATAGAAAAAGGTCGACAAAGTAGTTTTTAACATTTGTTCTCAAATAAAGTAGAGAAGTTTTGGGTTTTTTAGAAAGTTTAATGGAAGTTTATTACGACTAGGGTGGTGTATATAGTACCCATCTTTTTAGCCCTTATATCTATAGTTATTTTAATTTTTCCCACTTCCATAAATATTAAATAAATTTGTAAAAATTATAAAATTTTTAACCTTTATTATTGTCCAGTAGGAATACACCTGACATTTTATAACCAAAATATTTTTATTTTGAAGAAATTTTTTTAAATAACGGTTTTTAGCTTCTTAGCCGTGAAGTCATTATAACTAAAAGTCAAAAAAATGGAAAAATCTTCATTAACCCCCAAAAAATTAATATTTATAAAATTCACTGAATTGTAACTAATTGTTAAAAATGAGACCAGTAATATTTCCCCTTTCCTACTCCAGCCAAATAATAAAAACAACAAACTGAAACCAAAATAAACATATAAAAACCATAATTTACAAATTAACTTAAGTTTTCGGTTTTCGGAAAACCAGTAAAAGTACGTTAACATTTCTTTCCACCCTAAAGTGTATTTTGTTTTTTTAATCATTGTTTTTCTGCTTTCGTCTGCTCTTATTTGTTGTTGATTTGTTATAATTTAATTTAATTATGTAGTCTAATTTTTTCTTTCATTTTAATATGTGTGACTACATTAAATGTAATTTAGATTTTGTTTAAATTATAAAATTATTAAAAGTTTTCCAAAAAAAGTTGTTTTTTTAAGCTGTTGGTGGTTCCGTGAAAACAATGTAATTTTCAATTTGTTTTAATGAGTTTTTGTTTGCTATAGAATTTTGGGTTTTTTCTTTATTAAGACAATACCAATTTTTATTGTGTGTAACAAATTTTGAAGTTAAATAAATTTTAATGTTTAAAATACAAAACACCTGTTCAGTTGACGATTTTTTTTTTCAAGTATGGTTCTTAAGTCTTTCGTTTAGTGAGAAAACTACAGAAAATTCAATAAATTATAAGAAAACTTAACACATGTAAGTAGAAAGACTTTAGATTAGACTATAGATAGACTAGATTAGACTACAGACTAGACTATAGACAAGACTATAGACTAGACTATAGACTAGACTATAGACTAGACTCTAGACTAGACTTTATACTAGACTATAGACCAGACTATAGACTAGACTATAGACTAGACTATAGACTAGACTATAGACTAGACTATAGACTAGACTATAGACTAGACTATAGACTAGACTATAGACTAGACTATAGACTAGACTATAGACTAGATTATAGAGTAGACTATAGACTAGACTATAGACTAGACTATAGACTAGACTATAGACTAGACTATAGACTAGACTATAGACTAGACTATAGACTAGACTATAGACTAGACTATAGACTAGACTATAGACTAGCTATAGACTAGCTATAGACTAGACTATAGACTAGACTATAGACTAGACTATAGACTAGACTATAGACTAGACTATAGACTAGACTATAGACTAGACTATAGACTAGACTATAGACTAGACTATAGACTAGACTATAGACTAGACTATAGACTAGACTATAGACTAGACTATAGACTAGACTATAGACTAGACTATAGACTAGACTATAGACTAGACTATAGACTAGATTATAGAGTAGACTATAGACTAGACTATAGACTAGACTATAGACTAGACTATAGACTAGACTATAGACTAGACTATAGACTAGACTATAGACTAGACTATAGACTAGACTATAGACTAGACTATAGACTAGACTATAGACTAGCTATAGACTAGCTATAGACTAGACTATAGTCTAGACTATAGAATTTTCGGAAAATTTACAAAAGAAAAGCAAATTTTCGGAAACTTTACTAAAGAAAAGCAAAATAGACTAGACTAGACTAGACTATAGACTAGACTATAGACTAGACTATAGACTAGACTATAGACTAGACTATAGACTAGACTATAGACTAGACTATAGACTAGACTATAGACTAGACTATAGACTAGACTATAGACTAGACTATAGACTAGACTATAGACTAGACTATAGACTAGACTATAGACTAGACTATAGACTAGACTATAGACTAGACTATAGACTAGACTATAGACTAGACTATAGACTAGACTATAGACTAGACTATAGACTAGACTATAGAGTAGACTATAGACTAGACTATAGACTAGACTATAGACTAGACTATAGACTAGACTATAGACTAGACTATAGACTAGACTATAGACTAGACTATAGACTAGACTATAGACTAGACTATAGACTAGACTATAGACTAGACTATAGACTAGCTATAGACTAGCTATAGACTAGCTATAGACTAGACTATAGTCTAGACTATAGAATTTTCGGAAAATTTACAAAAGAAAAGCAAATTTTCGAAAACTTTACTAAAGAAAAGCAAATTTTCGTAAAATTTACTAAAGAAAGGCAAATTTTCGTAAAATTTACTAAAGAAAGGCAAATTTTCGTAAAATTTACTAAAGAAAAGAAAATTTTCGTAAAATTTACTAAAGAAAAGAAAATTTTCGTAAAATTTACTAAAGAAAAGAAAATTTACTAAAGAAAAGCTAATTTTCAGAAAATTTACTAAAGAAAAACAAATTTTCAGAAAATTTACTAAAGAAAAGCAAATTTTCAGAAAATTTACTAAAGAGAAAGCAAATTTTCGGTAAATTATTAAGAAAAAGCTAATTTTCGGAAAATAACTTAAGAAAAAGAAATTTTCGGAAAATTTAATAAAGAGAAGAAATTTTCGGAAAATTTACTAAAGAAAAGCAAATTTTCGAAAAATTTACTACAGAAAAGCGAATTTTCGTAAAATTTTCTTAAACAAAAGCAAATTTTCGGAAATTTTATTAAACAAAGGCAAATTTTCGGAAATTTTATTAAAGGAAACCAATTTTTTACCAAAAACATCGAAAATTTTAAAATTCATTTAAATTTTTTTTAAGTCCTTTAAGTTTAGTTACTTTTATTAACAATTAATTAAGCAGTATCATCAACAACAACATAATTTTCTCGTTTAAATACTTAACTGGACACTGATAAATCTTAGGCGCCTGCCTACTTACATCAAGATATTTCCACTGATATAAGAGATTTTGAACCAATAAAAGAAGAACAAAAAAAAAAAAAAACAACTAACAACCTGTTCAAGCTGAATTAAATGTTTCCCAGTTGAATTTTGCTTTGTTTTTTATGAATCAATTAAAAATATTGGAACTTCTGCTATAATGAAACAATACAAGAGTGCATAAAATAGTGGCTACAACAATACTGCTGATAGACTATTTTTATAAACGAGCGATTGATGTAGTTTTAATTTCTTGTCTATATCATTAACGTTTACAAAGTTATTTTTATGAAGTTTAAAAGAGAAAGAAAAAACATGACATTAGCTGTAATAATAAAAAGGAGTAATATAGTTTTTATTACATTAACAAACGTATGTTGTACTAGTTTGCTTTTTTTTACGATGAAGATGCTTTTAATCAATATATTTAAAAGTAGATATAAAGCTGCTGTTTAAAAAAACATAAAAACTTTAAACACCTGATGTTGGTTGTAGCTGCAAGAGACACGGGTTTTTACTTTCAAAACTGTTTTTATATTGAAAGTTTAGTCAAGACTTGGGAGTATTTGAAAAATGTTTAAATATTTTAAAATAGTTGGCAGGGCTTGTTTATATTAATAGAATTTTAAATTAATTACATTCTACTTGTTTTATAACTTAATTAAATTTTAAAATAATTATTGAAAAAATCACTTGGAAATGGCGAAAAAAGTTTGTTTTCTAAGTCTTTTGTTTTTAACGCTTGCAATTATTAATAACATCCTCCCTTAAAAACAAAAATTGTTAATTTATCTTAAAATCAACAAATTATTATAATTACATAAGATTACAATGATTAGAATTGCTAATTTATAAAACGTTTAAAAACTACAACAACAAAAACTGTAAACATTTTGTAAAAAGTCTGATAAAATTTTATTATAATGACTTGTTTTGTCTCAATCTCAAACACCTCAAGTGAGAAAGGAAAATAGAAAACAGCAACAAAAAAACTACAACAAATATAAAAATAAATCGTGAGTACTTAAATTTTATAAACTAACAAATGAAGGGCAACAACTACAACAAACACACAAAGCTAAATTGCATACAGAACAAATTTACAAAATTAGAAACAGCTTTTACACAGCCCAACAACAACAGCAACAACATCTGTTACAAAACCAACAATAATCATTTAGATGAGATGAAAATTGTCGTTGTTGTGTAAAAAACTTAACTTTACAGTCATTCAGCTATTCATACATACATATGATCATAGATTCATATTCAAAGACTCCAGCAAGTGTTGGCTGTGTTCCCAGTCAATCATCATGCAACCAAGACAATTGAAAAAACAAAAACACAAAATAACAAAAAAAATCTGTGATTCCTCTATAACAACAACAACAACTAACGAGAAAATTGCAAAAAGTTCCCTGAAACTATTAAATGTTATTGTAATAGTTATGGTAGATGTTGTAGTTGTTATGATCGTTTCTATTAAATGTCCACATTGTTAAAACAACAAATAGCAAAAATAAACAAAAACTTAAAAAAACCTTAAGAAAACTTAACAATTTGTTGCCATTTGATGATAATGGCTTGGTGATGATGCGAATGATGACGCTGGCGACAATGATGATCATGTTTTAGTTTTTTCCTTCGTTCTTACTCTCCTCTTGTTTAATGTTTTGTCAATATTGTTGTAGTCGGTTATTGTTAGAGTTTTAACAATATAATAATCATTATTACTATTAGTTTCCATTATGATAGAGATCAGTTTGTTTGGCTGTCGCCCGTCATTCATATATTGTTTCTCGTGATACTTCTTAGTTTGTTTGAAGTTTTGTTTTAAGTCTGCCTAATGACTTTGTTTATTTGTTGAGATTTTTATGAAGTTCATGAAATATTTTCATTTTAACACTTTTCATTAGGAATAATGAAAATGTTTAAACGAACATTTTCCAACAATTTTTTTATTAATTATTCGGAAAATTAGCTTTTCTTTTGTAAATTTTCCTGAAAATTAGATTTTCTTTAGTAAAATTTTATGAAAATTAGCTTTTCTTTAGTAACATTTCCGAAAATTAGCTTTTCTTTAGTAACATTTCCGAAAATTTGCTTTTCTTTAGTAAATTTTCCGAAAATTTGCTTTTCTTTAGTAAATTTTCCGAAAATTTGCTTTTCTTTAGTAAATTTTCCGAAAATTTGCTTTTCTTTAGTAAATTTTCCGAAAATTTGCTTTTCTTTAGTAAATTTTCCGAAAATTTGCTTTTCTTTAGTAAATTTTCCGAAAATTTGCTTTTCTTTAGTAAATTTTCCGAAAATTTGCTTTTCTTTAGTAAATTTTCCGAAAATTTGCTTTTCTTTAGTAAATTTTCCGAAAATTTGCTTTTCTTTAGTAAATTTTCCGAAAATTTGCTTTTCTTTAGTAAATTTTCCGAAAATTTGCTTTTCTTTAGTAAATTTTCCGAAAATTTGCTTTTCTTTAGTAAATTTTCCGAAAATTTGCTTTTCTTTAGTAAATTTTCCGAAAATTTGCTTTTCTTTAGTAAATTTTCCGAAAATTTGCTTTTCTTTAGTAAATTTTCCGAAAATTTGCTTTTCTTTAGTAAATTTTCCGAAAATTTGCTTTTCTTTAGTAAATTTTCCGAAAATTTGCTTTTCTTTAGTAAATTTTCCTGAAAATTTTGCTTTTCTTTAGTAAATTTTCCTGAAAATTTTGCTTTTCTTTAGTAAATTTTCCTGAAAATTTTGCTTTTCTTTAGTAAATTTTCCGAAAATTTTGCTTTTCTTTAGTAAATTTTCCTGAAAATTTTGCTTTTCTTTAGTAAATTTTCCTGAAAATTTTGCTTTTCTTTAGTAAATTTTCCTGAAAATTTTGCTTTTCTTTAGTAAATTTTCCTGAAAATTTTGCTTTTCTTTAGTAAATTTTCCTGAAAATTTTGCTTTTCTTTAGTAAATTTTCCGAAAATTTGCTTTTCTTTAGTAAATTTTCCGAAAATTTGCTTTTCTTTAGTAAATTTTCCGAAAATTTGCTTTTCTTTAGTAAATTTTCCGAAAATTTGCTTTTCTTTAGTAAATTTTCCGAAAATTTGCTTTTCTTTAGTAAATTTTCCGAAAATTTGCTTTTCTTTGGTAAATTTTCCGAAAATTTGCTTTTCTTTAATAAATTTTCTGAAAATTTGCTTTTCTTTAGTAAATTATCCGAAAATTTGCTTTTCTTTAGTAAATTTTCCGAAAATTAGCTTTTCTTCAGAAAATTTTCATGAAAATGTGCTTACTTTATCAAATTTTCCGAAAATTAGCTTTTCTTTAGTACATTTTCCTGAAAATTTGCTTTTCTTTAATAAATTTTCCTGAAAACTTGCTTTTCTTTAGAAATTTTTCCTGAAAATTTGTTTTGTTTAGTAAATTTTCCGAAAATTTGCTTTTCGTTAGTAAATTTTCCTAAAAATTTTGCTTTTCTTTGGTAAATTTTTCCAATTTTGCTTTTCTTTATTAAATTTTCCCAAAATTCATTTTAATTTTTAAGGTTTTTTTTAACATTTTTGGAACATTTTTAAATTTTCTCCTGTGCACTGCTCTGAAACAAAAGACTTAAGTTACAAACTCGTTTTAAGTGCTCAATTTTTTGGGTTCCTTTTTTCTCGAAAAAAAGAATTTTTAAACAAATTATGAACTAAATAAAAACATTTATTAAAAAAATATATATTTTTAAAGTTTCATTGTTATAAACAAAAGACTTAAGCCACATACTTTACTTAGACATTTGCATCAAAACTTTTCTTACTTTAAACAAACTCACGCTGAGAAGTTTTAGAATTTTTGTTTATAAAATATTTTCCTGATTTCTGATTCAATTCTCGCAATGTTGCAGACATCCGTAATATTATGTCCATTTATTACATTGAATACAATTTTGCAAGAATTTCTCAACTTTGCTCAATAATTTCTTTGTTTTGATGTTAAATTAGTCTGAAACAAATTACAATTTCATAGCAATTTATGAAGAAAATCTAAACAAAATTTTAAATAAAATTGGCAAATTTGCTAAAATTTTCTAACCCATATAGGTAACCATAGAAAATTTAAATGAAAAATTATTATTCTTAAAGAAATCTATACCTTGAAATTGAAAAACAACAAAATTTTGCAATATTAACAAGCATATAATGCAAAGAAACTAAACATGAACCACAATTTCTGGCAAACAATAACAACAGCTCAAGTACCTTTAAGTATTTTAAATGAAAACCTAATCAAAAGAAAATCTCTGCAAGAAAACTCCACGTGAGTATGAATAAATAAAAGAATAATGTTAACATTTAAAAACAAAAACAAAAACAAACACAATAAAGTGACAAAAATTTTACAATAAAAAGAAAAACCCTTGGAAGGTTTTTTTCTCTCTGAGGCCGGCCGCATGTTGCGTAAACATGGAGCCCTTTGGTAGTTTTGACACACCACGCCACTTTTAGTCACAGTCAGCTTCACTTTTACACTCTGCGTGTATTGTTTTCAATACTTGAAGTATTACAATATGACAGCGTAACAGTAGCCATACATTCATTCATTCATTTCATTACATTTCATGTCTTTTATTATTATTATTTTATCGAAAAATTTCTTTTATTAATGAATCATCATCAACATCGTAAGCGTCAACGTTTAAAATTGAAAATTGCGTGCTACAGCTGCCTGTTTTGTAAATTGAAAGAAATGCATTGGAGTCTTTTTTTTTTAAGTTTTTAGTATTTATGTCTTGAGAATTTATTTCTGTTGTTTTTTTTAGTTTATTTGTGACATACAATTATAGTCTTTAAAATTCATCATCATCAGCACCAATAATGCTAGCAACAGAAACATTTTTTTTAAAATAATAATGTCATGACACTTTCTTTTTAAAGACATCAACACCTTTGGAGGAAGAGAAAAAAATTAAAAACTGGGAATATATTTCTTTTTTGCTAGTGAAAAGCAGAGAGGGGCAAACTCAAGCTATCACACTAAGGTTATAAGCTAAATTAGAAAAATTTGGAGAAACTAACAATAATCAGCAAATTCTTTGAAAATATTTAACAATTTAGTGAAAAAATTACAAAAAATTACAATATTTTTGAAAATTTGTGTAACCAAACCTGCCCCAAATCTAGCCCACTTTGGCCATATAATTCTTACCCATACATTATTTTCTTCCACTTATTTCGACAATCTTTCAACTTCTTCACTTCACTTTTCTCTTGGCAGACAGTTTTTGAAATTAATGACAAACTCTTATCGATATATTGCATGATAATGTAGTAATTTTCCACATATTAATGTGTCAATTGATTACACATAATTTTAAGATATTCAGATAAGAAAAAAACTAAAAAAAATAAATAAATTCAAGAAATAAATGAACATTAAATATTGCGCGAATAGTTTTTTTTCGCAAGGCTTTAATATGTTAAAGAAATAACAACTTTCACACTTTAATAAGAATTGAGAAAAAATTGCAGAAAAAACAACAAGATAATATTTAAGAAAAACAAGTTCTAATACTTCTCTGTTTGAGTTTAATATAAAGTTTTTTCTTTAAATAATACAAGTTTTGGTGCTAATGTCTAAGTAAAGTATGTGGCTTAAGTCTTTTGTTTATGTCAAAGAAAAATTAAAAAAATTTCTTTAAATAAATGAGAAATTTTCTAATAAGTAAATGCTTATAAATTAAATTTTTTAAAGATTTTCTTTTAAGAAAAATAAACAAGAAATAAAAAGTTAACCTAAAACAAGTTTGTAGCTTAAGTCTTTTGTTTTAGTAGACAATTTTTTGAAATTTTCTGAAATTACTAACGAAAAGCTAATTTTCGGAAAATTTATTAAAGAAAATGCAAATTTTCAGGAAAATTTATTAAAGAAAAGCCAATTTTCTGGAAAATTTACTATAGAAAAGTAAATTTTCAGGAATTTTTATTAAATAAAATGCAAATTTTGAGGAAAATTTACTAAAGAAAAGCAATTTTTCAGGAAAATTCACTAAAGAAAAGCTCATTTTTAGAAAAATTTACTAAAGAAAATCAAAAAATTTACTAAAGAAAAGCTAATTTTCAGGAAAATTTACTAAAGAAAAGCAAATTCTCAGGAAAATTTACTAAAGAAAATGCAAATTTTCAGAAAATTTATTTAAAAAAATGCAAAATTTAGGAAAATTTAATTAAAAAAAGAAAATTTTCGGAAAATTCCCTAAAGAAAAAGAAAATTTTCGGAAAATTCCCTAAAGAAAAAGAAAATTTTCGGAAAATTTACTAAAGAAAATGCAAATTTTCGGATAATTTACTAAAGAGAATGCAAATCTTTGGAAAATTTACTAAAGAAAAACAAGTTTTCAGAAAAATTTACTAAAGAAAAGCAAATTTATGAAAAATTTACTTAAGAAATGCAAATTTTCGGAAAAAAAGAACATTTTCGGAAAATTCCCTAAAGAAAAAGAAAATTTTCGGAAAATTTACTGAAGAAAATGCAAATTTTCGGAAAATTTACTAAAGAAAAGCAAATTTTGGGAAAATTTACTAAAGAAAAACAAATTTTCATGAAAAATTTTTAAAGAAAAAAGCAGATTTTCCGAAAATTTACTAAAGAAAAGCAAGTTTTGGGAAAATTTACTAAAGAAAAGCTAATTTTCGGAAAATTTACTGAAAAAAATCAGGTTTACTCATCTACTCTCAATAAGGTAGATCCTCATCGACTCTCAATAGAATAGATACTTATCCACTCTTAGTAGAGTAGATCATCATCTCAATAAAGTAGATCCTCCTATACTCTCTTCATGTAGGTAGGTCATCAGATATTCTGCGTAGATGATGATCAACTCTGGAAAGTTGATCATCATGATCTCAAATATCATCATTATCAACTTTCCATTGGTTAGATCAGCATCTACTCTCAATAGAGTATATCCTTCACCACTCTCCTTACGGTTATCATCTATTCTAAGTAGAGTAGACGATGATCTACTCTAGAGAGTAAACGATGATATACTCTTGAGAGTAAACAGTAATTTATTCTGGAGAATAGACGATAATCTTAATAATCAAATTTTGGAAACAAATTTTAAAGAAAAAAGCAGATTTTCGGAAAATTTACTAAAGAAAAGCAAATTTTGGGAAAATTTACTAAAGAAAAACATATTTACAGGAAAATTTCTTAAAGAAAAAAGCAGATTTTCGGAAAATTTACTAAAGAAAAGCAAGTTTTGGGAAAATTTACTAAAGGAAAGCTATTATTCGGAAAATTTACTGAAGAAAATCAGGTTTCCTCATATACTCTCAATAAGGTAGATCCTCATCGACTCTCAATAGAATAGATCCTTATCCACTCTTAGTAAAAAGGCTAATTTTCATGAAAATTTACTAAAGAAAAGCAAATTTTCATGAAAATTTACTAAAGAAAAGCAAATTTTCATGAAAATTTACTAAAGAAAAGCAAATTTTCATGAAAATTTGCTTTTTTACTAAAGAAAAGAAAATTTTCGAAAAATTTACTAAAGAAAGGCAAATTTTCTGAAAATTTCTAAAGAAAATGCAAATTTTCAGGAAAATTTATTAAAGAAAACTAATTTTCAGGAAAATTTATTAAAGAAAACAAATTTTCAGGAAAATTTACTAAAGAAAATGAAAATTTTCGGAAAATTTACTAAAGAAAACCAAATTTTCAGGAAAATTTACTAAAGAAAAGAAAATTTTCAGGAAAATTTCCTAAAGAAAAAAAATTTTCAGGAAAATTTTATTAAAGAAAAGCAAATTTTTGGGAAAATTTACTAAAGAAAAGCAAATTTTGGGAAAATTTACTGAAGAAAATCAGGTTTCCTCAGGTTAGATCTTCATCGACTCTCAATAGAATAGATCCTTATCCACTCTTAGTAGAGTAGATCCTCATCTCAATAGAATAGATTCTCCTATACTCTCTGCATAGTATACCTACAGGTCATCAGATATTCTTCGTAGAGTAGATGATGATCTACGCTGGAAAGTTGATCATCATGATCTCAAATATTATCATTATCAACTTTTCATTGATTAGATCATCTTCTACACTCAATAGAGTATATCCTCCTCCTCTCTCGTCGCGGTGTAGGTCATCACCTATTCTACGTAGAGTAGACGATGATTTACTCTTGAGAGGAAATGGAAATTTACTCTGGAATAGACGATGTTATACTTTGGAAAGTAAACGATTATCTTAATAATCCTCATCATTAATCGTCCTTTGATTAGATCATCATCTGCTTTCTATAGAGTAACACATGATTCAGTCACATAGGATATTCATAAAACAATTTGGTAAAATTTCTTAAAAATTACAAAATTACATTAATTTGTTAATAATGGGAATTTTTTTTAAATTTTCTTAAAATTTCTTAAAGCATTTTGCATTAACAATTTTCCAGTCTCATCACATAAATCACTTTGCAAATTGCAAAGTGTTAAATGTTTCAAAATGAAAAACGCCTGCTTCTACCCATTTATTTTAACACTTTCATTGTTAACAAGCTTTTTTTGGGGGGGCTTTAACAGAATGTATACGATATATGTAGTTAACACAACCAAACAATGACAATCAATATTAATTTTTTATGTATTTATCAGCTATCAACAGCAAAACATACGTGTGACTCTTAGGTCTCATGTAGTAGCACAAATGCAGCCTCTAAAAAGAAACTGAAACAAGAAGAAAATCCACATTAATGAAAAAGTAAAAGTTGTCATCAAAAGCAACGCCTTGATGTTGGTATAAAAATTTATTTTTGATTTTTGAGATTCAACGCCATAGTACATGAATTATAAAGCAATAGGGGAGGAGTTGCCAAAAAAAACAAACCAAAATGTGTTAAATGTTGCACGCTTAACAAATCTTGTTTTTGTTTAACAAAATTTATTTTATTAACATTAAACATTTTATATGGTTTTGGTTAAGTTTTGTTATAAATTTTGTATTTTGGGTTTTGATTTCTTTTTTTTTTTTTCCTTTAAGGAGTTTATTGTGACACTGTGTCAGTTGTTTAGTTGAAGTAGCCAAAGGCTACTTACTTTTTCTTCATGGTTGTTGTCTTTTGTTGGTTTTTCGGTAACATTTTTCTTTGGGTTGACATTATAAGTTATTACTGTCAACACTAAGCATAACGAATGCGTTATGTTTTTCGTTGACACTATTGTCCCTGGCCAAGAGGTGGACAATAGTTTTTATTTTAGGATGTTTAGATTTTTATCTTTAACTATTGTGCGAATAAACAATAAATAAAAATTTTCGTTTTTTTTTTCTCCTTTTGTTTTAAGTTGTTTAAACTGTGTTGTGTAAATTTTAAAATTTTCTCTTTTTTTATTACTTTTGGTAGCTCCCAAAATTGTTTTATTTACCGAACTAAATAATTATTTTGTTCCAAAATCATAAGAGCCCAAATAATAGCATGTAAACTTTATGTAAACTAAACTCATTATACAAATTAACTAAAATTACCCCAAAATAATAAACCAAAAAACACAAAATAATCAACTATAAACTGACAGGCATGAACTAAAGCTCAGAGATTGCGTGTGGCCATTTAAAAATCACAAGAAAAACAAAAACGCACCAAACTTTTGAAAAATAAAGAGTTCAACTCAATGACTCAATTATGTGGTGGCCACAAGTTTATAACATCATAATTATAATTTATTTAAAACACTGTTTTTTTAACCATATAATGAGCTAAGCCAACAGCAGCCGCTCAAGTCACAGCCACAATCCAAGAAGTATTATATCATTTTTTAAACATAAAGAATTTTTTTTAATTGACAGCAAAAGTTTTATAAACAAAAGTTTTAAATAGTAATTAAAAAAAAAAAAAACAAAAAAAATTAACTAATTTGCAAATAATTAAGAGCTCATAAACAAGCAAAACAAATAACCAACATAAAAAAACTATAAAACAGATCATAAAAGATTATGATAATTATAAAAATAACAAAACTGGGAATTTAGTTTCAAAAAACAAACCAAAAAAACAAAAGACTTAAGCAACAAACTTGCATAAATATAATAGATATTTGTGTTTAATTTTTTTAATATTAAAATTCAAATTTAAAAACAAAACAGTTGAAACAAACAAATTTCCCTCATGTATTTTAAATTCCCTTGAAATTTGTTTCTTACAAAAATGTCTTGCTGTTTTTTGGAGGAAAATCAAACTTCTATTGTTTAAATACAATCTACCATAGTTTTCACGCTTTTTTTTGCCTAACACAAATTTTTGTTTATTTTTTAATGTATACAAATTTTAGTTTTTGCTGACATAAGTCATATTTGTTTAACTAAACTCTTAAACAAAGTTTTGTATAAATTTTAAGATTTTTCTTAGGATAATCATAGAAAGTTTATGAACAATTGCCAAAAAATTTGAAGAATTCAGGGAAAACTTAGCAAAAGAAAACAAATGCTAATGTTTAAAATTGAAAATGTTTAATAATTTTAATGTTAAACAAATAAACATCTGTTTTACCTTATTAAATTTTCCATAAATTGGTAAAGTTTTAAAAAATTTCGTTTTCTTTAGTGAAATTTCCGAAAAATTTCTTTTCTCTAAAAAATTTTCCGAAAATCAGCTTTAGTAAAATTTCCTCCAAATTTGCTTTTTTTTGTAAATTTTCCGAAAATTTTCTCTTCTTTAGTAAATTTTCCTGAAAGTTTCCTTTTTTTACAAAATTTTCTACAAAATTAGCTTTTTTTACAAAATTTTCCGAAAATTAACTTTTCTTTAGTAAATTCTCCTGAAAATTTGCTTTTTTTTTAGTAAATTTCCCTGAAAATTTGCTTTTCTTTAGTAAATTTTCCGAAAATTTATTTTTATACCCTTCACCTTCGTGAGAAGGGTTTATATAAGTTTGTCATTCCGTTTGTAATTTCCAAAATATAATATTCCGACCTTATATGGTATATATATATGTAGATAGAGGAGTCGATTTAGCCATGTCCGTCTGTGTGTTTGTTGAAATCAGTTTTCTAAAGACCTCAGATATTTTCGGGACCCAAATCTTCAATAATTCTGTCAGAGATGCTTTCAAGAAGTTTCCAATTTTTTGCATGCTTTGATAAATAAGCTACACAACACTGCTTATTGGGAAAAGATTTATGTTTGGATGTATGTTGGTTTGATTGTGTTGTGTATTTTGTCTTTGTTTTTTTTTGTGTATTTTGTTTGGTATGTTTGGATGCTGTTGGTTTTATTGCGTAAACAACGCCATCACAGGCGTTGTTTACACCCATTCACTGGTTGCCCGCCCATCTGATGACCAGGCAATTGGCCTTAAACTCGGAAGTTAGACTTCATGCTGCCGGGATATGGAAGCCAAACCGACATGGTCATATGGTCTACACTGGGTAATACGACTTACATCCCCGAGAGTATCGATTAATGCTCTCCCAAGCTGCTTCCGGACAAAAGATTCACAGTTAAGATGTCAATCGAACCATCCTTCTCAGAGAGTGTAACACTTGACATCTATACTGATGGATCTTAATCCTCTACAGGCGTGGGTGGTGGTTTCCTTTTCTCCCGCTTAAATAAGGCGGTTTGTTTTAGGCTAAACAACTACTGTAGCGTCTTACAGGCTGAAATCTCAGTTATAAAAAGAGCGGGTAACTGGATGAGGTACTATAGGATATGCAATTTGTACTGACAGTAAGCCTGCTATAAAATCTTTATATGGTGTCTAGGCGACATCCAAACTGGTTCGCGAATGTCGGGTGTCTCTTGAGGAGATGCCGAACCATTCGTGCTTGGAACTACTCTGGGTACCTGGTCACTCTAATATTCCCGGAAACAGAAAAGCGGATGAACTAACAAAAACTGGCTCCCGTCTTCACATAAGGGATACTGACACATTAGTTGGTGTCCCGTTTTCATGCTGTAAAGCCTTTATTCAGTATGAACTTTATGAGTCTGCTCAGATCAGATGGTCATCACTCTGCTCAACATCAAGAATGACTTGGCCTCTCTATGATGAGCGAAGGTCTTTTTGTTTGATGGGGCTTTCCAGTATACTGATAGCCATCCTAACAGGGCACTGTACTATAGGTGCGCATGCAAAAAGACTAAATCTTCCATACCATTACTATTGCAGGAGTTGTCAAAGTGAGGATCAAGAGGAATCTGTAGAACACTTCCTCTGCTGGACTGAGTTTCTAGGCAGTCCAACATTGCATGAACTTATATAAGATAGAATCGTTCATTCGTGCCTCTCACTGGTTTAATACCAGTACCTCGTTTCTGTAATTTTCTCGAATCGGGAAAAAACTTAAAATATAATATATATTAGTCTTCCAGTTTTTAACAGTGTGACTATGATTATTTTTAAACTGTACTCATTAAAATTTAATAACAAATTTTTAATTTTTTTGTAATGACCCTGTTTTACACTAGACGATGCGAGAATTACAGAAACGTGGCACAGGTCAATCACGGACATAGGTTGGTTTTCTTTTCGCAGGATCCGTTACAGGGTATCACAAGGCGACCACTAGGATCCAAGTGAGTCGGTCAAATGGCCGACTGCCACAATAACCTAACTTAACCTTTGTGTATATTGTTCCGTATGTTTGGATTAGGGTTCTATAAATCGACTTTCGAATAATCGAACAATCGACTTTTTGTCGAAAAGTCGAAGTCGACTATTTTGTTCCAAAAAAGTCGATAACTCGACTATCGTCTGTGAAAAAAGTCGAAAAGTCGACTTTGTTAATAAAAGTCGAAAAAGTCGATAAGTCGAAAAAAGTCGAATAAAGTCGAAAAAGGTCAAAGAAAGTCGAAAAGTCGGAAAAAGTCGAAAACTCGAAAATTGTAGAAAAAAGTCAAAAATAGTCGAGAATTTTAAAAAAGTGGAAAAAGAGTCCAAAAGAAGTCGAAAATAGTCAAAAAGTCGAAAAAATCGAAAAATCGGAAAAAGTCGGAAAAAGTCGAAAAAAAGTTGAAAAAAGTTGAAAAGTCGAAAAAAGTGGAAAAAGTCGAAAAGTCGGAAAAGGTCGAAAAGTTGACTATTTATAAAATACTTATTGTCGAAAAGTCTAAAAGTCGACTTTTAATTAAATGAAAAAAGCCGAAAAATCGACTTTTCATAAAATGCAAAAAGTTGACTTTTAACTAAATGAAAAAAGTCGACTTTTCCTTTCAACCATAGAACCCTAGTTTGGATGCTGTTGGTTTCATGGCGTTGTGTATTTTTTATTGAGTCGAGAAATGAAATACATAAATTGAAATTTTATAAATTTAATATTTTTTAAATACACTATGGTGAAGGGTATTTAAGATTCGGCAAAGACGAATATACACTTCTTACTTGCTTTTTAGTAAATTTTCCAAAAATTTGCTTGTTTTAGTAAAATTTCTGAAAATTTGTTTTTCTTTAGTAAATTTGCTGAAAATTTGCTCTTTTTAGTAAATTTTCCGAAAATGTTCTCTTCTTTAGAAAAATTTCCGATCGATGAAGGGTATTTAAGATTCGGCAAAGACGAATATACACTTCTTACTTGCTTTTTAGTAAATTTTCCAAAAATTTGCTTGTTTTAGTAAAATTTCTGAAAATTTGTTTTTCTTTAGTAAATTTGCTGAAAATTTGCTCTTTTTAGTAAATTTTCCGAAAATGTTCTCTTCTTTAGAAAAATTTCCGATCTTTTTACAAAATGGTAGTTTTCTATGTCTATATTCCTCAGCCTTAAGCAAAAGACCGATATTTTTTGTAAATAATTTATAGAGTTTTTGTTCTCTGTTAAACTTTTTTTACTTTTCGTTCAAAGTTTACACTTTAAACACATCGCCTTATAACAGCTAAAGCTTTATCTGATTTAGAAGCATCATGCAATGTCTATAAATTATGGCAAAATCACAAAAAATAGGAAAAAATACATTTGATGATGCTCATCGTTGTCATTGCCAAAGTTGTATTAAACTTATGTCAATATGCTGCTGTAATGTATTTTACTAGAATTTCTGTTAAAAAAAGTTATTTTATTCTAAAGCTAGAATTTATTTATATATTTTTTTCTGCTTTATTATAACTAGAATTCATACATTTTTACAAAATTTTTAAAAAATTTGCATAAATATTTTTTTCTCAACTTGATTTTCAATATTATTACTAGAGTTTGTGTTAAAGTTTTGAAATTATTTGTCATGCTATATAAGAAAATATTTGTACATAATTCGATACTCTTGACAGTTTTAAATTGACTTGACTTATTACTAAATTATTTTCTATTCAATACTAAAATATTATTATAACATTTTCAACTTCTTGTTAATTATTTTTTTTCACAAAACAAAAAAGAAAACAAATTCCATCTTTAATTATTACACTTAAAACCGTAAAGTTGGAAAAATGCACTTGACCTCTTACAACTAAACAACAACAAATTAAAAAGAATTCATGGAAAAAAAGTACAAAAGTTACAGAAAATTAAAGTTAAAGAAACAAAAACCGCCAAAAATAAACTCTCTCTCTCTTGCTTTTTTAAACATTGACATAGACCCTATATAAATATTAAGTAAAAAAAAAAAAACATTATTATACTTAAAATCTTAAATACTATTAACAACTTCATCATCATCGACATCACCTTTGAACAAACACACAGACACACATAAAGATTTCTTGAAAAAAAATCTCATACCCAAATTGATGGTAATTAACACATTTGACAGATGAATGGACTTTCATCATAAAGTTTCAAGTAAAAGAGGGAATCGAAATTAAAAAAGGTTACAATTTATGTTTAATATGGCTGTCATTAAAAAAAAAAAACAAAAATAAAAAATTTATGTTAAAAAAAATTTGTAGCCAGTCGTTTAGTAAAGATGTTTTTATTTCAGTTTAACAACTTTAAAGTGTCAATGAGCAGCAGATTTTTGTTTTATTTTTATGTCTTTAACTTTTAATTCTTTTTTTTAGTTTTTTCTTAACAAGATTGGCAGCAATTATTGTTTTAATATTTATGTAGTTTAGTTTTAAGAAAAAAAAAAAAAAATAATAAACTACATCTCTTTTCTTTTATATTTTTCTCATAAGGTGTTAAGTACAGTTTAAAAAAATGAAATAAAAACTGATCTTTTAAATGATCATTAAAACATAATATTTTTAAAGTATTACTTTTTAAGCTGGTGGAAGACGATTTTAAAAGTACTCTTCAGACTACTCTATATATGTAGTACAAGTCTTCTACAGAAGATGAGCTACTTTATAGAGCTCATTGTTTGTACTGTAGAGAGTAGATCAACATCTACTCTATAGAGAGTACAGAAGATCACCATCTATTCCATATAGCGTAGACAACGATCTACACTATATAGTGTAGATGACGATCTACAATCCATAAAGAAGAAGATGATTTACACTCTATGGAATATATGACGATCTACTCTCTATAAAGTAGAAGACGATCGACTCTCTATGGAATAGATGATGATCAACTCGTTATGGAATAGATGGTGATCTTCTCTATAAAGAGCAGATGTCGATCTATAGAGCTTTTTATTTATAGAGAGTAGAGGAACTATGCTATGGAGTGTAAACCGTCATCTACTTATAGATATGAGATCGTCTTATACTCTAGAGCTTATTGTTTATAGAGAGTAGAGGAACTATGCTATGGAGTGTAGATCGTCATCTACTTATAGAGATGAGATCGTCTTATACTTTATAGAGAGTAAATCGTCATCTACTCTATAGAGAGTAGATCGTCATATAATCCATACAGAGTATAGAGTATAGAGAGTATATCATCATCTACTGTATAGAGAGTAGATCATAATCTACTCTGTAGAGAGTAGATCATCATTTACCCTATAGAGAGTAGATCACAATTTACTCTATAGAGAGTAGTTCACCATCTACTCTATAGAGAGTAGATCACAATCTACTCTGTAGATAGTAGATCACCATCTACTCCGTAGAGAGTAGATCACCATCTACTCTGTAGAGAGTAGATCACCATCTACTCTATAGAGAGTAGATCTCCATCTACTCTATAGAGAGTAAATCATCATCTACTCTATAGAGAGTAAATCATCATCTACTCTATAGAGAGTAGATCATCATCTACTCTATAGAGAGTAGATCATCATCTACTCTATACAGAGTAGATCATCATCTACTCTATACAGAGTAGATCATCATCTACTCTATAGAGATTAGATCATCACCTACTCTGTAAAGAGTGGATCACCATCTACTCTATAGAGAGTAGATCTCCATCTACTCTATAGAGAGTAGATCACCATTTACTCTATAGAGAGTAAATCATCATTTACTCTATAGAGAGTAAATAATCATCTATTCTATAGAGAGTAGATCATCATCTACTCTATACAGAGTAGATCACCATCTACTCTATACAGAGTAGATCACCATCTACTCTATAGAGAGTAAATTATCATCTACTCTATAGAGAGTAGATCATCATCTACTCTATACAGAGTAGATCACCATCTACTCCGTAGAGAGTAGATCACCATCTACTCTATAGAGAGTAGATCTCCATCTACTCTATAGAGAGTAGATCACCATTTACTCTATAGAGAGTAAATCATCATCTACTCTATAGAGAGTAAATCATCATCTACTCTATAGAGAGTAGATCTCCAACTGCTCTCTATAGAGTAGATCATCATCTACTCTATAGAGAGTAGATCATCGTCTAATCTATAGAGAGTAGATCATAATCTACTCTATAGATAGTAGAATATTATATGCTCTATAGAGAGTAGATCATTATCTGCTCTATAGATATTAGATCATTATCTGCTATATAGAGAGTAGATCAATACCTACTCTGTGGATCACCTAATCACCTAAGTATAAAGAATATATCAACTACTCTAGAGTAGATCATCATTTACTCTATAGAGAGTAGATCATTATCTCGTATAAATCGTTATCGATCGTCTTCTGTTCTATGGAGAGTAGATCGTCATCTTCACTATAAACAGCTGATCATCATCTTCTCTATATACAGCATAATATCATCTAGTCTATAAGGAATAGATCATCGTTTGGTCATCGTCTGCTCTATGGAGAATGGAGTATATCAATTTACTCTCCTTGAAGTAAATAGTAGTATAGAGGATCATTTTTATATGTTTATGTTGAATACAACGATCTTATGCGAGGTACATAGAACTGATTTGTCTATCATCTACTCTATATAATAAACTTTCTATAGGGTATTTAAGAAAAATAAGTATTAATTTTATGAAGACATTGTACTCGTTTCTGTACCACTATTTCAGACAACATCATAAACTGTTATGAGTTCTTCGTTTGACTCTTTTTCCAACATGCAACAAGTTTTTGACATAGACAAGTGATTTTTTTTTACATTTTTTTTTTTTAATTTAGGATTTAAAGTTGATGTTAATGCTTAATTATATAAAATACCTCAAATTTGCATACGGTTTCAATTATAGAAAATGTATGATTTTGTTTGACATTTGGAACCATGCAACTTTCTTAAGTTATTTTGTCATTCAATCTCTCTAAAGTCCATTTTTTATAGTAAGTAGATTCCTTATTGTTGTTTGAAGTCTTTTTATTGCTGAACAAATTTGAATGCCGATTTTTAAGATTTTTTTTTTCTATATAAACTTAATTTTTTAAAAAACTATTTTTTATGATTTAGCAATTTTATACAAAAAATATTAATATTTAATGTCATATTCACTTTAATTCATTTTTAAACACACTCCTCTTAAGAATTGATAGTTTTGCTAAACCACTTTATGTCAACATTTTCCAAGACAAACATTTAATCTTCTAAACTATAAAAAAAAAACTACCAGTCTGGGAAAAATTATTTAAACAAACAAACTGCACACTAAAATCAATATGCAAAACATAAAACTAGTAATTATTTTTACTAGATAATTACATAGAGACCAAACCCCTCCTCTCGATCTATAAAAACAACATTTCAAAGAATACATATATGAAGAGCGAGCGAGCAAATACAAAAAAAAAAAAACTCTAAGCGGCAATAAATATTATGATTTGTGACTAAACTTCAACAATTTTTCCCATAAATTATCTATAAACCATCAATAAAAATCCATTAAAGTCATTGTTAACGCCTAATCAATTAACACTAAATAACCGGTAGACAATTCTTATTCAAAAAAAAAAAAAAAAAAAACTTTATATAGAAAATAGTATAAGAAACTTTGTTGGCATAAAAATATAAGAAAAAAACTGAAATATAGAGCACACAGCATGTTGTTGAAAGAATGAACAGAGAAAAAAAGCCAACAGCCAACAGTTAAGCCACCTTTGCTACAGCTACTCTACTCTAAGATCACTTAATAATGGTAACATAGTTAACACTTAAAAACTTCATAGACATGGCATGCCATAACAGGCTCAAGCATGCACAAAGAACACACAATTTTTATAAGAAAAACAGTCAACGGATGCAACCAACAACTCCCTAGTGTGTAGTTATAGAGAAGAATCAAGTAACAGATGACGATGATGGAAGAGTGCAGAGAATGTTGGAAGAAACTTATTACAACATAAGCTAAACATGCAAATATTTCTACAGGGACTATTTACCAGTTTGAAAAACCAACAAATACGATCATAGTGTTTAAATTATATACTAGTTTTAAATAATAATTTCGTTTAAAGAAAAATGCATTAAAACTAATAGTGAGACTAATTGTAAGCTGTGATATACATATAAAATGCTAAAAGAATCAGTTTACACCAGTTCTAAAAGAAAAAGACATTTTTGAAAATGTGCTATTTTTAATGAATTTTCAGAAAAATTTTCTATTTTTAGAAAATTTTCTTAAATTTTGCTATTTTTAAAAAATTTTCAGAAAATTAGCTATTTTTAGAAAATTTTTGAAAAATTTGCTATTTTTAGTAAATTTCTGGAATATTTGCTACATTTAGTAAACTTTCCAAAAATTTTGCTATTTTTAGTAAATTTTCCAAAAAATTTGCTATTTTTAGTAAATTTTCCAACGAATTTGCTATTTTTAGTAAATTTTTCAAAAATTTAATCTTCTTTAGTAAAATTTCCAAAAATTTACTTTTCTTTAGTAAATTTTCCAAAATTTCACATTTCTTTAGATGGTTAGGTTAGGTTGATAGGATCCGAAGGAATACACCTAGGCCACTATCGGGCCTGTTGTGTTTCAAAGTTTCTGACATATTCTGGTCTGGTATGCGATCAGACACGTCCGATGATTGTGTATAACCTTCCAATGTGTCCAGTATACATTGATGACATGTCCAATAACCGCTTTTGGCCAGTTCTCCAAAAGTAAAGAGCTGTACGGCTGTAAGCGTCGCCCCATATCTTAAATATGTTTCAATGGGTGAAATATCCAGCAACGTTCCCACAGCCTTGGTTGAAGTAGTACAGATGGCACCACTTATACCCAAACAGCATGTACGGTGAACTCCCTGTAGTAGTTTGATATGCACCAGATTTTTGAAGCGTAAGCTAGAATTGGTCTAATTACACTTTTATAAAGCCAATTTGTCATAGTAGGACTAAGACTCCATTTCACACCTATAGTTCTCCTACATATCGCCAAACACCGATGTGCCTTGTTGATCCTATCCTCTATCACTGGTGTCTTCCTTTCCAGGAAGCAAGGTTCAGTATACGTAGAAATTTTTGTCTTTATTGTGAAAAGACAGATTTCCGTTTTTGCCGGGTTAACATTGAGGCGTCTCGGTTCAGCCCAGCTCAAGGCCGTATTCAGAGCCTTCTACACCAGTAATTTGGATCCTTTCCCTTAAAAAGTATTACGACATCGTCTGCATAGCAGACAGGTCTAAGTCCTTTCTCAGTTAGGGTCCTTAGGACAGGGTGACAAAATGCCACCCTGTGGTATACCGCGATATACCTTTTTTCTGATAGTTATATCGTACATCTCGCAGCTTATCCATCTGTTCCTTAGCATGTGGTTGTTGGATAAAAGTATCAGTGTGCACTTTATTGAAGGCGCCTTCGATGTCAATGCATACCGCCAGTGTATAGAGTTTGCTATCAAAGGATGCACCTACGTAGTGGACAAATACGTTTAAAACGGTTTCCACCGATCGTCCTTTATGTAATCATGCTGATTATATTTAAGGTCTTTGTCAGGTATACTGCTTTTAACCATACTATCCGTTCTAAGGTTTTAAGTAGGAAGGACGTAAGACTTATCGGTCGATAAGACTTAGGTGTCGCATAGCTAGGTTTCCCTGGTTTGGGTATAAATATTACCCTTGCATCCTGCCATTTAACTGGGGTATATGTTAATTTCAAGGATGCAGTGAATATTTGTGACAGCTGTACGGAAACCAGTCCCGCCTCCATCTGCAAAAGTGCCGGGAAAATGCCACCGGCCCTACAGCTTTATAGGAAGCAAAGCTCTTGATTGCCCCTATAACCATGTCATATGTAATAACTATTTCCGTATTAGCCTCCCCTTCCTCCAAGATCGGTTCATCTATGTTATTCGATGTACCGGGTGGAAAATGAGTGTTTATTAGGAGTTTCATTACCTCCTACATATCTTCGAGCCTCCCGCCCGTGTCATCGATCATAGATTCCGGTTGAACATGAGTTTTGGATAGGAACTTTTCTTTAGTAAATTTTTCAAAAATTTACTTTTCTTTAGTAAATTTTATTAAATTAGCCAAATTAGCTGTTCTTTAGTAAATTTTCCGCAAAATTTTCTTTTCTGAAAATTTTGTTAAATTAAGTTTTACTTTGGAAGCGGTGTTTTTAATACGGCAAATAGTAAAAACACTTTACAAACCTCCAACGTTAATTGTCTAGATGTGTTCGTAAATGTCTTAAGAATAAAAGTAAGACATCAAGACCAAATAAGCTGAATGTATAGAATGATTTAGTTAACACCTTCTCTCTAGTTTAAATAAAAACTTAAAGAAAAAAAAACGCGCAACAACAATTCAATAAACATTAAAACCAATGACGGAAGACGGGGTATTTCCACAGCAGCTACAATAATTTCTTTAACTTATGACTACAAGACATGTATAATTAACTCTAGTTATAGTAAAATGCGTAAAAAGAAAACTAGATACATATTATAAATAGTTAAGTAAGTATAATATGGTGATAAATATTTACCAAAACTATTAACATCCATAATTTTTTCCTCATTTAGTTTTTTCTTAATATTTGTTGTTAGAGCATTTTACTTGAGATAGAGTGTTTGTTGCCTTTGCAGCCTATGGTTTAAACATTAAAGAATAATTATAACATCATAATCAGCAGCGTAATAGGTATCAATGGAAGGCATTATTTAACATATTACTCTAGATATTTTAATTAGTTTTGTTTTCTTTTTCTGCGATGCTTAAAGGTTTTTAGTAAATTTTTCGAAAATTTGCTATTTTTAGTAAATTTTTCAAAAATTTGCTATTTTTAGTAAATTTTTCAAAAATTTGCTATTTTTAGTAAATTTTTCAAAAATTTGCTATTTTTAGTAAATTTTTCAAAAATTTGCTATTTT
The DNA here is from genome assembly GCF_015586225.1 of Lucilia sericata. NCBI lineage: Eukaryota > Metazoa > Arthropoda > Insecta > Diptera > Calliphoridae > Lucilia > Lucilia sericata. The sequence continues at coordinate 214,078 of NW_023994176.1, read as the reverse complement.
TAGTAAATTTTTCAAAAATTTGCTATTTTTAGTAAATTTTTCAAAAATTTGCTATTTTTAGTAAATTTTTCAAAAATTTGCTATTTTTAGTAAATTTTTCAAAAATTTGCTATTTTTAGTAAATTTTTCAAAAATTTGCTATTTTTAGTAAATTTTTCAAAAATTTGCTATTTTTAGTAAATTTTTCAAAAATTTGCTATTTTTAGTAAATTTTTCAAAAATTTGCTATTTTTAGTAAATTTTTCAAAAATTTGCTATTTTTAGTAAATTTTTCAAAAATTTGCTATTTTTAGTAAATTTTTCAAAAATTTGCTATTTTTAGTGAATTTTTCGAAAATTTGCTGTTTTTAGTGAATTTTTCGAAAATTTGCTGTTTTTAGTGAATTTTTCGAAAATTTGCTGTTTTTAGTGAATTTTTCGAAAATTTGGTAAATTTTTCGAATATTTGCTGTTTTGTGTGAAAATTTTCAATAACATCCACAACTGTTGTATTAAGTTGAAATGTATTCAACGTGAAACCCTTCGGATTATGTCTTCTCTCGCTCTCTATCCCTCTGTTAACTTAATTAACTAACATGTTTTTCATTTTAGTTTTTTTTTTACTTTTTGTTGGTTTATTTAATATTTGGTGTAATTATTACCAAGCTGTTGTTGTCTTTGTATTATTGTCGTTGTTGTTATCCAGTTTTTAATGTCTCAATCTTCTTTTCTTTACGAAATTCGAAGTATCTCAATAAATAGTGTAGACTTTTTTTGTAATGTTTTATTTACTTTTAAACAGACTCTAATGTCAATTTAAAGTTGATTAAGTTGTCGATTTTCCTACGGCTGTCGGTCGTTCGCAGTGTGTGAGAATGCATTTGTAGTTTGTTTTCAATTTCCTTTAATCTTCACTTGAAATATTTCCTAACTTTACAGACTACTACGAACTTCATATATGTATGTATGTATAGCTGCAGTGTCTAAGTGTGTTTGTGTATTTGTCTAAATATTTAACTTTTTGATTTACAAACACTTGTGACTTTCAGCTTCATTTGTTATTTACTTTTCACCTTATTATTAGTTTAGTTTTTTTAAGTAATTTTCCTGGCTGCTGTTTATAGCGTTCCAATATACTTACGACAATTTAGTTGTTGTTGCTTCAATTATTACTTTTTTTCTGTAAATCTAGATCTTGTTTTTTTTCTTTTTCTATAACAAGTTTTTACTTTTTATTTGTTACAGTGATTATAAGCCATTCATTGGCTGGCAATGGAAAAAACGATGAAGATGTTGTTGGTTGTTGTTGTTAAAGTTGAAGTTGTTTAATGTTGGAAAAAAATAAGATGATGTCAAAAGTTTAGCTAGAGGATATAATTTCACTTTAACAATGGGAAATAAATAAGAAATTGTTGAAAGCATATGTGTTAGGAGTTTGTAAGAGGAAGAAATGTTTCTTTTTTGTACTTAAGGAGTGAGAAAATTTTTGTATTATTATTTTGTATGAAAATTTAGACTATAAATATGTACTATAGACTAGACTATAGACTAGACTATAGACCAGACTATAGACGAGACTATAGACTAGACTATAGACTAGACTATTGACTAGACTATAGACTAGACTATAGACTAGACTATAGACTAGACTATTGACTAGACTATAGACTAGACTATAGACTAGACTATAGACTAGACTATAGACTAGACTATAGACTAGACTATAGACTAGACTATAGACTAGACTATAGACTAGACTATAGACTAGACTAGACTAGACTATAGACTAGACTATAGACCAGACTATAGACTAGACTATAGACTAGACTATAGAGTAGACTATAGACTAGACTATAGAGTAGACTATAGACTAGACTATAGACTAGACTAAGACTAGGCTATAGACTAGACTACAGACTAGGCTATTAGTCTATAGAATAGAATAGACTAGACTATAGTTTCTAGTCTAATCTATTGTCCATTCTATAGACTAAATATTTATAATAAAATAATTCCTTACAAAACAAAAGACTTAAGCAACAAACTTTAACAAAGTAACACTTTGTTTTCACAAAAAAGTCTCTTACTTACTACTAAATACAACTAATACAAAATTTCCTTAAAATTTCACATTCCCACACTTTAGAATTTCCTTTGTGCAAATCTATCGATTTTTTATTTTTGCAAATTCTTAGCAAAAACCTACTCTAGAGATTTTCAAAAAAACATTCATTGAATTAAAAATTTCTATATCCTGGGAATTTCATTGAGCACACCTGCATTAAAAATATCCTTTTCTATATCCTTTGTTAATGTTTTTGATATTTTATTCGTTTTCAGAACCAAACAGGTAGTTTTTGTTAGAATTTTAGAAATTGTACGATAATATTTTTTGGCGAAACAAAAAAAAAAAAAATGTCACTTGTATTAAGTTCTTTTTGTGTAAATGATATATGAGTATTTAGTTTAAAATAAAAGAAGTATCTGTTTTACCACACACAAACACAAAGAGCGTAGAGATTATTAAATTAAATTGAACTCTATTGTCTGTCGTTAAAGAATTAAGGGAACTGAAGAGAAAAAGGACAATCAAGTACAAATTAGTTGGCAGTGCACCTGATTAGATGATACCTGTGTTTTTGTCGTTGTTGATTGTTTTAAAACAATTAAAATTTTTTTTTTTGTGTAGAGATGTCATTCGATTCAGTATGGCTTTTGTTTAAAATAAAAATTATGATTTTTATAGAGGTGCTTTGTTTGAATTGCAGTTTCAAACTGCTGCGACAAAAATCCAGTCTTTATTGTTTCTTAATCAAGTCCCATTTTAACTTTAATCGTAGGCCAAATTTAGCTTGAATTGTATGTTTTATATATTCGCAGTTTATCTTCAATTACAGGCTTAATATGGAGAAAGTTTAGCAGCAATAGTCCTTAGTCTAACTATAGACTAGACTACAGTCTAGTCTATAGTCTAGTCTAGTCTATAGACTAGACTATAGACTAGACTATAGACTAGACTATAGACTAGACTATAGACTAGACTATAGACTAGACTATAGACTAGACTATAGACTAGACTATAGACTAGACTATAGACTAGACTATAGACTAGACTATAGACTAGACTATAGACTAGACTATAGACTAGACTATAGACTAGACTATAGACTAGACTATAGACTAGACTATAGACTAGACTATAGACTAGACTATAGACTAAACTATAGACTAGACTATAGACTAGACTATAGACTAGACTATAGACTAGACTATAGACTAGACTATAGACTAGACTATAGACTAGACTATAGACTAGACTAGACTATAGACTAGACTATAGACTAGACTATAGACTATAGACTAGACTATAGACTAGACTAGACTAGACTATAGACTAGACTATAGACTAGACTATAGACTAGACTATAGACTAGACTATAGACTAGACTATAGACTAGACTATAGACTAGACTATAGACTAGACTATAGACTAGACTATAGACTAGACTATAGACTAGACTATAGACTAGACTATAGACTAGACTATAGACTAGACTATAGACTAACTATAGACTAGACTATAGACTAGACTATAGACTAGACTATAGACTAGACTATAGACTAGACTATAGACTAGACTATAGACTAGACTATAGACTAGACTATAGACTAGACTATAGACTAGACTATAGACTAGACTATAGACTAGACTATAGACTAGACTATAGACTAGACTATAGACTAGACTATAGACTAGACTATAGACTAGACTATAGACTAGACTATAGACTAGACTATAGACTAGACTATAGACTAGACTATAGACTAGACTATAGACTAGACTATAGACTAGACTATAGACTAGACTATAGACTAGACTATAGACTAGACTATAGACTAGACTATAGACTAGACTATAGACTAGACTATAGACTAGACTATAGACTAGACTATAGACTAGACTATAGACTAGACTATAGACTAGACTATAGACTAGACTATTAGACTAGACTATAGACTAGACTATAGACTAGACTATAGACTAAGACTATAGACTAGACTATAGACTAGACTATAGACTAGACTATAGACTAGACTATAGACTAGACTATAGACTAGACTATAGACTAGACTATAGACTAGACTATAGACTAGACTATAGACTAGACTATAGACTAGACTATAGACTAGACTATAGACTAGACTATAGACTAGACTATAGACTAGACTATAGACTAGACTATAGACTAGACTATAGACTAGACTATAGACTAGACTATAGACTAGATATGACTAGACTATAGACTAGACTATAGACTAGACTATAGACTAGACTATAGACTAGACTATAGACTAGACTATAGACTAGACTATAGACTAGACTATAGACTAGACTATAGACTAGACTATAGACTAGACTATAGACTAGACTATAGACTAGACTATAGACTAGACTATAGACTAGACTATAGACTAGACTAGACTATAGACTAGACTATAGACTAGACTATAGACTAGACTATAGACTAGACTATAGACTAGACTATAGACTAGACTATAGACTAGACTATAGACTAGACTATAGACTAGACTATAGACTAGACTATAGACTAGACTATAGACTAGACTATAGACTAGACTATGACTAGACTATAGACTAGACTATAGACTAGACTATAGACTAGACTATAGACTAGACTATAGACTAGACTATAGACTAGACTATAGACTAGACTATAGACTAGACTATAGACTAGACTATAGACTAGACTATAGACTAGACTATAGACTAGACTATAGACTAGACTATAGACTAGACTATAGACTAGACTATAGACTAGACTATAGGACTAGACTATAGACTAGACTATAGACTAGACTATAGACTAGACTATAGACTAGACTATAGACTAGACTATAGACTAGACTATAGACTAGACTATAGACTAGACTATAGACTAGACTATAGACTAGACTATAGACTAGACTATAGACTAGACTATAGACTAGACTATAGACTAGACTATAGACTAGACTATAGACTAGACTATAGACTAGACTATAGACTAGACTATAGACTAGACTATAGACTAGACTATAGACTAGACTATAGACTAGACTATAGACTAGACTATAGACTAGACTATAGACTAGACTATAGACTAGACTATAGACTAGACTATAGACTAGACTATGGACTAGACTATAGACTAGACTATAGACTAGACTATAGACTAGACTATAGACTAGACTATAGACTAGACTATAGACTAGACTATAGACTAGACTATAGACTAGACTATAGACTAGACTATAGACTAGACTATAGACTAGACTATAGACTAGACTATAGACTAGACTATAGACTAGACTATAGACTAGACTATAGACTAGACTATAGACTAGACTATAGACTAGACTATAGACTAGACTATAGACTAGACTATAGACTAGACTATAGACTAGACTATAGACTAGACTATAGACTAGACTATAGACTAGACTATAGACTAGACTATAGACTAGACTATAGACTAGACTATAGACTAGACTATAGACTAGACTATAGACTAGACTATAGACTAGACTATAGACTAGACTATAGACTAGACTATAGACTATAGACTAGACTATAGACTAGACTATAGACTAGACTATAGACTAGACATAGACTAGACTATAGACTAGACTATAGACTAGACTATAGACTAGACTATAGACTAGACTATAGACTAGACTATAGACTAGACTATAGACTAGACTATAGACTAGACATAGCTAGACTATAGACTAGACTATAGACTAGACTATAGACTAGACTATAGACTAGACTATAGACTAGACTATAGACTAGACTATAGACTAGACTATAGACTAGACTATAGACTAGACTATAGACTAGACTATAGACTAGACTATAGACTAGACTATAGACTAGACTATAGACTAGACTATAGACTAGACTATAGACTAGACTATAGACTAGACTATAGACTAGACTATAGACTAGACTATAGACTAGACTATAGACTAGACTATAGACTAGACTATAGACTAGACTATAGACTAGACTATAGACTAGACTATAGACTAGACTATAGACTAGACTATAGACTAGACTATAGACTAGACTATAGACTAGACTATAGACTAGACTATAGACTAGACTATAGACTAGACTATAGACTAGACTATAGACTAGACTATAGACTAGACTATAGACTAGACTATAGACTAGACTATAGACTAGACTATAGACTAGACTATAGACTAGACTATAGACTAGACTATAGACTAGACTATAGACTAGACTATAGACTAGACTATAGACTAGACTATAGACTAGACTATAGACTAGACTATAGACTAGACTATAGACTAGACTATAGACTAGACTATAGACTAGACTATAGACTAGACTATAGACTAGACTATAGACTAGACTATAGACTAGACTATAGACTAGACTATAGACTAGACTATAGACTAGACTATAGACTAGACTATAGACTAGACTATAGACTAGACTATAGACTAGACTATAGACTAGACTATAGACTAGACTATAGACTAGACTATAGACTAGACTATAGACTAGACTATAGACTAGACTATAGACTATAGACTATAGACTAGACTATAGACTAGACTATAGACTAGACTATAGACTAGACTATAGACTAGACTATAGACTAGACTATAGACTAGACTATAGACTAGACTATAGACTAGACTATAGACTAGACTATAGACTAGACTATAGAATAGACTATAGACTAGACTATAGACTAGACTATAGACTAGACTATAGACTAGACTATAGACTAGACTATAGACTAGACTATAGATTAGTCTATAGACTAGACTATAGACTAGACTATAGACTAGACTATAGACTAGACTATAGACTAGACTATAGACTAGACTATAGACTAGACTATAGACTAGGCTATAGACTAGAAAGTTTAGCAGCAATAGTCCTTAGTCTGACTATAGACTAGACTATAGACTAGACCATAGACTAGACTATAGACTAGACTATAAACTAGACTATAGACTAGACTATAGACTAGACTATAGACTAGACTATAGACTAGACTATAAACTAGACTATAGACTAGACTATAGACTAGACTATAGACTAGACTAGACTAGACTATAGACTAGACTATAGACTAGACTATAGATTAGACTATAGATTAGACTATAGACTAGACTATAGACTAGACTATAGACTAGACTATAGACTAGACTATAGACTAGACTATAGACTAGACTATAGACTAGACTATAGACTAGACTATAGACTAGACTATAGACTAGACTATAGACTAGACTATAGACTAGACTATAGACTAGACTATAGACTAGACTATAGACTAGACTATAGACTAGACTATAGACTAGACTATAGACTAGACTATAGACTAGACTATAGACTAGACTATAGACTAGACTATAGACTAGACTATAGACTAGACTATAGACTAGACTATAGACTAGACTATAGACTAGACTATAGACTAGACTATAGACTAGACTATAGACTAGACTATAGACTAGACTATAGACTAGACTATAGACTAGACTATAGACTAGACTATAGACTAGACTATAGACTAGAGACTATAGACTAGACTAGACTATAGACTAGACTATAGACTAGACTATAGACTAGACTATAGACTAGACTATAGACTAGACTATAGACTAGACTATAGACTAGACTATAGACTGGACTATAGACTAGACTATAGACTAGACTATAGACTAGACTATAGACTAGACTATAGACTAGACTATAGACTAGACTATACTAGACTATAGACTAGACTATAGACTAGACTATAGACTAGACTATAGACTAGACTATAGACTAGACTATAGACTAGACTATAGACTAGACTATAGACTAGACTATAGACTAGACTATAGACTAGACTATAGACTAGACTATAGACTAGACTATAGACTAGACTATAGACTAGACTATAGACTAGACTATAGACTAGACTATAGACTAGACTATAGACTAGACTATAGACTAGACTATAGACTAGACTATAGACTAGACTATAGACTAGACTATAGACTAGACTATAGACTAGACTATAGACTAGACTAGACTATAGACTAGACTATAGACTAGACTATAGACTAGACTATAGACTAGACTATAGACTAGACTATAGACTAGACTATAGACTAGACTATAGACTAGACTATAGACTAGACTATAGACTACTATAGACTAGACTATAGACTAGACTATAGACTAGACTATAGACTAGACTATAGACTAGACTATAGACTAGACTATAGACTAGACTATAGACTAGACTATAGACTAGACTATAGACTAGACTATAGACTAGACTATAGACTAGACTATAGACTAGACTATAGACTAGACTATAGACTAGACTATAGACTAGACTATAGACTAGACTATAGACTAGACTATAGACTAGACTATAGACTAGACTATAGACTAGACTATAGACTAGACTATAGACTAGGCTATAGACTAGAAAGTTTAGCAGCAATAGTCCTTAGTCTGACTACAGACTAGACTATAGACTAGACCATAGACTAGACTATAGACTAGACTATAGACTAGACTAGAGACTAGACTATAGACTAGACTATAGACTAGACTATAGACTAGACTATAGACTAGACTATAGACTAGACTATAGACTAGACTATAGACTAGACTATAGACTAGACTATAGACTAGACTATAGACTAGACTATAGACTAGACTATAGACTAGACTATAGACTAGACTATAGACTAGACTATAGACTAGACTATAGACTAGACTATAGACTAGACTATAGACTAGACTATAGACTAGACTATAGACTAGACTACAGACTAGACTATAGACTAGACTATAGACTAGACTATAGACTAGACTATAGACTAGACTATAGACTAGACTATGGACTAGACTATAGACTAGACTATGGACTAGACTATAGACTAGACTATAGACTAGACTATAGACTAGACTATAGACTAGACTATAGACTAGACTATAGACTAGACTATAGACTAGACTATAGACTAGACTATAGACTAGACTATAGACTAGACTATAGACTAGACTATAGACTAGACTATAGACTAGACTATAGACTAGACTATAGACTAGACTATAGACTAGACTATAGACTAGACTATAGAGTAGACTATAGACTAGACTATAGACTAGACTATAGACTAGACTATAGACTAGACTATAGACTAGACTACAGACTAGACTATAGACTAGACTATAGACTAGACTATAGACTAGACTATAGACTAGACTATAGACTAGACTATAGACTAGACTATAGACTAGACTATAGACTAGACTATAGACTAGACTATAGACTAGACTATAGACTAGACTACAGACTAGACTATAGACTAGACTATAGACTAGACTATAGACTAGACTATAGACTAGACTATAGACTAGACTATAGACTAGACTACAGACTAGACTATAGACTAGACTATAGACTAGACTATAGACTAGACTATAGACTAGACTATAGACTAGACTATAGACTAGACTATAGACTAGACTATAGACTAGACTATAGACTAGACTATAGACTAGACTATAGACTAGACTATAGACTAGACTATAGCTTCAAGGAGCAGGTGACTGCAATAAAAGCAGCGTATAACAAAACGCGAAATGTAATTGAGCAAGGAAATCCAGTAATCACCCGTGGATATGATGAACAGGCAACACAAACATCTCCAAAAATATGGCCAGGTAAGAAGGAGCCAAAAAGAAAAACTGACAAAGGTGATGCAGCAGTGAAGATGCCAACCCCAGATAAAATTATAATATCTTCTAAGGGTAATGCAACATTTGCTGATATATTAAAGAAGATTAGAACTGATCCAGAATTGAAGGCGCTAGGAGAAGATGTAAGCAAAGTCCGTAGGACCCAAAAAGGGGACCTTCTTCTGGAACTGAAAAGTGCGAGCAAAACTAATGGTGATCAATTCAGCGAGAAAATACAAAACTCACTGAAAGGAGAAGCCGAAGTCAGTACTCGAAAAGAAGAAATAACATTAATTTGCAAGGACTTGGACGATGTAACCACAAAGCAGGAAATATGGGATGCCTTTTGCAAGGAACTAGAGGTATCTAATCTAGACGAAAACATGGTTAAAGCTATGTGGAAGACATATGGAGGCACTCAAGCTGGCAGGATAAGTCTACCGGCTGCCGTAGCAAGAAAAGCGATAGATCTCCGCAAAATAAAAATAGGATGGTCTATATGTCGCATACGAGAAACTTCGTCACTTACTAAGTGCTTCCGTTGCCTAGAATTCGGCCATATATCAAAGTTTTGTAAGGCCGAAATTGACAGATCCAGTAAATGTATAAAATGCGGACTTGATGGACATATTGCGAAAAACTGTAAAGGTGAACTGAACTGCATGTTATGCAAATCCAACGGAGAAAAGGACCTTAAACACGTAGCAGGAAGCTATAGATGCCCCATCTATACATTCAGAAGAGCTGGTATTGGATCCATAGTTGATCTAACGTTCGTCAGTTCTAGCCTAGCCAGAAACATGGAATGGGAAGTCAGCGAGCAATATACGCACAGCGATCATCAGGCGATTCTATTTAAAATAAACACCAGAGGTCCCGAACGCACACCAAGGGAGAATACAACATTCCGAGGATGGGCAAAGGAAAAATTCGATCCGGATGCCTTTGCAGAATTCTTCGGTAGCCAGCAAATTGATGATGGTACGGCATCTAGCATGACAGACCAAATCACAGCAGCACTAAGGTATGCATGCGATGCTTCCATGCCTACAAAAAGGTCAAACAACAGAAGGAGGGAAAACTACTGGTGGAATAATACCATAGCAGCCTTGAGAAGTAAGTGCTTAAGTGCCAGAAGGCAGTACCAAAGGAGTAGGTTTAGCCCCAACCATATTACAAAAAGAGAAGCATACCATCAGGCAAGAAAAGACTTCAAGAAAGCCATTAACCAAAGCAAATCTGATAGCTTTAAGCAACTGTGTAATGAAGCAGACTCCAACCCCTGGGGAAACGCGTACCGAGTAGTTATGTCTAGACTGAGGGGGAAAAGGTCCCCACAGATCACATGTCCACGTCTCATAGACAAAATAGTAAAAGTACTGTTTCCAGAAGGTGAGCCATTCACAGAGGAGCCATTCACTCTCCCTCGACCTGATATTAATGTAACAGAGGAAGAAATCATAAACTTATGCTCAAAGATCGGAGATAATAAAGCCCCAGGTTTAGACTGTGTCCCTAATAATGCCCTAAAACATGCTATTACGTTGAAGCCGACATTGTTTAGCAAACTTTTTAAACAATGTCTTATGGATGGTATATTCCCAAATATCTGGAAAAAAACAGAGACTTATACTACTACCAAAGTCAGGAAAAGTTCTAGGGGATCCCGCATCTTATCGACCTATATGTCTGCTAGATACTATAGGAAAATGCCTTGAAAGAATTATATATACTCGACTATTGGAAGCTGTAGAGACTGTAAACGGGCTATCCGAGAGACAATTTGGTTTCCGAAAAGCAAGGTCAACCTTAGACGCAATCAACTATGTAATCGAAATGGCCAAACAGGCAATAAATGGAAAAGGAAAAGACAGAAAATACTGTGCAGTCATAACGCTTGACATCAAGAATGCCTTTAATTCTGCCGGCTGGAAGCACATACTGTCATCTCTAAGACATATCGAAGCTCCAGATTATCTAATAAAAATAATTAAAGATTACTTTTCCAATAGATCACTATTGGTTGAAACTGACAATGGCATAAAAGCATATAACATTACATCAGGTGTTCCTCAAGGATCCGTACTGGGTCCCTTGTTGTGGAATATCATGTACAATGGAATATTCGATCTAAATCTACCGGAAGAAGCTACTGTTGTCGGATTCGCAGATGATATTGCATTACTTATCCGCGCAAGATTCATAGGGGAAGTACAACTATACGCGAATGAAGCTATCAGGACGATTAGGAATTGGCTAACCTCAATGAACCTTTACCTAGCGGAACATAAAACGGAACTGGTGCTTATAAGTGGAAAGAGAAAGAGAGAGTCCCTAACGATACAGGTAGGTGATAGCTCGATAACATCCGTAGAAGCAATAAAATATTTGGGTATCATGGTCGACGACCGACTCAATTTCAAAAAGCACATGAGTTATGCATGCGAGAAAGCAGCAGGGGTAACGAACGCATTATCGAAAATGATGCCAAACATCGGTGGACCACGCCAGAGTCGGAGATTGTTAATCTCGAGAGTCACAAACTCGGTGATCCTATATGGAGCTCCAATATGGGAGGGAGCGCTAAGAAACTGCACGAAAAAGCATATGTTTTCAGTATTCCGAAGAAATTGCCTAAGAGTTTGTAGCGGGTATAGAACAATATCAATGGAAGCTGCAAGCGTTGTCGCGGGAATTGCCCCCATTGATATATCAGCCAAAGAACTTGCAAATATATATAAGCGACTTTCAAATAATGAAGAAATTCCTAGAGACCATATTCGGGAAATCGAAAAGGAGCATACGATGGACAGCTGGCAAAGAAGATGGGAAAATTCCCCAAAAGGTCGATGGACCTACAGTTTAATACTGGACACGGGGGATACAGAAGCTATCTCCATAGATTCGGACACGACAATTCATCCAGGTGTCCACAATGTCCAGAAGAAGATGAAAATGCAGAGCACGTAACATTTAAGTGCCCACGGTTTCATGTACTAAGATCGAGGCTGATGCTCCACATTGGCGAAGATATAGCGGTTCACAACATCATTGATAAAATTATAAGGTCTGAAGAAAACTGGAATGCTTTTAACACATTCCTTGCGGCAGTGCACAGAAAATTACGAGAGTATGAAAGCCATCGCAAGGCTTCTCAAATTGGGGCTTAAACAGGAGATAATGAAAGAAGAGTAGACTATAGACTAGACTATAGAGTAGACTATAGACTAGACTATATATATATATGTATATAGTCTAGTCTATAGTCTAGTCTATAGTCTAGTCTATAGACTAGACTTTGAACTGAAGCTTCAACTGATTTACAATTGAAGAACTATTTAGTTGAATTCAATTATAGTTCTTATGATTTGATCAACTTGGCTTCTTTGGTATATGTTAAACATTTCTTCTGAACATGACATTTTCTTATTGTAAATCGTTTTTTTAGAAAGTTCTCTTCTCAAAAATCAACAATATATTCTGTTTTTTCTTCCAACTTATTTTTGAGTATTTTTTTCACTTTATCAAAGCAAAAAAATTTCTTGATTAATTCACAATTTTCATGTTAATGTTAATGACTTTAGTTGAATCTCAAAAAGCAAAAACATACACCAAATAAAAGTAACAATACGAAAAAAAAAAATCGAAGAAAAATCACAAAAAAATATAACTGACTTAAACAATAATTCATTGCTGTTATAAGTGAAGCATTTAATGTTCATAAACCATGCAACAATATACGCTAAAGCAGCAACACCCTTTTTGTCAATTCATTCCTATCATTCCAACCGCAACACGGCTCGAAGTGGTCACTTGAAAAGGAAAATTTTTAAATATTTAATTTGATCAAAAACAAAAAAATTAAAATGCAACAAAAAATCATGTACATGTCGTTTGATTTAAACAATAATGGTACTGAAATGGTAACAACATATAGTAGAGGATATTTGCAGCATCCATACAAACATATATTTTCAGCAATACAACAACTGCAACAGAAAAACTCGGCAACATTTTAAACCATATAAGTTTATAAACATTTTTTGTGTGTCATTAAAATAAAAGTAATAAGAAAAAGAAATGTTATGAAAAACTGGGTGGAAGGATACATTGTAAGGCCATTGTAACCCAACAAACATTTGCAAAAACATATTCTTGATTTATGTTATTAAAGTCTTCATTTGAAGCTTATCTTTGGCAGTATACGATTCAATCTAAACTGCGACTACATACCTGAATGTCGTCCTGACTTGTGCTGTTTGCTGGGTTATGATACACCTTAAACCACAAACCATTTTGGACACTTTGTCTCTTACTTGCTGCTCAACATACATACATACATATTTGTTAATATAATCGAGTAAGTTTTTCCTTTTTTATGACAGTTATTTTCAGGTGCATCATCAGCTCTTATAGTCACTCACTCAGTCAGTCAGTCAGTAAACAACACACCGTTACTTGTAATCATTCAATGAACAACATTTCAAGTTTAAGCTTGTACATTTTTTTCGATATTTTGTAGGAGCGTATGTTATTTCTTTTGTTGATTTTTGACATCATGTGTTAAGTTTTTGTAGAATTTTTTTATTCCAATTCGTAAATATGATGAAAACTTTAAGGATTTAATTGGTATTATTAGTTTGATAAAGAGTTGGTAATAAACTGTTGCAGCTTTTGCAAATATTTCATTATTTTTAAGTTTAATTTTCCTTTTAAATGAAAATCTCTTTTCAAAGCTTTTATATGAAAATGTTATTTAAAAGCTTCTATACACATACATATACATAAAACATTTTCTTTAAAGTTTTTCCTTTAAAAAGCTTTTATATGAAAAGATTGATTCTCTTAAGTTGAGTTTTCCTTTTATATAAAAATTTGTTTCAAAAGCTTTTATATGAAAATCACTTTTAAAGCTTTTATATAAAAAGCGCGTTTTAAAGCTTCTATATGTATTTAAAAGCTTTTTTTAACAAAGGCTTTAATATAAAAACTTTTTCTTAAGCTTATTTTCTTTAAGTTTAGTTTTCTTTTTATATGAAAGTTTCTTTTAAAAGTTTTTATATGAAAGTTTCTTTTAAAAGCTTTTATATGAAAAATTTTAATATAAAAAGCTTTTGCTTTAAAAAGGTTCTATATGAAAAGTATTTTCTTTAAAATAAAAAATTTTATCTTTAAAAGCTTTTATGTGAAAATAATTTTCTTTAAAAGCTTTTATATGAAAGCTTTAGAAAGCTTTAATATAAAAAGCTTTAAAAAAGCTTTAATATGAAAAGCTTTTCCTTTAAAAAAAGCTTGTATATGAAAAGCTTTTCCTTTAAAAGCTTTTTCTTAAGTTAAATTTGTGTTTAATTTTCTTTTTATAAGATAATCTCTTCTAAATGCTTGTATATGAAAATCTCTTTTAAAAGCTTCTATAGCTAAAACCATTTTCTTTAAAAAGCTTTAAGATGAAAAAGTTTTTCTTTCGAAAGCTTCTATATGAAAAGTTTTTTCCTTAAAGTTTTTATATGAAAAGCATTTCCTTTAATAAGCTTTAATTTGGAATACTTTTTCTTGTGAGAGTATTCAGTTTAATATTTAACTTTTAAAGGTTTTATACTTATAAAAAGCTTTTATTGAGAGCTTTTCTTTTCAAAAACTTTTAAAAAATGAAGAATAAATTCATCTGAAAACATGCCTTTTAGTTCCGTTAAAACTTTTCATTTACTGGTATATTTTAAAACATAAAATTTCAAAATTTTCTTAAAGCTAGTAATTTGCTAATAAAAAAAGCTTAAGGGCGAATATAAACAAAATTGCATAAATATTGTAGTAAAACAGAGAATTTCCAAAAAAACAAAAAATACATAAAACCTATATTTTCGCTACGTTGGACAAATATTTACGTGACTTTTAATGGATCTGTGAAGAGTGTACACGGTGAGCTACACGAGAACTCCGCATACGAAACCCTGCAGTTTGAGACAACTATGGCGAAGGTGTAAATCAAATCAAAAAAGAATAATAGAATCTATAGTGTATTACTACTAAGAAGTAAAATAATTACTTTATAAAAGTGACGATTGAACCTTTAAGGAAAATAATGTCTAAAGGAGACACCTTACTTCTCTTAAACTGCTGGGAAATACCTGAAACACACAAAACAATTATGAATATTTTTGCCAGACTGGAACAAAATGTTTTCATTTTACTTTAAAAAACTATATAAACTTAGTTATTAGTGATAACCCCCCCTTTATAACTTTCTTTAATATCCCTTAATTATAACAAGAAAGTGCGCGTGTCCAAAGAAAAATACTTTTTATGACTTTTTTTAAGAAACAAAAAATATGATCAACAAAAAAGTAAAACCACACGAAATTACTAAATTACTGAGAAAAGCTAAAATAAAAAAATAGTAGTTTATAGTTTAAAAAAGTTAAAAATGGCTATCTTCCTTTTTGTAATTTATTTGTCTAAATTCTTAAATTAATTTGCAATTGTTGTTAATGCTAATTACCAAAATATTTTTAAAAGGGTGCATTTTTTATTAAATTATTATTAATGTGTTTTGCTCAAAAAACAAAAAAAAATTATTTATTATTTTAAAATAATTTGCATTTTATTTGCAACACGCAATTGCGCTTAATAGAGCACAAAGTCATTAAAAATAACTTAAACTTTAAGTTGAAATCCCCAAAAGTTAATTAAATTTTGGTTATTTTTTATGTTATAAACAACAAGTAATAAATTTTAATTAAAACTTGTTTAAAGTTTGTTGTTTAAGTCTTTTGTTTGGTTAAGAAACCTTTGTTACTTATGTTCCTGTAAACAAGTGGAATTCGTTGATCTATTAAAGGTTTCAAATTTTCGTTTCTTTTAGATATCTTACATTTAATTAAATTTTTCTTAAAATTTAAAAAATTTGTTCTTTATTACTACATATTTTAATTTTTAATAAAATCTTGTACAAAATAAGATTTTTTTTAACGAATATTGCCTTAAGTATAAAAGTGTTAATTAGGACTCTTAAAATTGTTTTAAATACTAACCAAAAAAAAATAAAAACAGCTGCTTTTTGTGGCTAAAAACATAAAGAATTAATTACACACAAAATAACTTTGATAAGGAAATTTAATTACCCCAAAAGAAGCAATTCCTAATATACGAGGAAGGTGTACAAATGATCCAAGTCTTTTATAAAAAAACGTTTTATATTTTTATTTAAAATTTGTTAATTAAAGTGTTCTATTAGAAATCCTTCACATTAAAAGCTTTTTTCTTATAACAATTAATTATTAAATATTTATTGAATTCATTTGTATTTAAAGCTATTATTTTCAATGATTTAACAAAAAGTTTTCTTTAAAAAAAGAACTTAATTTTTAAAAGTCTTTCTATAAAGAGCATGAAAGTTATTTCATAAAAAACTTATGAAGCGCCTTTCTTGGAAAAAGCTCTTGAAAATTTTTTAAATTAAAACCTATTAAACGCTTTTGATAAGTTTTTCTATAGAAAGCTTCTTTATAAAAAACTTTTCTATATAAAGCTACTGCACAAAAGCTTTTCGAAATAAAGCTTCTCTATTAAAAGGTTTTTTAAATAAAGCTTCCCTATTAAAAGCTTTTCTATATAAAGTTACTCTATGAAAAGCTTTTCTATATAAAGCTTATGGAGAAAGTTTTTATAAAAAGCATAATAAAAGCTTTTCTATAAAATGTTTTTTATAAAAACTTTTCTATAAAAAAGATTTCCACAAGTTTTTGTAAAAAAAATTTTTTAATAAAAATTGTTAAATATATTTTCTGTGAAAAACTCTTACAATACTTTTCTTATAAAGTTTTTCCATAAAAAAGCTTTTTCTAGATTTTATTAAAAGCAAATTTATGTATAGTTTTGTAAAATCGCTTTTTAATAAAAATTTTTGGGAAAAGCTCTTGCTTAAAAAGCTTATTAAAAACTTTTTTATTAATAGCTTATGAAAAGCTTTTCAATTAAAACATATGAAACTCTTTTCTACAAAAAGCTTTTGTAAATAAAGCTTCTCTATAAAAAGCTTTTCGAAATAAAGCTCCTTTATTAAAAGCTTTTCTTTATAAACTTACTCTCTTGAAAGCTTTTCTATATAAAGCTTATGGACAATTTTTCTGTAAAAAGCATATGCGAAGCTTTTCTATATCATGTTTTTTACAAGAACTTTTTTACAAAAGCTTTTCTATAAAAAAGATTTCCTCAAGATTTTGTAAAAAATATTTTTTAATAAAAATTGTTAAAAATATTTTCTGGGAAAAGCTCTTTTACAATAGTTTTCTTATAAAAGGATTTTCATAAAAAAGCTTTTTCTATAACTTATTAAAAATGGTTTTTGTATATTTTTCTGTAATAAAGGATTTTTTAATAAAAATTTTGGGAAAAGCTCTACATTAAAATGCTTATGATATACTTTTTTATTAATAACTTATGAAAAGCTTTTCAATTAAAACTTATGAAACGCTTTTCTATAAAAAGCTTTAGTAAATAAAGATTTTCGAAATAAAGCTTCTCTATTAAAAGCATTCTTTATAAAAAGCTTATGAAAAGCTTTTCTATAAAACGTTTTTTACAAGAACTTATATATATAAAAGGTTTTCTATAAAAAAGATTTCCACAAGTTTTTGTAAAAAATATTTTTAATAAAAATAGTGAAATATATTTTCTGTTAAAAGTTTTTTTCCAATAGTTTTCTTATAAAAATTTCGATGAAAAGCATTTTCTACAATTTATTAAAAAATTTGTATGTATATTTTTCTGTAGAAAATGCTTTTTAATAAACATTTTGGGAAAAGCTCTTACTTAAAATTCTTATGATTTTTTATTAATAGCTTATGAAAAGCTTTTCAATTAAAACTTTTGAAACGAATAATGCTTCCTTATTAAATGCCTTTCCATATAAAGTTTCTGTATTAAAAGCTTTCTATATAAAGTTTATGGAACATTTTTCTGTAAAAAGCATATGAAAAGCTTTTCTATAAAATATTTTTTACAAGAATTTTTTTATAAAAATGATTTCCACAAGTTTTTGTAAACAATATTTTTTAATAGAAATTGTTAATACATATTATCTGCGAAAAGCTTTTTTACAATAGTTTTCTTATAAAAGTTTTTTTTTTTTTTTTAAAGCCTTCTCTATAATTTATTAAAAAAATTATTTATATTTTTCTGTAAAAAGCTTTAAAGAGAGTTTTTTAAAAACTCTTCTGCTAAAAGCTTTTTTATCTTAAGGAAGTTTTTACGTTTTCCTATAAAATGTTTTCTATATAGGTTTTAATATAAAAAGCATTTTTATCTATAAAAAGTATTTTCTTAAATTTTTTTTTAAAGCTTTATAATGCATTTCAATAAAAAAAACTTTTATATGAAAACTTGTTCTTATAAATTTTGTTTCTTAAAAAAGTGAGCTTTTAACTTAAAAGCTATTTGTAGATGATTTTACGAATAACTTTTAAATTATTAAATATTCTCTTTGTACTAAAATTTGTATACGATAAGCTCTAATTCCTTAAAATTATAAAAGAGCTCTCTCATTTTTAGTCCTCCCTAAGATAAGTCGTAAACACACTGCCCTAAAACAAATTATATTCAATTACTTTAAGCCCAGTGTGTCATAATATTTAATTAAACAAATTATATTCAATTACTTTAAGCCCAGTGTGTCATAATATTTAATTAATTTATTAAAACATGACCCCCAGGGACAGCCACTACTTACTACCAACCTATCTACCCAAGAGCTTTAAAAAAACATTTGGCCAACTAAATCAATCAACGTAAAAAGTTAAACAATACATATTTTTCCAAAAAACTTACAATAAAAAAATAAAGAAGCCAGCAAACTTTTGCCTAAAAGCATCGTTAAAAAGAAATTAAAAGTTTATTATTAAATCAACACACACTTGGGCAGAGGAGCTGCTGGAAGAGTCCATGCCAACAAAGTTAGTTTGTACATATCGATTCCCTAAGGATACTGCAACCAATTGTTTGAAAACTTGGAAGTTTCTCTTTTATAAGCACTATGGCTGTTTGAGGTAATAAAATGTTGTGTTTGTTTATTCAATTAAAAGCAAATAATTTGTGATATTTTTACTTTCATACCCCATAGTGTTTTGGTGTGTGAGAAAAATGTGCGAACGCCACCTGAAGTATGTTTTTTATTTCCTCTTTTTCCTACGTATTCTTTTAGTTAAATTAAAAAAAAAAAGAAATATTTTTTATAATATTGTCCTAGTTTGCGTACAATTTAATTTTTGGTTATAAAAATGAAATTAAAATTTATTACATCTGCAGGCATTGTAATTTAAAGCTTATTTTTGTTTCTCTTGAAACTTTGGCTGTGTTTACGTTTTTTTAGATAAATTTAAACAGGTTTATTATTTTGATCCTGCTGTGTTTTTATGCAGACATTGTATTACTTATTGCGCAATCGCTGGAAAAGAAAAATATTTAACTCTTTATATAAATATCAACCGAAGAGAAAATTAATTTATTTAAAGGATAATTTCTGGAATGATTTTTTGGCTTTTATACTAAACAATTTTTCTTTGTAAATCGTTTAATAAAAAATACATGTTAAAATCTATAAAAAGCTAGAAGATTTAACTATTTGTTAAAAAAAAAGCTTTTTTCTATAAAAAGCTTTTATATTAAAAGGTTTTTCTATAAAAAGCTTTTGTATTAAAAGGCTTTTACATAGGTTTTTCTATAAAAAGCTTTTATGTTAAAAGTTTTTCTATAAAAAGCTTTTATGTTAAAAGGTTTTTCTATAAAAAGCTTTTATGTTAAAAGGTTTTTCTATAAAAAAGCTTTTATGTTAAAAGGTTTTTCTATAATAAGCTTCTATATTAAAAACATTTTCTATAAAAAGTTTTGACGCCAGAAGATTTTACTTATGAACATTTTAATAAAAAAATATTTTTTTAACTAATTTTATACTAAAAGCTTTTATTTTAAAACGATTTCATACTAAAAGCTTTTATTTTAACTTTTATAACAAAGTTTTTTCAAAAAGCTGTTATAACAGAAGTTTTTAAAACTTTATTAAAAATGTTCATATTAAAGCCAGAAGATTTAACTATTTGCTATTTTAAAGAAATGTTTTTCTATAAAAAACTTTTATTTTGAAAGCTTTTTCTATATAAAAAGTTTTTATTTTTATACTAAAAGCTTTTATTTCAAAATGATTTTAAACTAAAAGCTTTTATTTTAACTTTTATGACAAAAGTTTTTTAAAAAGCTTTTATAACAAAAGTAGTTTTTAAAAGCGATTATAATAAACTAGTTTTATTTTAAACCAAAAGCATTTCTTTAAAACGCCTTTTATCACAATTCAAAGCTTTTCTCGTAACTGATTTTATTCTAAAAGCTTTTATATCAAAATGATTTTATACTAAAACCTTTTATTTTAACTTTTATAACAAAGTTTTTTTAAAAAGCTTTTATAACAAAAGTTGTTTTTAAAAGCGATTATAATAAACTAGTTTTATTTTAAACCAAAAGCGTTTTTATCATAATTCAAAGGTTTTCTCAAAAAAGGCATTTTTATGAAAAGCTTTGGTTTAAAAATTTTTTCTTTTAACTTTTGCAGCAAAAGCTTTTCTATCTTTTGAAAAGCTTTTATAACAAAATCATTTCTGTTAAAAAAGCTTTTACCTATACGAAATGCTACTTCAAAAAAGTTTTTCTATTGCAAAGCTTGTCATTTAAAAACATTTTAAAAAGTTTTTCTGTTAAATAGCTTTTATATCGAAAGCTTATCTGTTAAAATGCTTTTATAACAAAAGCTTTTCAGTTAAAAAGCTTTTATAACAAAAGTTTTTATACGATATGTTTTTTTAAAACTTGCCTTTATGTCAAAACCTTTCCTTTAAAAAGCTTTTATACCAAATTTTTTTATGTTTTCTTACCAAAATCTTTTTTGTCATAAATTTTTTGTACCAAAATATCTTCTTTTAAAAGCTTTAAACAAACATATCATATCTTTCATTACTAAAATATTAAGTAGAAAAGATGTCAATTAGAAGTTTCCAACCGGGCATTTCTATATTTAAATAACTTTTTATTTTAGACATGCCAAGTTTAGCTTAAATAAAAGCAACACCTTGTGCATAATTTTTTCAAAAACTATTCTTCATGTCTTTCTTTCTCTCAATTGTAATGTTCACTTACTTTTTAACTTCCTTTGCTTCCTCCATGACAAAATACTATTGAATTTCTTTGACATGTTGTAGCTTGTTTACCGTCATAAAACCTCAAAAACCGTAAAATTTCGGACTTTATCAAACCGTTAAGCAGAAGTACCAGCAGCGGGTTATCTCTTCATCATCATTATAGTTAAGTCTTGTAATTCTACATACTTAATCATAAAATTTTAAAGTTTTATCTTAAAAAGTCATTCATTTGGAATATTGTATGGTCAGACAGACAAATATTTAATTTACCATTAACAAACACCTTGCTTTTTTGTGAACTTTAATATTCATTTAATTTGTTTCCCATTGCTGGTAAAATGCAGCAGTTTTTTTTGTTGTATGTGGTATTAATAAATGAAACATTGTTTCTTAATAACATCAATAAATTGTATGTAAATTCATTAATTTTATTTTTCACAAAAAAAGAGGGGATGGTGTTAAATGTACGTGAATTTGTAAAAAAATGTTATGCAGGCTTGTTGCTTAAGTCTTTTGTTTAGCGTAGCACGTTTTGCTGCAAGTTTGTCAATTGATTGAGAAATAATTTTAAAGTTTTTCTTTTGTTTGTAGTCTAAGTCTGGTCTATGGGCTAGTCTATGGTTTGGTGTATCATAGTGGTCTGGTCTACGGTCTGGTCTATGGTCTGGTCTATAGTCTGGTATATGGTCTGGTCTATGGTCTGGTCTATGGTCTGGTCTATGGTCTGGTCTATGGTCTGGTCTATGGTCTGGTCTATGGTCTGGTCTATGGTCTGGTCTATGGTCTGGTCTATGGTCTGGTCTATGGTCTGGTCTATGGTCTGGTCTATGGTCTGGTCTATGGTCTGGTCTATGGTCTGGTCTATGGTCTGGTCTATGGTCTGGTATATGGTCTGGTCTATGGTATGGTCTATGGTCTGTTCTATGGTCTGGTCTATGGTCTGGTCTATGGTCTGGTCTATGGTCTGGTCTATGGTCTGGTCTATGGTCTGGTCTATGGTCTGGTCTATGGTCTGGTCTATGGTCTGGTCTATGGTCTGGTCTATGGTCTAATGGTCTAATCTATGGTCTAGTCTATGGTCTAGTCTATGGTCTAATCTATGGTGTAGTCTATGGTCTGTTCTATGGTCTGGTCTATGGTCTGGTCTATGGTCTGGTCTATGGTCTGGTCTATGGTCTGGTCTATGGTCTTGTCTATGGTCTGGTCTATGGTCTGGTCTATGGTCTGGTCTATGGTCTGGTCTATGGTCTGGTCTATGGTCTGGTCTACGGTCTGGTCTATGGTCTGGTCTATGGTCTGGTCTATGGTCTGGTCTATGGTCTGGTCTATGGTCTGGTCTATGTTCTGGTCTATGGTCTGGTCTATGGTCTGTTCTATGGTCTGGTCTATTGTCTGGTCTATGGTCTGGTCTATGCTCTAAAGTATTGGATTTTAAACAATTGATTGAAAAGTTAGCAACTAAATATCTAATTGTAATTCTCAAGAAGTAATTTTAAAACTTCTAAGGCTTTAACTATGCATATAATTTTATTCACGCGCTCCCCTTTCATACTTAAAACCAGTAGTCAAAATTTTTATTGCAAATTTATTAAAATTTCCTTGAACAATCATTCTATTTACAAAACTTTGCAGCATAGACGCAAAGGCCTAAATAATAAAATTCCATTACATTTAAACAAACAATTTCTAGTTAATTCATAAAAACTACTCATTCTTATGCTGGGAAAGAATTTTTTTTAAAAAATAGAAAATAAAAAATAACTACTGAGAATTCAGCTAGAGCTTTTGAAAAGACTTAATATTGTGGATCCCATAAACATATGGCGTTTATTGATAGTTTTTGTTAGCTTTTCTTAGTTGTTGTTGTTATTTTTCTACAACTATATATTCTTTATAAACTGTTTTTGATTACTTGCCAATTATGGCCAAGAATGACAAATTAGTTTGTCAAAAAAGGGCAAATAACTTGAAAAATAGATACGTGATGAAAATGTTAAAAAGCACTAAAACAACAACTATAAGCTTAAGCGTGTTTATGTAAGTAAAAGTCCAAAATCAGCAGTATAAGGTAAAAATCTAAAAGAAACGTTTTTATTCAATAAAATAAAAAGAGAACAGTGTTTTATACCAAAAAAAAAATAAATTTTGGCTAATTTAGTTTCATTTAAGGAAGCTTAAAGGAGAGAACGAAAGAAACATCATGTATTTATTTCATTTTTAATTAATACCGGATATAATAATAAATTTTTATCAGTTTATAAACATCCCTTTTTTCCCAGGCCTTAAATGAGCTGAAAAAAAAAAGAAATCAGTACACCTGTTTCTTAAGAAAAGAATACAACACTCTAACCAACAAAAAGAAAAAAACACTAAAATAGATCTTCATCATTAAATTATGCATTAATGGAATAATATCAACACTCTCTCATGATCTTCAATTCAATATAAATTTTTCATTTCAAAAACACTTTTGTGGAAAAAAGAACTTGTTGCATTTGCCCAAAAAACTTAAAGTTCAGCTTTTTTTGTTGTGGCTCCTTTTGTTTAAAAAGAAAAGGGTTACTTTTTTTTCAAAAAAACAGAAAAAAACATTTTGGGGAGATTCTCAAAAGTTGATAATCAAACCCAGAAAAAGGGTTTGAAATATGAAATATACAATTTCAATGTTACGCTTATAAGCAGCTTGCAACTGTAAAATAAAATTAACCAAAATACACGAAAAGAAATTATTAACGAAAAAAAACTAACAAAAATAAAAGACATGCTCATTCATAAAATTTGTTGAATTTTTGGTAATAAAAATTGTACACAAAACGTAAAAATTAATAAATATTCATTATTAATTATAGAAAAGCACGCGATTATATTTTTAATGAAAATTTTATTATTTGCCACAAAAACTTTTACTTGTTAAGTTAGTCAGTTAGTCAGTCAACCAGCCAGCAGCTGCTCTTCAAATAAACTTTTTTGCTTAATTAAATTTGCCCAAAAAATACAATAGTATTTTTTCTTATCATTGTAATTTTTTTTTTTTTTTGGTTTAAAACATCAGACTATTTATTAAAAAGTTTTAATTATAGAACTTTATGTTTAATTTTTTGCAGACTTTTTCTTGAGACTTTTAGTCTTATTTACAGTTTGACGATGAATGTTAATGCATCGACATTCCCAGTAGGAAATTTCATGTCTGTGATTCCGTCTAATATAGGGACCTTTATGGTCTGGTCTATGGTCTGGTCTATGGTCTGGTCTATGGTCTGGTCTATGGTCTGGTCTGTGGTCTGGTCTGTGGTCTGGTCTATGTCCTGGTCTATGGTCTGGTCTGTGGTCTGTCTATGGTCCTGGTCTATGGTCTGGTCTATGGTCTGGTCTATGGTCTGGTCTATGGTCTGGTCTATGGTCTGGTCTATGGTCTGGTCTATGGTCTGGTCTGATGGTCTGGTCTATGGTCTGGTCTATGGTCTGGTCTATGGTCTGGTCTATGGTCTGGTCTATGGTCTGGTCTATGGTCTGGTCTATGGTCTGTTCTATGGTCTGGTCTATGGTCTGGTCTATGGTCTGTCTATGGTCTGGTCTATGGTCTGTCTATGGTCTGGTCTATGGTCTGGTCTATGGTTGGTCTATGTCTGGTCTATGGTCTGGTCTATGGTCTGGTCTATGGGTCTGGTCTATGGTCTGGTCTATGGTCTGGTCTATGGTCTGGTCTATGGTCTGGTCTATGGTCTGGTCTATGGTCTGTCTTGGTCTGGTCTGTTCTATGTCTGGTCTATGGTCTGGTCTATGGTCTGGTCTATGGTCTGTCTATGGTCTGGTCTATGGTCTGGTCTATGGTCGGTCTTGGTCTGGTCATGGGCTGTCTATGGTCTGGTCTATGGTCTGGTCTATGGGCTGGTCTATGGTCTGGTCTATGGTCTGGTCTATGGTCTGGTCTATGGTCTGGTCTATGGTCGGTCTATGGTCTGGTCTATGGTCTGGTCTATGGTCTGGTCTATGGTCTGGTCTGTGGTCTGGTCGATGGTCTGTTCTATGGTCTGTTCTATGGTCTGGTCTATGGTCTGGTCCTATGTCTGGTCTATGGTCTGGTCTATGTCTGGTACATTATGAGTCTGGTCTATGGTCTGGTCTATGGTCTGGTCTATGGTCTGGTCTATGGTCTGGTCTATGGTCTGGTCTATGGTCCTGGTCTAGTGGTCTGGTCTATGGTCTGGTCTATGTCTGGTCTATGGTCTGGTCTATGTCTGGTCTATGGTCATGGTCTATGGTCTGGTCTATGTCTGGTCCTATGTCTGGTCTATGGTCTGGTCTGGTCTATGGTCTGGTCTATGGTCTGGTCTATGGTCTGGTCTATGGTCTGGTTTATGGTTTGGTCTATGGTCTGGTCTATGGTCTGGTTTATGGTCTGGTCTATGGTCTGGTCTATGGTCTGGTTTCATGTATTTAGAGTTCTGGTCAGTATGTTTCCTGCTCTATGATGATACATATGTATATTTAACAACAATGTCTTAGGATTACATGAACCATTTATCTTTAAGAAAGCTTACAACTTAAACATAAATTTCCTCAAAATTAACTTTAAGCTTCACAGACAAAAGTCATTATTACGGTTTTACATTAAACGGTATTTTAAATTGAACACCAGCGTTAACTGCTACTGCACACCTTTTTTAATATCTTTCAGGTTGATTGAGTTTTTGAAACAAACATACAACTACAGGACTTCCTTTTTACAAGAAAAATATGAAAGA
Source organism: Lucilia sericata (assembly GCF_015586225.1). Classification (NCBI taxonomy): domain Eukaryota; kingdom Metazoa; phylum Arthropoda; class Insecta; order Diptera; family Calliphoridae; genus Lucilia; species Lucilia sericata. The sequence continues at coordinate 187,379 of NW_023994176.1, read as the reverse complement.
GAAAAAACATACACACACACTGCAGGATAAGTTCTTAAATACAATGTTTCCCCCAACTTACAACTTATAGTTTAAAACAGTTTAAATTAACAGTAAACCCCCCCCCCCAAAAAAATGAAGAAAAAATACAACAATATTGAACAGTTAATAAAGAAAAAAAAATTTTGTAAAAAGAAACTGAAACACTTATGGAAAGTTTACAGTTTATATTTCCTCTTATTTTTTCTGTGCTGATAAATAATACCAGCAACTATCGATCAGGTGTTACTTCCAAAAAAAAAAAACTGAAATTTAAAAAAAGAGATACTGCTACATTTTAGCCATATTTGGGATAAGCTTTTTTTTCTGTAAATTTCATCATTCACTCCAGTTCTGTTGGTTTAACACATTTTCAGTTTTTTTTTTTTTTTTTCATTTAACGAAAACTACTTAAAAGGGCTTTAATGTTGCAGTAAATGAATGGCGACTCTTTCATACGCTGTTTTTTTAAAAGCTGTTTGCGACCAGATCATATTTGTACAATAATCAACATTTTAATGTGTACAATAAGTATTTGTTATAGTTTTTTTATTGTTCGTACTCGTATTGTGGTCAAGTGCACTTCGAAACTGCTGTTTTTTATTTGTATATGATTGTTATTTAAGTACTTTTGGTGTGTACTTTTTAGGCAGGTGTAATTTCTTTTAATTTTTATTATAGTTTTTTTTTTTTTCATACGTACGTATTTCAATTCATTCATGGTTAATTCATTGATGAATTAAATAAACAGTGATGTGTAGTTTTCTCTTTGTAACACACATGCCTTTTTTGTTTTATGAAAACAGCTTTTAAAGTTATTATAACAAATATAGAATTATACATTTTGATAATACATATTTTATAACTTTCCAGAATTGCAAGGAAAAAATTTAACAGGTGGTTTTTAGTTCAATTCTAGTTAAGTTCTAGTTCAGTTTAGTTAAGTTCTAGTTCATTCTAGTTCTAGTTCAGTTCTAGTTCAGTTCTAGTTCAGTTCTAGTTCAGTTCTAGTTCAGTTCTAGTTCAGTTCTAGTTCAGTTCTAGTTCAGTTCTAGTTCAGTTCTAGTTCAGTTCTAGTTCAGTTCTAGTTCAGTTCTAGTTCAGTTCTAGTTCAGTTCTAGTTCAGTTCTAGTTAGTTCTAGTTCTAGTTCAGTTCTAGTTCAGTGTTCTAGTTCAGTTCTAGTTCAGTTCTAGTTCAGTTCTAGTTCAGTTCTAGTTCAGTTCTAGTTCAGTTCTAGTTCAGTTCTAGTTCAGTTCTAGTTCAGTTCTAGTTCAGTTCTAGTTCAGTTCTAGTTCAGTTTAGTTCAGTTCTAGTTCAGTTCTAGTTCAGTTCTAGTTCAGTTCTAGTTCAGTTCTAGTTCAGTTCTAGTTCAGTTCTAGTTCAGTTCTAGTTCAGTTCTAGTTCAGTTCTAGTTCAGTTCTAGTTCAGTTCTAGTTCAGTTTAGTTCAGTTCTAGTTCAGTTCTAGTTCAGTTCTAGTTCAGTTCTAGTTCTAGTTCAGTTCTAGTTCAGTTCTAGTTCAGTTCTAGTTCAGTTCTAGTTCAGTTCTAGTTCAGTTCTAGTTCAGTTCTAGTTCAATTCTAGTTCAGTTCTAGTTCAGTTCTAGTTCAGTTCTAGTTCAGTTCTAGTTCAGTTCTAGTTCAGTTCTAGTTCAGTTCTAGTTCAGTTCTAGTTCAGTTCTAGTTCAGTTCTAGTTCAGTTCTAGTTCAGTTCTAGTTCAGTTCTAGTTCAGTTCTAGTTCAGTTCTAGTTCAGTTTCTAGTTCAGTTCTAGTTCAGTTCTAGTTCAGTTCTAGTTCAGTTCTAGTTCAGTTCTAGTTCAGTTCTAGTTCAGTTCTAGTTCAGTTCTAGTTCAGTTCTAGTTCAGTTCTAGTTCAGTTCTAGTTCAGTTCTAGTTCAGTTCTAGTTCAGTTCTAGTTCAGTTCTAGTTCAGTTCTAGTTCAGTTCTAGTTCAGTTCTAGTTCAGTCTAGTTCAGTTCTAGTTCAGTTCTAGTTCAGTTCTAGTTCAGTTCTAGTTCAGTTCTAGTTCAGTTCTAGTTCAGTTCTAGTTCAGTTCTAGTTCAGTTCTAGTTCAGTTCTAGTTCAGTTCTAGTTCAGTTCTAGTTCAGTTCTAGTTCAGTTCTAGTTCAGTTCTAGTTCAGTTCTAGTTCAGTTCTAGTTCAGTTCTAGTTCAGTTCTAGTTCAGTTCTAGTTCAGTTCTAGTTCAGTTCTAGTTCAGTTCTAGTTCAGTTCTAGTTCAGTTCTAGTTCAGTTCTAGTTCAGTTCTAGTTCAGTTCTAGTTCAGTTCTAGTTCAGTTCTAGTTCAGTTCTAGTTCAGTTCTAGTTCAGTCTAGTTCAGCTCTAGTTCAGTTCTAGTTCAGTTCTAGTTCAGTTCTAGTTCAGTTCTAGTTCAGTTCTAGTTCAGTTCTAGTTCAGTTCTAGTTCAGTTCTAGTTCAGTTCTAGTTCAGTTCTAGTTCAGTTCTAGTTCAGTTCTAGTTCAGTTCTAGTTCAGTTCTAGTTCAGTTCTAGTTCAGTTCTAGTTCAGTTCTAGTTCAGTTCTAGTTCAGTTCTAGTTCAGTTCTAGTTCAGTTCTAGTTCAGTTCTAGGTTCAGTTCTAGTTCAGTCTAGTTCAGTTCTAGTTCAGTTCTAGTTCAGTTCTAGTCATGTTCTAGTTCAGTTCTAGTCAGTTCTAGTTCAGTTCTAGTGCAGTTTCTAGTTCAAGTTTCTAGTTCAGTTCTAGTTCAGTTCTAGTTTCAGTTCTAGTTCAGATTCTAGTCAGTTCAGTTCAGTCTAGTTAGTTCTAGTTCAGTCTAGTTCAGTTTCTAGTTCAGTTTCTAGTCAGTTCTAGTAATTCTAGTTCAGTTCTATTTCAGTTCTAGTTCAGTTCTAGTTCAGTTCTAGTCAGTTCTGTTCAGTTCTAGTGCAGTTCTAGTTTCAGTTCTAGTTCAGTTCTAGTTTCAGTGTCTAGTTCAGTCTAGTCAGTTTCGATTCAGTTCTAGGTCAGTTCTAGTTCAGTTCTAGTTCAGTTCTAGTTCAGTTCTAGTTTCAAGTTCTAGTTCAGTTCTAGTTCAGTTCTAGTTCAGATTCTAGTTCAGTTCTAGTTCAGTTCTAGTTCAGTTCTAGTTCAGTTCTAGTTCAGTTCTAGTTCAGTTCTAGTTCAGTTCTAGTTCAGTTCTAGTTCAGTTCTAGTTCAGTTCTAGTTCAGTTCTAGTTCAGTTCTAGTTCAGTTCTAGTTCAGTTCTAGTTCAGTTCTAGTTCAGTTCTAGTTCAGTTTCTAGTTCAGTTCTAGTTCAGTTCTAGTTCAGTTCTAGTTCAGTTCTAGTTCAGTTAGTTCAGTTCTAGTTCAGTTCTAGTTCAGTTCTAGTTCAGTTTCTAGTTCAGTTCTAGTTCAGTTCTAGTTCAGTTCTAGTTCAGTTCTAGTTCAGTTCTAGTTCAGTTCTAGTTCAGTTCTAGTTCAGTTCTAGTTCAGTTCTAGTTCAGTTCTAGTTCAGTTCTAGTTCAGTTCTAGTTCAGTTCTAGTTCAGTTCTAGTTCAGTTCTAGTTCAGTTCTAGTTCAGTTCTAGTTCAGTTCTAGTTCAGTTCTAGTCTGTTCTAGTTCTTTCTAGTTCTGTTCTAGTTCTGTTCTAGTTCTGTTCTAGTTCTGTTCTAGTTCTGTTCTAGTTCTGTTCTAGTTCTAGGTCTGTTATTTCTGTTCTAGTTCATATCTTTTAATAAACATATAGCTTCTTTTCTGAAAAAGGCGCGAAAATAACTTTAGTTCAAAAATGTTCTTCTTAAAAGCCATTATTCAAAATCACGCTTCTCAAACAAAAAAATGTCAGCAAAAACAAGTTACAATTTAAATGCGAGTACTTTACAAGCACCTATAATAAAAATAAAAAAACTCAAATCAAACACAATGAAACCAATAATATGTCAATTATTTAAAACGAAATGAATTGATAATTTAAGACACACCTTCAATTACCAAGTATGTGACTAGATTTCCGAAAGATTCAATAGAAAGAATAACACTCTTAAATAATAAATTTGAAAAAAGCAATAAATGCGTAACTAAGATTTTTGGCAAATAAACAAATTACATTTACAAATCAATTGGATTCTCTTGACTTTGACAAAACAATTTAAAATGGTCTAAATAAAACAACAACAATTGACATTAAAAAAATAAAAATTAAGATTCTTATCTCGATTTTTGTTTATCAAGAAATCTAATCTAACGACAGAAAGATTTAAATCACGGCGTTAAAAACTGGATACAACAGCTGCTTCTTTTTGTATTAAAATCACAAACTGTTAAAATTTGAAACAAATATAAGGGCCAGATTTTTTATATAGTCAGGCTGCCTGTTGCTTTAGTTTTTTGCTACAAAAGGATGTGTTTTTTAAGAAAATATTTATTTATTTTCTGTAGATTCACGCTCTGCAAATGAACCTGCTTTTTTGAAACAACAAATGTTTTCTTTTTTATTTTTACATGTTTTTTACTCATTGTTTCATCTGTACAATTAATGATTAAAATTTTCAATCTGTTGCATTTGTTTCATCTTTCCCTGTGTGTGTGTATTTGTTCGGCTTAAATGTTATTTTCATGTTTTTTGGTTTTAGAATTTTGTTGTTTCATTTCAATTATAAAAACAACAAAACATATGTTGCAGCTTGCATTGATTCTTTTTTTTCTTTTCTTTTGAGAGTTTGTGTTAAAAAACAAATCTTTATCCCCTGTATTTTCTACACACAGTCGTTTTAACATTCATTGTCCTTTGGACGGTTTGTATTTATTGTTGTTTTTCAATGTACCTGCTGCAACAATCTGTTGCGTTTATGTAGTTTTTAAGTACTACACATGCTGTTTGTTTGCCGAGTCGTTTCAACTTGAGTAGGAAATAACCATCACCATCGTCATCATTTGGCATAAAAACGTCTCGCCGTTTTGTTATTTGTAGGATTTTGGATTTGTTGTTCTGTTCAAAAAAAGCGTTGGCGTTAAAAACAAAACAAACTTATTTTGCAAGGTGTTCCACTTTGTTTTACTGACCTTATTCTGATTTGTTTTTAATGTTTTTTAAGTGATTTCCTGTTGTTTATTTAAAAACCAAGATGTTGAACTATTTATGTATTTACTCTTGTAAAAAACAAGAAAATGTAATTTAGGAATTTTTAAAGCACACTAGAACTGGTTCAGTTCTAGTTCAGTTCTAGTTCTGTTCTAGTTCAGTTCTAGTTCAGTTCTAGTTTCAGTTCTAGTTCAGTTCTAGTTCAGTTCTAGTTCAGTTCTAGTTTCAGTCTAGTTCAGTTCTAGTTCAGTTCTAGTTCAGTTCTAGTTCAGTTCTAGTTCATTCTAGTTCAGTTCTATTTCAGTTCTAGTTCAGTTCTAGTTCAGTTCTAGTTCAGTTTCTAGCTCAGTTCTAGTTCAGTTCTAGTTCAGTTCTAGTTCAGTTCGAGTTCAGTTCTAGTTCAGTTCTAGTCAGTTCTAGTTCAGTTCTAGTTCAGTTCTAGTTCAGTTCTAGTTCAGTTCTAGTTCAGTTCTAGTTCAGTTCTAGTTTCAGTTCTAGTTCAGTTCTAGTTCAGTTCTTAGTTCAGTTCTAGTTCAGTTCTAGTTCAGTTCTAGTTCAGTTCTAGTTCAGTTCTAGTCAGTTCTAGTTCAGTTCTAGTTTTCAGTTCTAGTTCAGTTCTAGTTCAGTTCTAGTTCAGTTCTAGTTCAGTTCTAGTTCAGTTCTAGTTCAGTTCTAGTTCAGTTCTAGTTCAGTTCTAGTTCAGTTCTAGTTCAGTTCTAGTTCAGTTCTAGTTCAGTTCTAGTTCAGTTCTAGTTCAGTTCTAGTTCAGTTCTAGTTCAGTTCTAGTTCAGTTCTAGTTCAGTTCTAGTTCAGTTCTAGTTCAGTTCTAGTTCAGTTCTAGTTCAGTTCTAGTTCAGTTCTAGTTCAGTTCTAGTTCAGTTCTAGTTCAGTTCTAGTTCAGTTCTAGTTCAGTTCTAGTTCAGTTCTAGTTCAGTTCTAGTTCAGTTCTAGTTCAGTTCTAGTTCAGTTCTAGTTCAGTTCTAGTTCAGTTCTAGTTCAGTTCTAGTTCAGTTCTAGTTCAGTTCTAGTTCAGTTCTAGTTCAGTTCTAGTTCAGTTCTATTCAGTTCTAGTTCAGTTCTAGTTCAGTTCTAGTTCAGTTCTAGTTCAGTTCTAGTTCAGTTCTAGTTCAGTTTCTAGTTCAGTTCTAGTTCAGTTCTAGTTCAGTTCTAGTTCAGTTCTATTTCAGTTCTAGTTCAGTTCTAGTTCAGTTGCTAGTTCCAGTTCTAGTTCATTTCTAGTTCAGTTCTAGTTCAGTTCTAGTTCAGTTCTAGTTCAGTTCTAGTTCAGTTCTAGTTCAGTTTCTAGTTCAGTTCTAGTTCAGTTTCTAGTTCAGTTCTAGTTCAGTTCTAGTTCAGTTCTAGTTCAGTTCTAGTTCAGTTCTAGTTCAGTTTCTAGTTCAGTTCTAGTTCAGTTTCTAGTTCAGTTCTAGTAAGTTCAGTTACAGTTCTAGTTCAGTTCTAGTTCAGTTTAGTTCAGTTCTAGTCAGTTCTAGTTCAGTTCTAGTTCAGTTTCAGTTTCAGTTCTAGTTCAGTTCTAGTCAGTTCTAGTTCAGTTATAGTTCAGTTCTAGTCAGTTCTAGTTCATTTCTAGTTCAGTTCTAGTTCAGTTCTAGTCAGTTCTAGTTCAGTTCTAGTTCAGTTCTAGTTTCTAGTTCAGTTCTAGTTCATTTATAATGCTGTTTTAATGCAGTTCCTGGCCGAATTCAGTTGGAATTATAAATTTCCTCGTTATTTATTAAAATCTTCTCTCGATTGAGTAAATGGTATATTGATAATTTTTTTCTTTATTTATTATATCCTGTTTTCGTGATATTATATCTTAATTTAGAGATCACATTATAAAGTCAAACACGATGGATGATAATAACTTTACAGAAATTTCACAAAAGTTGATGTTTTTGGAGAAAAATTACCCTCTTTAAAAAACTACACAATTTGCATGTCTAATTTAAGCAGCAATTGTGGTGATACATTTATTTATTCACTTATAATATAAAAACAATTTCAATAAAAACAAATTACCCATAAAAATTCTTTGAAATAAGTAAACAAAACCAAAAAACAAAAAATTTCAAATAATTATTTCGAAAATGAAACAAAAACGGAAAAATGTACCCCACGTAAAATTTACATAAAAAACTAAATCAAGTCATGTTGTATTAAAAAAAATGTAATCTGTTAAATAATAAACACGACTTAAACAAAATGTTTATAATTTGTTTAATTTTTTTTACTATAAAATGCAAAGGATGTTTTATTTTAATTTATATTGTTGTAGTTGTTTTTTTGGATTTTGTGTGTCATTGTTTTTGATAGCAGTGATTGCATTTTAATGGACAAATTAAAAATCAATGATTATTTTTATTTATTTAAAGCATGATTAAACAAGCACACGTATCAATTTTAAACAAAATACACAAAAAATCATTAAACTTCAATCGATTTTTATTTAAATATTATTCAATTTAAATAAATGATCGTGAGAATTTAACAAGGCGTCAATTACCTTTTTGCTGCAGATAATCATGGATTTTTTTTCGGTATGGTCAACCAAAGAAACACTGAACACAAGAATAATGACAAACCCAACGTTTTAAACTCAGTTGAAGACAGTTTTGTATGTTTATTTTAAGAGAAAAAAAAAACTTCCTCAAAAAAACTTAGTCATACTTATCGTATTTATGTGGATTTGTTTTTGTGTTTTCTGTTTTTGGATTTTTATTTTTTGTAAAATAAAATATGTATTCGAACTCTATAAATCTTCATAAACTTGTCACGTTTTCGGTGCAACATATAAATTCCTTTCAAAAAATCAAAAAGCTACAAAATGTACAAATGTTTTCATGAATTGAAGAAGTTTACACAGTTTTTGCCGAAAAAAAGTACGAGTTAAGTACTTTACAAGCTGTTTTATTAGTTAACAACGACTGGAATGTACTTTTTAGGGGAATAACAAGATTTATAAAAATATTAATTTAGATTCATTAAATTTTGTTAAATATTAAAGTTTAAACATTTACTGCGCCTTCTTTGACCATAAATCATCTTTAGTCTTCTGTAGTCTTGACTATAGATCATCTATAGCCTTGATTATAGATCATCTATAGTCTTGACTACAGATCATTTATAGTTTTGACTATAGATCAGTCTATAGTCTTGACTATAGATCAGTCTATAGTCTTGACTATAGATCAGTATATAGTCTTGACTATAGATCAGTCTATAATCTTGACTATAGATCAGTCTATAGTCTTGACTATAGAACAGTCTATAGTCTGGACTATAGATCAGTCTATAGTCTTTACTATAGATCAGTCTATGGTATTTACTATAAATCAGTCTATAGCCTTGACTATACATCAGTTTATAGTCTTGACTATAGATCAGTCTATAGTCTTGACTAAAGATCAGTCTATAGTCTTGACTATTGAACAATCTACAGTCTTGACTGTAGATCAGTCTATAGTCTTGACTATTGATCAGTCTATAGTTTCAACTATAGATCAGCCTATAGTCTTGACTATAGATCAGTCTATAGTCTTGACTAAAGATCAGTCTATTGTCTTGACTATTGATAAGTCTATACTATAGATCAGTCTATAGCCTTGACTATAGATCAGTCTATAGTCTTGACTATATATCAATCTACAGTCTTGACTATTGATCAGTCTATAGTCTTGACTATAGATCAGTCTATAGTCTTGACTATAGATCAGTCTATAGTCTTGACTATAGATCAGTCTATGTCTTGTCTATAGATCAGTTCATAGTCATGACTATAGATCAGTCTATATTCTTGACAATAGATCAGTCTATAGACTTCACTATAGCCTTGACTATAGATCAGTCTATAGACTTCACTATAGCCTTGACTATAGATCAGTCTATAGTCTTGACTATATATCAATCTACAGTCTTGACTATTGATCAGTCTATAGTCTTGACTATAGATCAGTCTATAATCTTGACTATAGATCAGTCTATAGTCTTGACTATAGATTAGTCTATAGTCTTGACTATAGATTAGTCTTTAGTCTTGACTATTGATCGGTCTATTGTGTAGGCTTTAGATCAGTCTATAGTCCCTACTATAGATCAGTCTATAGTCTAAACTATTGATAAGTTTATAGTCTTGCCTATAAATCATTCTATAGCCATGACTGTAGAACAGTCTATAGTCTTGATTAAGGATCAGTCTATATTCTTGACCACAGATCATCTATAGTCTTGACTATAGATTAGTCTATAGTCTTGACTGTAGATCAATTTATAGTCCTGACTATAGATTAGTCTATATTCTTGACAATAGATCAGTCTATAGACTTCTATAGTCTTGCCTATAAATCTATATTCTTGAGTATAGATCATTCTAAACAGTTATTATATTATTTTATAGTTTCGACTATATATCCGTTTATAGATGTGGCTACAGTCTTGAGTATAGATCAGTCTATAGTATTGACTGTATATCAGTAATTGTCTACAGATCGGTTTAATGCCTTTGTTATAGATCAGTCTATTTTCTTGAGTTATGGACTATGTACCAGTTTATATTTATTTATGAAAACTCAAAGATCTGCACTTTTTCAACCAGAAGCAAAATAAATTTTTTCAGTTAAAATGTGAAATTAATATAGTCCCTCCCTAACCAAAAAGTAGAGTATCCAAGCACGTCTTTCTTAAATTTTTCTCTCCATTTAATGGCTTGCATATAGATGAGCTTAAACGAAACGAAATAAAGAAGTAAAACTCCCTTATGCAGTTTTAAACACAAATATATTTAACTTAAATTCTTTGGGGGACTACTTTTATTCAAACACTAATTTCTGATTACAAATGTGTAGTAAAATTTATTTAAAAAAGTCTGAGTCAGTCTTCAAAACCCCTTTTTAGAAAAAATGTATAAGAAAACATTTTTTTTTAAAACAAAAGTTTCGTTTTACTCTCACACTATTTTATTTTCGAAAAAAATGTAAAATTTATTTTGTTTTTTTTTTTTATGTAGATCTCCAGACTACTACTGTCTGTCATGTAATGTTTCATGGTTACGAGTTCGGCTACAAAGTAAGTAGTATGTTAAATAACTACCAAAAACACCAACTGAAATTGTTTAAAACTCAAAAAGTAAATAATAAAAACTTACTCATTAGTATTCGTGAAATGCTATCAAGTAGCTGTACAATTTCTTTCATTATTTCAAGTTTTTTTTGTTTCTTTTACTTTTCAAGTTGTGTGAAGTTGTGACTATTTGGAGCTACTGTTAAGATTCAGTTAAGAGATAAATGATTAAGATTTTGATATAAAAATTACTAAAAAATTACTGAAATATTAAGAAATGTGTTAAATTTCCTAAACAAAACTTTAATAAAAGAAAATCTTAAATTTCTTGGCAATTTAATAATTCTACTTCCGTTTTTGTTTAAGAAATTTATAATGATTTTCCTTTTCAAATTAAAGTAATTTTTTAATATAAATAATCTTTTAATTTTTAATAATTATCTCGTTTCACCTTTTCAGAAGAATTGTACCTGTTGCTGTCTGCAAAAAACAAAATCCTGCCTCAATGCAAAAACTAGTATGAAAGTAAATATTGTTTTCTTTTTTTGTTGTTTATTTCCTAAGGATGCGGAAAACGGAAGTAGTAAACATCATTAACAAACGATTTGGGTAAACAAATGATATAAAGATTTTTGTTGTGCTTAACTTTTCGTCCTTTTTTACTTTAAAAAAAGAGAAAGGAAGAAAAACGGAAGCCAGATTTTTATTGATGTGCAACAGATGATCAAAATAAACAAGGATTTGACCGAGTAAACTGAAATAAACAAAAAATAATTTGTTGAATTGTAGATTAGCCTATAGTCCTGACTATTAATCTCATCTTGATCATAGATCGGACTATAGATCAGTCTAAAGTCTTCTGTCAATAGTCTTGATTACATCTAGTATTCACTAAAGATCAGTCTGTAGTCTTGACTATAGTTCAGTATATAGTCTTAACTATAGATCAGTCTATATCAAAAATAAATCATTATATAGTCTTGACTAAATAGCATTCTATACTCTAAAATAGTCTATAGTTTTGACCATAGATCAATCTATAGTCTTGACTGTAGATAAGTATTTATAGTTTGATATACATTCTAGGCTATAGACTGATCTTTAGCCAATACTGGATATTGATGTACAGTCTAGGCTAAATACTGATTTATTGTCAAGCCAATAGACTGATCTATAGCCAAGACTTTCGTCAGTTCCACAGTCAAGGCTATAGACTGATCTACAGTGAAATCAGATTATGGATCATCTATAGTCTAGACTAGTCTATAGTCAGATTCTAGACAAATCTATAGTCAGATTATAAATCATATATAATCTAGACATCTCACTATAGATTAGTCTATAGACTTGACTATAGACAAGCCTATAGTCTTCACTATAGATCAGTCTATAGCCTTGACTGTGGAACCGATGAAAGTCTTGACTATAGATCAGTCTATTGTCTTGACAATAAATCAGTATTTAGCCTTGACTATTAGATAGCAGTCTTTACTGTAGATCAGTTTGCAGTCTTGGTTATAGATCAGTCTTTATCCTTGAGTAGTAGTAGTAATTTAACAAATATCCTTGACTTTCTTTAATACAAAATTCTCTTGTAATTAAAACTGAAAAATTCTTTCAAAAACATTCCTTTTGATCTCTTAACATGACCTTTACATAATTTACATACATTTTAAGTTAAAAATTTTAAAAAGTACAATATATACACAAAAACGCGTGCCATATGTCTGGACTACAAATGTATCATTTTCCAAAAAAAAAACTTTATATAGTCCTAAAAAAATCCAAGCCTTACAAAAAGCGCTTTTTTTATTCGGTTGTAATTAAATCTTATGCTTTTGTTTGATTTATAAACTTAAACTTCTTAAACTAAAAATGCAAGTAAAACTTTATTTTTTTAAAATAAAAAACACAACAAGAAGTAAATTGTAAATAATACCACCAGTTAAACTAAAAACGAAGTGGACAAAAAATAAGAAGAAAAAAACACAAAGACAACCTGCTGCCCTGATTTTTATTGGCTTCATGGCGGTAGGCCGTCTTTACCAAAAAATACTGAAAACAACGCACCAGACTAAATATGAAAAAAAAGTGAAACACTAAATAAAATGCCAAAAAAAAGCAAGGCAACAAAAAAAAGAACGGCTTAAAGCCAGTTCTTTTCTTTGCTTTAGTTTTATTTACTTGAAAAACTTAAATCACCACCACCAACACCGGCACCAGCTAGCGGCCAACCACCATGATCCTTTTTTTAAGGTTTTATTTGAAGCTCAAAAAAAAAAACACTGTTGAACAAATAAAATTGATACAACCATCATTTTTATGCGGCTAAAAAGTTTATTTGTATGAAGTGTCTGATCCTTTCCCCTTGTTAACTCCTTTGGATCGTTGGCTTTTTAAATTTTTTATGAAAAAATAAACATGTTGTGATGATTTTTACAAGTGTAGTTTAGGATACTTGTAGTTATTTTTTAAGATTTTGTTGTTTTTGTTAAATATTTTTATTTTAAATCAAGTGATTGCAGAGCTTTAATAGAATTCAACACATTTGCAATCTTTTTCTCCAGTTACAGCAACTTTCTAACTAATATGTTTGCTGAAACCGGAACTGAACTAGAACTGAACTAGAACTGAACTAGAACTGAACTAGAACTGAACTAGAACTGAACTAGAACTGAACTAGAACTGAACTAGAACTGAACTAGAACTAGAACTGAACTAGAATTGAACTAGAACTGAACTAGAACTGAACTAGAACTGAACTAGAACTGAACTAGAACTGAACTAGAACTGAACTAGAACTGAACTAGAACTGAACTAGAACTGAACTAGAACTGAACTAGAACTGAACTAGAACTGAACTAGAACTGAACTAGAACTGAACTAGAACTGAACTAGAACTGAACTAGAACTGAACTAGAACTGAACTAGAACTGAACTAGAACTGAACTAGAACTGAACTAGAACTGAACTAGAACTGAACTACTCGGGGGAGTTTTCCAGATTTTTCCTACCGAGCGCGTCCCCGGGTGGCGGATAGGGGGTGGTGATGGACCATCTGTCCTCTCCCAGCTTTAATTTCACTTAAGCTGAGGGAGGGCAGATTGTCCACCACCTGGGAATATTATATTCCCCGCGGACCAAAAAACTGGAAGAAAAAAAAAAAAACAAATATGGAAAATAAAAATAAAAAGATAAAAGTTACGGTGCAGGGCCTAAATAACCCAGTACCGGCGGCAAGTGTTGATCTACTCGCGAGTCATGTGTCGTCGTCATCCTGCAATCGTGAGCAGAATACTACTACGGAGGTGGGTACCTTGGCCTCCGTGGCGGACAATGCGTCAAGTGTACAGCATGCCGCTGGCAAAAATATAGGGGTGAAAGAGAAGGATGTACTCGGAGAGAGCTCTACGCTACCTCAGCCTTTAAATATAGGTGAGGGTTCCGACTCTGAATCCTCAGATGATAATAATAATAATACCATTATAGCAAATCCCAAAAAGGATGAAGTAGAGCAAATGGTGAAAGAGGTGAATGATAGCATAGCTAAACTACCTATTACTAAGAAAAGACTTTCTGGAGCACAGAGGAGGAAGTTGAAAAAGATGCTTCAGGAAATCATAGTTAGTCAATCCCACGACACTCCAAAGGAAAAATCGGACTCTCTCACAAGATCTGAGGCAAAAAGGATCAGGTCTCCCGAGGAGTTGACAACTGAGAATAAACCTAAGAAGAAAAAGAGCTCCCCGTCTTCTAATACACAGTCGAAGCCAAGCCATACTTCACTCAAAGGAATCTCAAGTGAGAATCCTGCGAGTAAGGGTGACAACGCCAAGCCAGATATTCCGAAGACGAACACGTCGGCGAAATCAACCTCGAAGGTAAGGGAATCTCAAAAGAAGCCCCGAAAAACGAGGAAGGAGAAGCTAGACGGAGGAAAAGGTAAAGAGCCGCCATCTTACGCCAAAGTTGCCAGAATTAGGCACCGGGACGATCTCTGCTATGCAGTTTACGATGCCGGTAATCCGACAGGCAAAATTCCAATAGACCAACAGAGTAAAATAGAAGACCTGGTCAACAACAAGATAGTGGACCATGCAATCGCTTCAAAGGGCAAACAACCAATAGAGAGCGAGAGCTGCGAGTTCAGCATGGGCGTGATGTTGATGAGGTTGGCATCTCACCAATGTGTTAGCACCCTAAAGAACTTGGTGGAAAGTATCCCTCCTCCCTGGGACGGCGCTAGGCTGGGACTGGCAAAGAAGAGCGAGCTTCCGGTGCTCCTAAAGTCCACTGTCTACATAAAAGGATGGGGCAGTAAACTGGCTAATGAACGTATACTGGAAATTCTTGGAGGTCAAAATGCTGAGCTGGCCGTGGAAAAATGGGATGTCTTTTACAGGAAAGAAGAACCTGAGGGAACTTTATTTGTAATAGGTATCGACCAGAAATCCATGGCTAGTCTTGCCAAGAATAAAGGTAGGGCTTACTTCGCCTCTAAATCTGTCATATTCAAAATTGGGAAGGTGCCGATTGGAAGTGCTGTTACAACAAGCCTCGAAAAGGACACTAAAAAACCTAAGACCACAGTATCCACTACTGATAACGTTGAGGAGTCAAATCCTAAAATCGAGGAATTTACCATTAACTCGCCAGAAGAAAGTGTAGTTGCCCTTTTCAAAATTGGGAAGGCGCCGATTGAAAGGGCTGTCAAAACCGGCCCCGGCAAGGACACTAAAACACCTAAGACAGTACCCAAAGCATCATTAGCAAGTACTAGCAATGTTGAGGAGTCAAATCCTAAAAGCGAGGAGGAAATCACTCACCCGCCAGAAGACAGAAAAGCAGTGCTCTCCAGAATTGGGAATGTGTCTATTAAAAATACTGCTATTCCTATTCCTGATAAGGACACCGCAGTGCCATCAACAGTACCCACTGCATTAATAGCCACTTCAGGCTATCCGGAGGAGTCAAATCCAAAGAGCGAGGAGGTGACCACCAACTCGCTGGAAGACAGTTTAATGGATGACCATGATTGAGGTTATCCAAATAAACCTCCATCGGAGCGAGACAGCTACCAACGCTCTGATGGCTAAAATCAACACAGGTAAAATACATGTAGCTTTAATCCAGGAACCTTGGACGATTCGCAACAAGGTTTCTGGATTAAATCACGTAAATTTCCAACTTTTCTACGCTGATACAGGATCTCGCCCGAGAACATGTATCTTATGTCACAAGAACTTATGTTTTCTCCTCTCAACAGGATTATCAACATCGGATGCAACGGTGCTGAAGCAAGGTCGTGGCAACATATTCCTTGCATCTATTTACCTGCCTTTCGATTCTCCGACACTACCACCAACGTCGGATCTGATGAAACTGGTTGAAGAGGCACAAAGAAAAAATAAGAAAATTGTAATAGGTTGTGATGCCAACTCGCACCATGTAGCTTGGGGTAGTACAAACACCAATCGCAGGGGACAAGCCCTCATGGATTTCCTTAATACTAAAGACTTGATAACATTGAACTTAGGTAATAAAGCTACCTTCGTCAATAGAATCAGAGAAGAAGTATTAGATATAACTATATGTTCAGAAGAGCTTATAAACGAAATTCAGGATTGGAGAGTTTCGGACGAGCACTCCTTTTCTGATCATCGGTACATAAGATTCAAAATACTAAGGCCACCACCAAAGCCGATAAAGTTTCGGAATAAGTCTAAAACTAATTGGACAATGTTCGGGACCTTACTAAAGAACCGTTTAGGTCAGGACACTTTTCAATGTCGAAATAAAGAGGATATAGATGCCAAAGTGGAAACGTTCACAAGTGCCCTGGTTGAATCGTTCGAGGACAGCTGCCCTCTGCGAGAGCGGAGATCTGCCCAGGAAAAACCCTGGGTAACTTGGGAGATCCGGAACCTTGGGAAGACTCTTCGCAAACTATTTAACCGGGCACGGCGTAAAAAGACCGCAGTATACTGGGATGAGTATCGTAATAAACTTGGTGAATATAAAAAAATCGTTCGAAAAGCCAAACGAGACTCCTGGAAACTTTTCTATGAACAGGTAGATAGCGTAAATGACGTATCGAAGATAAAAAAATTCCTATCCAAAACTCATGTCCAACCGGAATCTATGATCGATGACACGGGCAGGAGGCTTGAGGATATGGAGGAGACAATGAAACTCCTAATGGACTCTCATTTCCCACCCGGTATATCGAATAACATAGATGAACCGATATTGGAGGAAGGGGAGGGTAACACGGAAATAGTTATTACAACTGACATGGTTAAAGGGGCAATCAAGAGCTTTGCTCCCTATAAAGCTGCAGGGCCGGATGGAATTTTCCCGGCACTTTTGCAGATGGAGGCGGGACTGGTTTCCGTACATCTGTCACAGATATTCACTGCATGCTTAAAATTGGCATATACCCCAGTTAAATGGCAGGATGCAAGGGTAATATTTATACCCAAACCAGGGAAACCTAGCTATGCGACACCTAAGTCCTATCGACCGATAAGTCTTACGTCCTTCCTACTTAAAACCTTGGAACGGATAGTCGATAGCATGGTTAAAAGCAGCATACCATACAATGACCTTAAATATAAGCAGCATGCTTATGTAAAGGGACGATCGGTGGAAACCGCTTTAAATGAAGTTGTCCACTACATAGGTGAATCTTTCGATAGCAAACTGTATACACTGGCAGTATGCATTGACATCGAAGACGCTTTCAATAACGTGCACACTGATACCCTTATCCAATCCCTAGACCAGTTTTATGTTGACCGGGTGCTCCGTAACTGGATCAACTACATGCTAAGGAACAGATGGATAAGCTGCGAGATGTACGATATAACTATCAGGAAAAAGGTATTTCGCGGTATACCACAGGGTGGCATTTTGTCACCTTTACTCTGGGTCACCACGATTAATAGCCTCCTAAGGACCCTAACCGAGAAAGGACTTAGACCTGTCTGCTATGCAGACGATGTCGTAATACTTTTAAAGGGAAAGGATCCAAATTACTTGTGTAGAAGAGCTGAGGAGGCTCTGAATACGGCCTTGAGCTGGGCTCAACCGAGAGGCCTCAATGTTAACCCGGCAAAAACGGAAATCTGTCTTTTCACAAGAAAGACAAAAATTTCTACATATACTGAACCTTGCTTCCTGGGCAAGAAGATACCGGTGACAGACAAAGTTAAGTACTTAGGTGTAATACTTGACCGGAAATTAAAATGGAGACACCACATAGAGGATAGGATCAACAAGGCACATCGGTGCTGGGCGATATGTAGGAGAACCATAGGCATGAAATGGGGTGTTAGTCCTACTATGACAAATTGGCTTTATAAAAGTGTAATTAGACCAATTCTAGCTTATGCTTCAATAATCTGGTGGACTGCTTTGGACAAAAAGTGTAATATCAAACTACTACAGGGAGTTCAGCGTACATGCTGCTTGGGTATAAGTGGTGCCATGTGTACTACTTCAACCAAGGCTCTGGAAACGTTGCTAGATATTCCACCCATTGAAACATATATAAGATATGAGGCGGCGCTTACAGCCGAACGGCTCTTTACTTTAGGCGAACTGGCCAAAAACGGTTATAGGACACGTCATCAATGTATACTGGACACATTGGAAGGTTATACACATTCATCGGACGTGCCTGATCGCATACCAGACACTGAATATGTCGGAAATTTTGAAACGCTAATCCCAGATAGAATGTCTTGGTCAAGCGGAACATTAGAGCAAATACCAGTAGGAATCCGTTGCTACACGGATGGCTCTAAATTAGGGGACAAAGTGGGTCTGGGATTCTATATTGAAGACCCAGAAACAGAAATATACCACCGTTTACCTAATCATAACACAAGCTTCCAGGCAGAAGTACGAGCAATAACGGAATGTGTAAATTGGATTAGAATAAATATGGCGCCCACAGGGCTTAATATATTTACCGACAGCCAGAAGGCAATTTGTGCGATATCAGGTGATAGAATTAAATCTAAGACCGTATTGGATTGTAAGAAAGCTTTAACTGAATACTCTCCCAGAGGTAAGGTTCACATCATATGGGTACCAGGCCACTCGGGAGTAATCGGCAACGAAAGGGCGAATGTAATAGCTTTAAAGGGAAGGGAGCTCGATGTAGTTAACCTGACAAACGCAAAACCATTCGACGCAACAAAAGCTGAATTAAAAATATGGATGAGAGAATCCCATAAGGCCTCTTGGAATAATGAAACGGTGGGTAGAACCACAAAGATTCTATGGGGTGACCCTGATGAGAGCAAGACGAGAAATCTTCTCAAAATGAGCAAGTCTGAGGTTAGTATGATGGTACGTATTCTCAGTGGACACACAGGATTACGAGCACATCTATACAAAATTGGACGTGCGAATTCAGACGAATGTAGAGCATGTGGAGAGGACAGTGAAACTCTGGAGCACTTTCTTTGCCATTGTCAGGCATTCGTCGAAGTTAGATCCAAGAATCTTGGAAGTGATGTTATTCCAGAAATAACATTCTTAACCAACACCGATTGGAAGATTCTTAGGAATTACGTCCAGGAAACTGAGTTTCTGAACATGGAAAAATAATACATTCAGTGAACAATTTTTTTTTTTTTTTTTTTTTTTTTTTCTTGAATTGGAGCGCACACACCGGCCCGATAGTGGCCTAGGTGTATTTCTTCGGATTTGATGTAGTATACATCCTCCTATCAACCTACCTACCTACCTACCTAGAACTGAACTAGAACTGAACTAGAACTGAACTAGAACTGAACTAGAACTGAACTAGAACTGAACTAGAACTGAACTAGAACTGAACTAGAACTGAACTAGAGAACTGAACGAAGAACTGAACAGAACTGAACTAGAACTGAACTAGAACTGACTAGAACTGAACTAGAACTGAACTAGAACTGAACTAGAACTGAACTAGAACTGAACTAGAACTGAACTAGAACTGAACTAGAACTGAACTAGAACTGAACTAGAACTGAACTAGAACTGAACGAGAACTGAACTAGAACTGAACTAGAACTGACTAACTAGAACTGAACTAGAACTGAACTAGAACTGAACTAGAACTGAACTAGAACTGAACTAGAACTGAACTAGAACTGAACTAGAACTGAACTAGAACTGAACTAGAACTGAACTAGAACTGAACTAGAACTGAACTAGAACTGAACTAGAACTGAACTACGAACTGAACTAGAACTGAACTAGAACTGAACTAGAACTGAACTAGAACTGAACTAGAACTGAACTAGAACTGAACTAGAACTGAACTAGAACTGAACTAGAACTGAACTAGAACTGAACTAGAACTGAACTAGAACTGAACTAGAACTGAACTAGAACTGAACTAGAACTGACTAGAACTGAACTAGAACTGAACTAGAACTGAACTAGAACTGAACTAGAACTGAACTAGAACTGAACTAGAACTGAACTAGAACTGAACTAGAACTGAACTAGAACTGAACTAGAACTGAACTAGAACTGAACTAGAACTGAACTAGAACTGAACTAGAACTGAACTAGAACTGAACTAGAACTAGAAACTGACTAGAACTGAACTAGAACTGAAACTAGAACTATAGAACTCGTTGTACCATTCTATAATTTATCAACAATTCATACTCTTAAGCCCCTGTCCTTCTTTAACTCTTGATCTTTCATTTATGTTGGTATCTGTTATTTGCTTTATGTGCTGTCCATCGTTCGTTCGTTCCATTATTCGTTTCATATCGTCCAACTCTTTCGTTTTTAGTCTCAGATTCGGCAGTGTGATTTTCAAAAAAAAAAGCTTTTATTTTATTGTAAATTTATCCTGACAGCTGTTTGCGCTTGAGCGCCTTCTGTGATTTTTTTCTTAATTTGTTGGTTGTCGTTGTTCTTTATATGGAAAGAACTTTTCATCTTGTTGTTGGGTTTTCTGATAGGGGCTCTAAATGCTTAAATATTTTATAGAGGTTTAATTTTACCTTGTTCATTTTGTTTAACCTTTTTTTTGAGCTAAAATCAAAGTCAGTATTTGTTGTAAAGTAATATAAACTGATTTTAAGTGAAAATAAACTGATTTTAAGGTGCATAAAAAGGCGATCAGGAATCTTAAATATCCTACAGCAGATATAGAAAGTTTTTTATATATCTTTACTTACTGATTCTAGAAACTAATGAACTTTAATGTTTTACTGTAGGGTTATTGTATAAATAGTCAATGAGTAAAGTTTTCTTTGTCCAGTATAAATGTATTTAAAATTTAATGAATTGCTACAGATCAAAATCAATGATTATTATAATTAAGAGTGATTTTTCCCCATGTTCTTACATTTAGTGCAGAAAATAAGGGTATTAACAACACCCAGATGTAAGAAAGATATATTAAAGTTATAATCGTGATTTCGAGAGAAAAGCATACGAAAGGAACTCAACATCAATAATAATTGATGATAAATTAAAGAGATATGTGATGTAAACTCGATAAAATATCAACAAAAGAATTATTAAAAGTTTGTAAAGAATTCAAATTTTTTGACAAATATTTTCAATATATTTTTTCTTTATTCCAACATCTGCTTTGGAGTTTTCTTGTTTTGAAAATATTTACAAAATTTTCTTGTAATATTTATTTTAAAATTTAATTTCTAAAGAATTTCTTAGCAGAATTTTATTTTCAATACAATAAATATTTGTTTTTCTTATAAATTTGATTTGACAAAAAAGTAAACAAACATTAAGCAAATAAAAAAATCTCGAACATAAATGCTGATTCATATATAAAAGTCATAAATTTTATGCAATTTTCTTCATTTCTGCTAAAAAATTTGAACAAAGATTTTCAAAAGTAAAATGTATGAAAAGAATTTCCTGTCCAACACAGTGGGTGTTAGAATGTCTACAAAATTCTAACAATTAGACAACAAGCCACAGTAGCAACAATAAAGCAAACTCAATAATAAAATAATAGAAATCTTTTCTGCCTAAATAAACAAAGATTTTCTTTTAACATCCATATAAAAATTTCATTTGAAAATTTTGCAATTTCCTTCTTTTTCAACATCAAAACTTCTACTTTAAAATTTGTTCTGCTTGTAAATTTTGATTGATTACTGTGTGACTTTTGACACTTCACGTGATGTTGTCTTAAAGTTATTTCGTAAATCTTTCTTACAACTGCGTAAATAATTATTGTTACTTTCGGTTTGTTAAGTATATAGAAGGATCTTAAATCTTTTTAACTGTTTGTTTTCCTTTGACTTTTATTAGTCTTATATGCATTTATTGTGAATTTATGTAAAAGGATGTGTAACGAATTTTTCATTTTCATAATGAAAATTGTATTAGTTCTAGTGGATTATTTAAAATTTTATTTTTCTCATCATTTTCTTGTTTTAAATAGACTTCACATTGCTTCACATATGACTGTGTGTCAAATTTTTGACAGATCTCACAACATGTTTGACGAATTGACAGGACATAAAAAGATTTACAATATGTATATTTTACTTATTTTTTAACACTCACTGTAGTAGTCAAATTGCATCTATTATTTCAGTCCAGTTCTAGTTCAGTTCTGGTTCAGTTCTAGTTCAGTTCTAGTTCAGTTCTAGTTCAGTTCTAGTTCAGTTCTAGTTCAGTTCTGGTTCAGTTCTAGTTCTGTTCTAGTTCAGTTCTAGTTCAGTTCTAGTTCAGTTCTAGTTCAGTTCTAGTTCAGTTCTAGTTCAGTTCTAGTTCAGTTCTAGTTCAGTTCTAGTTCAGTTCTAGTTCAGTTCTAGTTCAGTTCTAGTTCAGTTCTAGTTCAGTTCTAGTTCAGTTCTAGTTCAGTTCTAATTCAGTTCTAGTTCAGTTCTAGTTCAGTTCTAGTTCAGTTCTAGTTCAGTTCTAGTTCAGTTCTAGTTCAGTTCTAGTTCAGTTCTAGTTCAGTTCTAGTTCAGTTCTAGTTCTGTTCTAGTTCAGTTCTAGTTCAGTTCTAGTTCAGTTCTAGTTCAGTTCTAGTTCAGTTCTAGTTCAGTTCTAGTTCAGTTCTAGTTCAGTTCTAGTTCAGTTCTAGTTCAGTTCTAGTTCAGTTCTAGTTCAGTTCTAGTTCAGTTCTAGTTCAGTTCTAGTTCAGTTCTAGTTCAGTTCTAGTTCAGTTCTAGTTCAGTTCTAGTTCAGTTCTAGTTCAGTTCTAGTTCAGTTCTAGTTCAGTTCTAGTTCAGTTCTAGTTCAGTTCTAGTTCAGTTCTAGTTCAGTTCTAGTTCAGTTCTAGTTCAGTTCTAGTTCAGTTCTAGTTCAGTTCTAGTTCAGTTCTAGTTCAGTTCTAGTTCAGTTCTAGTTCAGTTCTAGTTCAGTTCTAGTTCAGTTCTAGTTCAGTTCTAGTTCAGTTCTAGTTCAGTTCTAGTTCAGTTCTAGTTCAGTTCTAGTTCAGTTCTAGTTCAGTTCTAGTTCAGTTCTAGTTCAGTTCTAGTTCAGTTCTAGTTCAGTTCTAGTTCAGTTCTAGTTCAGTTCTAGTTCAGTTCTAGTTCAGTTCTAGTTCAGTTCTAGTTCAGTTCTAGTTCAGTTCTAGTTCAGTTCTAGTTCAGTTCTAGTTCAATTCTAGTTCAGTTCTAGTTCAGTTCTAGTTCAGTTCTAGTTCAGTTCTAGTTCAGTTCTAGTTCAGTTCTAGTTCAGTTCTAGTTCAGTTCTAGTTCAGTTCTAGTTCAGTTCTAGTTCAGTTCTAGTTCAGTTCTAGTTCAGTTCTAGTTCAGTTCTAGTTCAGTTCTAGTTCAGTTCTAGTTCAGTTCTAGTTCAGTTCTAGTTCAGTTCTAGTTCAGTTCTAGTTCAGTTCTAGTTCAGTTCTAGTTCAGTTCTAGTTCAGTTCTAGTTCAGTTCTAGTTCAGTTCTAGTTCAGTTCTAGTTCAGTTCTAGTTCAGTTCTAGTTCAGTTCTAGTTCAGTTCTAGTTCAGTTCTAGTTCAGTTCTAGTTCAGTTCTAGTTCAGTTCTAGTTCAGTTCTAGTTCAGTTCTAGTTCAGTTCTAGTTCAGTTCTAGTTCAGTTCTAGTTCAGTTCTAGTTCAGTTCTAGTTCAGTTCTAGTTCAGTTCTAGTTCAGTTCTAGTTCAGTTCTAGTTCAGTTCTAGTTCAGTTCTAGTTCAGTTCTAGTTCAGTTCTAGTTCAGTTCTAGTTCAGTTCTAGTTCAGTTCTAGTTCAGTTCTAGTTCAGTTCTAGTTCGTAAATTAAAAATTTTCACAAAATTTCCCGTAATTTTAATTAAGTCTTACGTATTTATCTGTTTTTTAAAGGATATAGTCTAGACCAGTCACTAACTCCTAATCACTTGACAAACACAACTGTACTAACCCTAACCAAAATCCTTTGCAAACATCCTTTTCGTACAAAATCTCTTCCATTGAAAATAGCTGTTAAATACAAGAAAATTCAATTAGTTTTGCTCTTAGTGATAAAAAACAAAGATTATTGCAATCTTAGGCCAAAAACAAACAAATTGTTATAGATAATATGTTGGAAGATCTCTATGAAAACCAAATGTTTTTAACGCAACATTCAAAACACAACACACCTACAGTTCGGCTGAGATCAGCAAGAAACGATGTGTGTGATCAGAGAACAAGGATTAGATTACGAAGTTCTTTTTTAGAGAAATGAAAAATGAACCGTAACGTTGTTAATCTATAATCTAAAAGTCCATAGAAACAGTATGCAGAGTGTAGCGGTATTTTACGCTCATTTGAAACGCTTTAGAGAGACTTAAAAAAAGCGATAAGCAATCAGCAGGTAGTTGTTGTAAGGACCTGCCACAGCAAACTATTATTGCTCGAAGTATGCAGTACTTGAAGAAGGATTTTTAAAATTTGTTCTGTGTTGTTTTTTTATTAAAAAAAATTATTTATGTTTATTGTTGTTTCTTTATTAAATACTTTTTTATTGTAGTTTCTGGAGTATAATAAAAATTGCACCTTTCGTCCTGTTGCGTGGCTTATCTTGTTTAAGGATCATCTTTTGCTCTTAACATATTGAGGTACTTACTTTTTATAACTACATTTGTTGACTGTTTTAGTTTTAAGTTCATTACTGACGGAATTTTATATTATTTCTAGTTATAGTGAAATACTGGTACAAATTGAGCAATTTCTGACATCATAAATCTATCGAATGTTACTGTATTTTCTCAAATACAAAATATGTGAAAGTATATTAGAATATTTGTAGTATTCTGGGCCAAATACTTTTGGTAAACAATACAAGAAAAAAGTTTATAACCTAAGGGTATTTTTTACCTTTAATGCAGCCGTGTTTTAGCAACTTTCATTTTAATAAAAATACACTCAAAGAAACTGTTTCATGGACATGAGCAATAATTTTAAAATTGTTACTAGAAATATTTTATAATATTGTTATAAGTTCAGTTCTAGTTCGGTTCTAGTTCTGTTCTAGTTCAGTTCTAGTTCAGTTCTAGTTCAGTTCTAGTTCAGGTCTAGTTCAGTTCTAGTTCAGTTCTAGTTCAGTTCTAGTTCAGTTCTAGTTCAGTTCTAGTTCAGTTCTAGTTCAGTTCCAGTTCCAGTTCAGTTCTAGTTCAGTTCTAGTTCAATTCTAGTTCAGTTCTAGTTCAGTTCTAGTTCAGTTCTAGTTCAGTTCTAGTTCAGTTCTAGTTCAGTTCTAGTTCAGTTAGTTCAGTTCTAGTTCAGTTCTAGTTCAGTTCTAGTTCAGTTCTAGTTCAGTTCTAGTTCAGTTCTAGTTCAGTTCTAGTTCAGTTCTAGTTCAGTTCTAGTTCAGTTCTAGTTCAGTTCTAGTTCAGTTCTAGTTCAGTTCTAGTTCAGTTCTAGTTCAGTTCTAGTTCAGTTCTAGTTCAGTTCTAGTTCAGTTCTAGTTCAGTTCTAGTTCAGTTCTAGTTCAGTTCTAGTTCAGTTCTAGTTCAGTTCTAGTTCAGTTCTAGTTCAGTTCTAGTTCAGTTCTAGTTCAGTTCTAGTTCAGTTCTAGTTCAGTTCTAGTTCAGTTCTAGTTCAGTTCTAGTTCAGTTCTAGTTCAGTTCTAGTTCAGTTCTAGTTCAGTTCTAGTTCAGTTCTAGTTCAGTTCTAGTTCAGTTCTAGTTCAGTTCTAGTTCAGTTCTAGTTCAGTTCTAGTTCAGTTCTAGTTCAGTTCTAGTTCAGTTCTAGTTCAGTTCTAGTTCAGTTCTAGTTCATTTCTAGTTCAGTTCTAGTTCAGTTCTAGTTCAGTTCTAGTTCAGTTCTATTTCAGTTCTAATTCAGTTCTAGTTCAGTTCTAGTTCAGTTCTAGTTCAGTTCTAGTTCAGTTCTAGTTATGTTCTAGTTCAGTTCTAGTTATGTTCTTCTCTTTAATATTTAACTCACGTTTTCTCTGCGTGTAGACATATATCCTGATAATTTGCAACATATCCCTTAACTACAAAATGTTTTAAAAGATGTTCTTTCAATTATTTATTTGTTCGCTTTAAATATTTATGTTCGAACTTTTAATGAAGACATTATTACGCCAATTTTAAGTTGCCATTAAAAAGTGAACAATGTCATGTATTGACAAATGATCACAAATGTTTGCGGCATGAATTGGAAAATGGCATAAAAAGAACGATGACTTTGTTAAAAGTTAAAGAAAATAATAAAAACATTTCAATATGTATTAAAAAAGGGGTGAATTTTATTATGTAGTTTATTTTATGACTTAATTTTTTGTTGATTAACAAGCAAACATATGTAATAAGGAAACAATAAAATATTGCCAAAAAAAATATAATGATATATTGATTAATGTTCGTTTTTATCTAAACACCTTCCTTGGCAGTCAAACATTTCCGGTCAATTGTAACAGATCGCTTCTTTAAGCGCCAAAATATTTGTATTATGAAAGCTTTTCCGGCTAGAATTTTACAACAGTACTCTCTCCTGTTTAATAATAGATTTTGATCAATCTTTATGATTGATTTCCAAAGATTATTTTTGAATGATCAGTTTTTGAGGAAAGATCAGTTACTTTCACTGTATGATCCGCTATTGCATTAGTGTTTTAGGATTTTTGTGAGAGATCGAAACAATAGTACAGTCATAACCTATTTCCTAGGACCCCCATTATACATCCTTCTTTATAATTTTTTTATATCTTTTTCTACTAAACAAAAACATCATTACAACAATAGAGCAGATTTAACAATTTCTTACACTTAATTCTATTAAAAATCTAAAAAATTCGTAAAAAACAAAAACCTATTTCTTAACACAATTATAAAAGGATATTTTTTTATAAAACTAATTCTAAAGCATAGAAACTCTAAACAATTGTCTTATTTGCTAGTCATCTCATTACACACACACACACACAGTCAGAAGATAAGACAAAAAACTCTACTGAAGAAAAAATACTGGCTACACACAAAAGGAAGACTATAATACTTGTGTTAAAAAAATATATAAGAAAAGAAAAAAAAACTGAATTGATCATGCGTGGTGCATGACTTCTTATAATTTTTTTTTACGAAACTACAAAAACATCTGCGTAAATGTTTTTTAACAGGACTCAAGGCATACCTACACACAAACACAATTATTCACTTACACACAAGGAGTAGTTAGAACAGAGTACAGTCTACTAAGTACGCACTTTTATACACTCACAGGACACCGAATACTTACAGTTTTGTATACTGTGTAGTAAGTATAAGTAGGTGTGTGAAGAGTACTTAAAAAAAACGTAAAATGTGTTGCTAGAGTCCTGTTCTAACTTCAATTAACCCTAAAAGGACATCAGGAGAAAAGAAAATTTTATTTTCTTAAAAAAGTTAATGAAAATGTTTGAAAGAAAAAGTAAATGGAAAATTTTTGTTCAAATAATAATAAGTAAAAATAAATCGAATTAATGTCGAATAATCTTTTTTGAATAATCGATTTAAGGCCGATCATATAATACCCTACAACTGTTACAAAAATAAAATGTGATTTAGTTTCCATAATAAAATAAAATAATGAATTGTACCTTGCTTCAGATATACTTAAGCCATTTATTGTTGAATAAAATTTTGGACATTTAAGTCAAATTTTGAAGGGCTTTTTATAGGGGCTAGGGTCAAATGAGGCCCTATAATTATAAAATTCATGAAGGTCATTAAGGCTAGTATAGAACTTGGTTTTACAGCTTTTTGTCGAGATACGAGTATATTGAACATAATTATGATTAAAAGGCCTATTCGGCGGGTTCAGTTGTATGGACCCTAGGTGAAATAATGGACCGATGTTAACCATTTTTAATAGGCTTCTGCTCTGATACCATAGAAGATCGTGTGCCAAATTTCATTGAATTACTTTTAAAATTGTGACCTGTAGTTGATTACAAGGTTTATAAGCCCTATTCGGAGGTTCAGTTGTATGAGGGCTAAGTGAAATAATGGACCGATCTTAACCATTTTCAATAGGCTTCGTCCCTGGGACAATAGAATATCATGTACCAAATTTCATTAAAGTATCTTCAAAATTGTAGTAGGTTTACATGGACGGACGGACAGACGGACGGACATAGCTAAATCGACTCAGAAAATGATTCTAAGTCGATTGGTATACTTAAAGGTGGGTATAGGACCAATATTATTGTGTGTACAAACATCAGCATAAACCCAATATACCCTCCACTAAAGTGGTGTAGGGTATAATTATAAAAATATATACCTACTCCCTATACTCGATAGGACCAAAGTCCATTTATATCCCGTTTTATAGCTGATACTTTTTTAGAGCCATCTGTATTGTACTTAATCAACATGGGAAAAACGGTTGGCTGCAGTAGTCTCCGTTAGTTATTCCAGACTACTGAGTATATGCCATGCACCAGTGATCTTGAATCTAATCGTAGATTTTCGGCTTGACTACCATATCGAAGAGAGATTTTGAATTATTTTCCCTATTGCGTTTTTACGTGGGTATAAGTTGACAGCCGTTTTACACAATATTTACTGTGATACGAAAACCTATGATAAGTCCAAGATATTATGCACTATCAGATTGGATTCTGGAATCTTATATTTTCTCGAAAATAGCTTATGTTTGGTGTTTGTTGGATTTGCGCCTAGTCCACTTCTGGTACTGATTAATTTAAGAGCGATTTCCACTCTTTGCCACCCAGTATCCAAGTATTTGTCAGCTACTACTACGTAGACATCATACTCTATAACCCTAAATCCCATAGATATCAGTTCCTCTTGAAGCTGGTTCAGATTCCATAGAAGATATTACTCCTTGAGGAGTACCGCAGTTTACCAGTAAAAAAACAACTTAAATTATCGAGAATGAAAAGGTATGATACCCTGAAATGTTTGTAAATAATTAACAAAAAATATTCGAATAACTGAATAAAATTATTCGTAACAGGATTTGTACTAAAAATAAATTTGACGTTTTTGCGAAATATCGCAGTTTTAGTAGAAAATCAAATATGAAAATTCCTCGATTTTAGCAAAAAATATCGAATTTTAAGTAAAAATTAGAATGTTTAGTAAAAAATCGAATTGTAGTCAACTATTAGTGAAACATTGGATATTTATAGAAAAATGTACTTTGCTGCTGTGATTGATTTGCCATATAAGTGATCAAATGAACTTTCACATCGAAAACACTTTACGATATAGAAATTAAGCTAAAATGTATTAGATTTATTGAGCGATATCGTGTGCCTTCGTAAGTTAGTCGGTAATGTTGTAAATAGTCTGTCAGTATAGAGGTCGTGGGTTCGATTCCCACCAGAGACTCCGCGAAAGAAGCGCACAACATTCCCGCTAGTAACCAAGGAGTATTTCTTTGAATCTTATCATCCTCCTTTCAAACTAACCAACTGATCTATATCAAATGCCATAATTCGATCACAACTGCTGTAATTTAGACCCTAAATTTAAGCGAAAAATATCTACTTTTCAATAAAGATTCGATAATTGAATATATTTCTGTAATTTCATGTCACTTACAGAAACTCAATTAAAAATTCCCAATATACGTTTGAGGGTTAAAATGATTTCTCTATAGACTCATAGTAATAGACAAAATAACATCAGGAAAACAATGTCAAGGTCAACAATAGTACAAGACATTAATGTTAAAAAAAACTCCAACAATTATCTGTTTTTTACAGGATGCTTTTTATATTTGACGCTTGTGTGTAAAACAACTGAACGAATGTGTCTTAAGACACATGATGTATGAGGACACATGCGTTGTCGTTGTATCCTGCTTAAAGGACACATAAAATTTTATTCAATAAAAAATTTAAAAAAAAAAATACTATTCTTTTTTTAAAAACACAAAAAGTAATAAGCATGTTAAGTTCATTATATGATTTATAGCGCATGTGTGCCAGATGTGACAAGCGCGTAAAGTAGAAAATGTCATTGATAAGTAATAATAATAATAACGATCATGATTATGATGAAGTTGAAGATGAGGACAATGATGACAATAAATGTCAACTTCAGGAAAGAAAAAAAAAACTGGAAAGCAAAAATAAGTCAAATGTTAAGAATTTTACACAACGACAGGAGTTTCATAAGCAAAATGACATCATAAGGAATATGACAAGACAGCTAGAGCGAGAGAGAGACAGCCAAGAGTCCTCTGATGATTGAGTTAACAGTCTGCAATGTCATTTATCATTTATTTTTCACTAAAAATTAAAGGCATATGTCCTTTAGGATTAAAAAAGTTTAACTAAAATGTAACTATAACGCGTGTTATTTTGATTTTAAGGTCATTATCGTTTTTCTTCTTTAGAATCATTAACTCACATTTCATGAATAAGAGTCATTATAATGGAAAAAAATTACAGCTGCTAAGGCTTTACTTTCAAAAACAGCTCCCCTCTTTATTTTTGGAAAATTTCCTGTAATTTATGCAAAATGTTATAATTTCATATAAATTTTTGGTGTAAATTTATTAGAAAATATTGCACATTTATTCGATAAACCCTAAGCTAATAATCAGGTTCATATTTTTATCAATAAATCGAAATAGTTTGCAGCTGTATTTTGTTATAAAATAATAACACCTTTTTCTGCGAAACCCTCGATAATTGTTCAATTAAACACCCTCATAATTAATTGAAAAAAAAAAATCAAACAAATAATGTAAAATTACCTCAAAATCTAAGGTAAATATACACACAACCTGAATTTATTTGCTAACTAGCTATACCCAGTGTGCTTTGCTACCCTTAAAGAAATATGTATAAATAAAAAACCCACTTAACGATTTTGAAGATTCTAACTACAATAGTTTTCCAGATTAACAATATGTTACATATGAGAGATGTCAAGCAAATTATTGCAAGTTCGTCTGTTTTTATCTATCGCCAATTTCTATCTATCTATGAAAAATTTGAAGAATATACGAGTTTCCAAGATACACGAAATTTTGTAATTAATTCATGTATGTGGTGCCAAGCCACCTATTGAAAGTCCGCCCGTTATGTTTCCATAAATGTCAAAGTTCTTCATGTAAAATTTGAAGATTCTAGCTCTAATAGTTTCTCAGTGGGAGCTTAAAGCTCCCCAGATGAAAGCCCGCACTTTATCCCCAAAATGTTCAGATTAATATTAAAATAATTTGTGCAAAATTTTAAGAATCAATTTCTATTAGTTTCCCAGATAAACGAAATTTTATATAAAATTTATATGGGAGGTGCAAAGTTCCCCATTGAAAGTCCGCCCGTTATACTCTAAATGTTCAGATGAATGTCAAAATTCAAGTAAAATTTTAAAATTCTAACTCTAATATTTTCTCAGATATACGAATTTTTCTATTTAATTCATATGGGGGCTTCAAGCCCCCCCAAATGGAAGTTCGCTTTTTTTCCTCCAAAATTTTCAGATGAATATTTAAGTTCTTCGTGCAAAATTTGAAGAATTTAGTAACTTCAGTTTCCAAGATAAACGAATTTTTGTATTTAATTAATATGGGAGAAGCCGCTCCCCTCATGGGTAGTCCGCCAATTTATTACCCAAAATGTTTAAATGGATGTTAAAGTTATTCGTGTAAAATTTTAAGATTCTAACTGTAATAGTTTCCAAGATAAACGAATTTTTGTATTAAATTTATATGGGAGGTGCCACTCCCCCAAATGCTAGTCCGCCTACTTTTTGTCCTAAATAATCATATTGACACCAAAGTGGCTCCGACAAAATTTGAGGACTCTAACTGTTATATTATCTCAAATATACGGATTTAATATTTTCTTAAAATGGGCGTGGCTCCCCGCCCATTTGGAGTTTCAAAATAAAAAGTAGTCCATTACCTATTCCATGCAGGAATACGCTGTGAAAATTTGAAGAAAATCGTTTCAGCCGTTTAGTAGTATATAACGTTCAAACATAGAAACATACAAACAAACACACATTCATTTTTATATATATATAGACAGATAGATAGATAAATCGGGGGAAAATAACTGGAGCTTAACAAATACTATTATAGAGCAGCCGACACTCCATAATATAATACCATTTTGAAAATTTGTTTTGCTCTACTTTATTTTTCTAAACCCATTTTGCACACAGTTTTTGAAAATTTGTTTTGATTTTCCTTGGTTTTCTATGCCTTTGTTTAAGAATTCTTTATCCTTGAATTAAAAAGGGTTAGTTTTCCTTGTTTGTTTCTTTTCAACTCTTTTTCTTTTCTTACAATTATCTAGGCTTTCTTCTTTTCTTTCTTTTAATTGCAGTGCGTGGCTGTGTCTTTTGTTGGGCGATTAATTTCGCCAATTTTCTTCCATTGTCTAGTGATCTATTTTCTTGATCTTTTTTCTTTAACTCTAGCGCTTGTATCTGTTTCATCTGCCGTTATCCTTTGAAATTTAAATCCTTTGACTTTATGCTGCATCTTCTCTATTGTTGGTTTTGAGACAAATGTTTTGAGGCATATAAAAAAGAAGACGTTTTTTATGTAAATGGAAATTTTGTTTTTAAAGAATTTTTTTATAAAAGTAGTTAAGACAACTTCTTTAAGGTACACAGCTGTTTTTTTAAAGAAAGGATTATTTGTTAAAAATGTTTAAACTTTAGAAATCTCTTTGTTTAAGAAATATTTCTATTATTTAAATTAAGCTGCTCTTCTATTCTTAGAGTTCAAGTCCTGATCCTAGCTTAGATTTAAAACTTTATTTTGATTTAAGACATACATACATCTGCTCTACTTTTTTAGGGAAAAAACTGGCTTTATGTCAAAAATAACGAAGTTCTTACAATAGAACTACATTAGTAGTGCTTTGAAAGTAGTTGAAAAATTGGATTTTTGGTGAAAATTAGATTTTAAGTGAGAATTTGAATTTTTAGTGAACAATTTTATTTTTAGTGAAAATCGGATTTTTAGTGAATATTTTGATTTTGAGAAAAAATTTGGATTTTTAATGAAAAATTGCAGTTTTAATAAAAAATCTTAGTTTTTAATGAAAAATCTGAATTTTTAATGAAAAATCTGAATTTTTGAGAAAAAATCGCATTTTTTGTAAAAAATAAAATTATGTTGAAAAAATATGTGAAAAATCGGATTTTAGTGAATATCGAATTTTTAGTGAATTTTTAGTAAAAATCTGATTTTTAGTGAAAATCGGATTGTTAGTGAATATCGTATTTTGAGTAAATATCGGATTTTTAGTGAAAATCGGATTTTTAGTGAAAATCAGATTTTGAGTGAAAATCAGATTTTGAGTGAAAATCGGATTTTTAGTGAATATGTGAAAAATCGAATTTTTAGTGAATATCGGATTTTTATTGAAAATCAGATTTTTAATTAAAATCAGATATTTAGTGAAAATCAGATTTTTAGTGAATATTAGATTTTTAGTGAAAAACATATTTTTAGGAAAATCAGATATTTAGTGAAAATCTGATTTTTAGTGAATTTTTTTTTTTGTTTTTAATGAAAAATTGCAGTTTTAATGAAAAATCTAATTTTTTGTGAAAATTCGGATTTATTGTATAAAATTTAATTTTGTAAAAAAATTTTTAGGAGAAATAAAATTTTGAATTTTAAAGAAAAATTTCATGTTTAGTGAAAAAATTTTATTCTTAGTGAATCTACAAGGAGCTCAACACCACTTAACCAATACGCTGGCAATGTTGCTGTATATTCCCCAAAATGAAACATACATTATAAGACACTTGAACCCGAACTGCTCTTATCTTTAGGTATACCTTAGAACAAATTTGTCGGGAGGCATTGATAACAGCGTTGATAACATCATGTCGATCATTAGAGCAAAGACCCGTAGGAATATTTGGCCCTCAAAAAATGAGACAAAACCACCTTATACTAATGTAAGATAGCCTTAACCTAATACTATTATAGTGGTAAACTCTCTTTCATATGTGTTTCGTAACACTCGAGAACATTCGGCAACGAATGAGCGCATGTACTGCTATAAAGAGGTGTAAACTCGAGCAAGTTACACAAACGGTTGCAAAAATGTTCGATGAAATGAAGGCTAAATTAAAACATAATCTCACCCTATACTGCAACGAGAGCAAGATAAGAATCCTATTTAAAAATTACTTATCGGTGACAGTAGGGTATCCAACTCTATTGATTCGCTCGAACACCGCCGCAACGTCTCACTGTTCTTTCGTTATTATAATGAAATGTGTTCCTCTTTGCGGTAGATTGGCCAGTGGACCACACGACACGTTACAGGGAATCTTCATTCTTCAGCCACACTGTCACTTCCGATGCACTTCCCTGCCACTTTAAATCTATCCTACCTCCCACTACCTATTTTTCTAGTTCTAACATAATGCTTCGCATAAGTAGGGGTCATCCCCTGAGTGCTGGTCCATAATAAAAAAATATAAACAATAAGTCAGAGGTTCGGACGAGAATAACTTCATAGAGCATTATATAAAATTTCCCCATTAGATCCAAATATCTTGGAAGCAATGTTATTTTAGTTATTACAACCCTCAGGAATACTGATTGAATCATTCTATAGAATTACGTCCAGGAAATTGAATTTCTGAACATCTGACGATAATAACATCATAAAGCACTATATACAATTTGTCCCATTAGATTCAAATATCTTTGGATACAACACAGCCTGGAAATTTCTAAGGAATTACATCCAGGAAACAGAATTTCTGAACATCGGACAGTAATACGTTCATAGAGATTTATATCAGATTTTTTTACACCAATGTTCCCTATAATGGAGTGCGGCATAGGTGTATGTTTTCGGATCTGAAGAAGTATATATCTTGCTTTCATTCTAACCTAAACTGTAAGAAAGTCATAACCGACTTTTCTTTTGGTACATCTCATAGGTACCAGGCAACTCAGATATTATTATTCTATTGATCGTAACTTGAATAAGTTAGCTTGACAAATGAAAAGCCTTCGATTCAACGAGAGAGTAGTAATGGAACAACGGGTAGGAATCTTATGGGTAACCTAAAAGAAAGACGAACAAAAAATCTTCTCAGTGGCAAAAAATCCGTGGTTGGTTTAACAATGTGACGAATGCAGAGCTTTGTTAAAATTATATGCAAAAACTTTGGGAGCCGGATATATAGTGACTAAATTTCAGAAGAATCGGATGATAGTTCATGTAAAAAAACTTATGATATGACACAAACACTTACCCCACTTAGAAAATATAAATTACAGGTCCCTTTGTAAAACTCTTTAAACATTTTGAACTATAAAACCCTTCTTAAAATAATTTCATATCGAATAATTCACTATAAATCTCCAAAACATCATAAATTACTTTCCCAGACTCAAAATCAAAGTGTTAAATTTCCAAAATCAACAAATTAGGTGTGAAGTTTCTATGATTTCATTAGTATTTAACTTAAATGATAATAAGAAACTAAAACAAACTCTTATGAAAAATCTAACAAAAATAAAAGCAATACTTTCCTAGAAAGAAAAAAGGATTTGGTCAGTGGTGTTAAAGAAAAACCCAAAACCGGAATGATTACGTTAACAGATGTTGTGTAACACACACCTTTAAGGAAAAATAAACAAATTTTCATTTGCATGTGAAAGAGATAATAAAACAAATATTTGCATTATAAAGTCACGAACAAAAATCAGTGATGAAACAAAAAAATTGGAAAATAAATTTAAATGTCAATAACAAATAAGACAAAATGATAATGAGTATGCTGAAGGTCAAGTAGAATAGAAAAACAGGCCGATAGTTAGGAAATTTCACAAGCTGGAACACAATTTAGACACGCATTAGAGAAATTTATTGGAAAATGTATTTGAAAATTGTGCCAGAAATATGAAAAATTAAAGTCAAAATCTGAAATAAACACGTTTCAGTATTTTTCAGAGTTTTGTTTTGTTTCTAAAGACAACCTGTACGTGGTTTAAAAATTTTGAAAAATATAACTGAGGTCCTTCAATTTTGAATAAAAAAACAGGTTTTTCCTTGTAGTTTATTCAAAAAAAACAAATTGTTTTTTCATAGTTTAAATAGCATTTATTGTTTTAATTTAGTTGTTGTTGTTTTTTCTTACTACAGTGTTAAATTCCTTTTGATCCTTGTTAGCCTGTTGCGTGTTGTCTACACACACGCACGCTGGCTGTTACTATTGTCTATTGACCATTCTTTGGTTTTCTAAGAAGAAAATTGAGTTGTTGCAGCTGCAACATACATATATTTGCATATGCCTCATTCACTCACTCACTGTGGGTGTCAATTGTTTAACAATAGATATTTTGCTATTTCATTAAATAGTTTTGTTTCGGTGCGGCTCGTGCGTTTTTAAGGATTATGAAGGACCTGTAAATAGAACAACAAAAACACTTGCTACAAGCACACAATTCAGGTTGCATTTGTTTGAAAATGAAATAAACACACATATTGCTGATGCTACCAAAGAAACCACAAATAGACTGTACTTTAAAAAAAATATCAGACATCACTTTTCAAATTTTTTTTTAATAACTATTCTTAAAAAAATAGTTTCCCAAAAACTCCCTTAACCTATTACTCCAATTGCAATTTATCCTTGTATAATTAAAAACCAAACATAATCAAAACATCCTTTTTTTCTTCATATTTTTCTGCCACACAATCCATAAGTAAGTCCTTAAAATCCTTTTACAAAAGACCAAAAGAGTTAAATGTAAACAAAAGGTGACATAAACGTTAATATTGCAATTGGCTGCGCAATATTGCAATTAAACATCTGTTTCGCATTAAAAACTGTGACAATTGTTTAAGAGATTCTAAACCAAAACAGTAGGGGCTTCCCGTATCAAGAGTATTTGGTTGAAATTTGTTAAAATTATGTTATGTGTTAATGTCTTGCAATTGGCAAAGGATTAAATTGAAAAAGGATTGTGGCGCAAGAATGAGTGAATGGTATATGGGGGCAGCTGGAAAAATATTTAAAATTTCAGACAATTGTAAAAGGGATAAACAAATATCTCTAGGACAAGGTAATTATTATTATAATTTTACAAAAATATGGAAAACCAATCAAAAGTAAAACATGTAAGTGTGTTATAGTCGACTATGACGAAAACCTTTTCATACATACATATAACGATATTAATATGAGCTTCGGAAGGCGTTTTAAAAGGGACACCTAACCTCTTTTTATGGAGGTTAGGTGATCAATTATGGACCTATTTTGCCCATTTTCAATACCAAGATAACTGCATCAAAAGATAATATTTTTGTAAATGTTTAGCATGTCTATTGAAAATACGATAGAGATCCAAAGGGTCATATACTATCCCATGGACTAGTCGATAGAATAGACCCTAATCAATAGACTAGTCCATAATCTAGTCAATAGAATAGTTCATAAACTAGTCAATAGACTAGTCCATATTATAATCAATAAACTAGTCTATAGACTAGTCCATAAACAAGTCAATAGACTAGACCATATTCTAGTCAATAGACTAGTCCATAAACAAGTCAATAGAATAATCGTAATCAATATACTATTTCAATGACTAATCAACATTTTTTTTTTTTTTTGTTTTTCTTCTTCTTTCTTGAATTGGAGCGCACAACAGGCCCGATAGTGGCCTAGGTGTATTTCTTCGGATTTGATGTAGTATACATCCTCCTATCAACCTAACCTAACCTAATCAACAGACCAGTTCATAGAATAGTCAACAGACTCGTCTATATACTAGTCAGTAGACAAATTAGTAGTCATGTTATAGGAATAGTCAATAGACTTGATAATTATCATAATTGACTATTCAATTATTAAAATAGACTGTTTAATAGACTGTCTAATCAATAGACTACTCCATAAACAAGTCAATAGAATAGTGCATAAACTAGTCAACTGATCAGTTCATAGATTACTCAACAGACTAGTCTATACACATATTAGTCAATAGACAAGTCAGTAGTCATGTTAAAGGACTAGTCACTAGACTAGTCAATGGACTTGGTAATAGACTGTCCAATAGGGAAGTCCACTGTCAATAGACTAGTCC
Organism: Lucilia sericata; assembly: GCF_015586225.1. Classification (NCBI taxonomy): domain Eukaryota; kingdom Metazoa; phylum Arthropoda; class Insecta; order Diptera; family Calliphoridae; genus Lucilia; species Lucilia sericata. The sequence goes on along the minus strand of NW_023994176.1, from coordinate 149,805 downwards.
GTATTCTAGTAAATAGACTAGTCCATTAACTAGTCATCAGACATTTTCAATGACTAAATAACAGAGCAGTGGATAGACTAGTCAAAAGACAAGTCTTTATACATACTAGTCAATAGACAAGTCAGTAGTCATGTTAAAGGACTAGTCAAGGGAGTTGGTCAGTCAATAACCTAGTCCACTATCTAATCAATAGGCTAGTCCATAAACTAGTCAATAGACTAGTCGATAATCTAGTCAATAGACTAGTTCATAAACATGTCAATAGACTAGTCCATATTATAATTAATAGACTAGTCCATTAACTAGTCATCAGACTATTTAATGACTATCAGACCAGACTAATCAACAGACTAGTTTATATACATACTAGTCAATATACAAGTCAGTAGTCATGTTAAAGAACTAATCACTAGATTAGACAAAGGACTTGGTAATAGACTGTTAAATAGGATAGTCCTTAGACTAGTCAATAACCTAGTTCACTGTCAATAGACTAGTCCATTAACTAGTCATCAGAGTATTCCAATGACTGTAGTTATGTAGTATGTAGTACTAGTCTATATACATACTAGTCAATTAAAAAGTCAGTAGTCATGCTAAAGGACTAGTCACTAGACTAGTCAATGTACTATGTAATAAACTAGTCCTTAAACCACTTAGATAATATGGACTAGTTGAAAATACGAAAACCATAGACTGACTAGGCAATAGACTATTCCAGGCAAAAGTCATAGATCAATAACATAGTTCGTAGACTACAATATTCAATATACAAATCAACAGGCCATAGAATTGTCAATATATTAGTCCACAGACTTGCAAGTTGACTAGTCAACGATCCAGTCCATAGACAAGTCAGTTGACTATTGTCGGCAGCAGCTAAAGACCCTTAGAATAGTTCAAAGACTATTCAACAGGCTATTCCGCAGTCCAGTCAATAGACTAAGTCAAAGACTAGTCAACAGTTCATTGACTAGACATCAACAGACCAATCCATTTAAATAAATGTTAACATATATTTTAATGAAACATTTCCAATGTTTCTTAAGAAATTAACATAACTTTTAATTTAATTATAAAAGAAATGAAAATTGTTAAGACTCTCCTACTTTGGCGCCTAAAGACAGCTGTGTTTTTTTCTTCAGGTTTTAACCCTGTCTTTAATTGAAAAATGTTTTGACTATTTAATTTCTTAACATATTTAATCCTTTTTCTTGTCTAACATTTAATTCTTAACTAATTTTTTTCTATACCTAAAACCCAAAAAAAGAACACATAACTTTTTCAACTACCAAAAACGCACACATTTTTTAAAAATATTTTTATCTCAAGACAACAATCAGATGGTCAACAAAAATTGTCTAAAAAGCATACAACTGCTTAGGTTCTTTACCAAAAAAAAACTGAGCAATTCAATTTTCATTCTTTTTGAAAGAAACCAAAAAAAAAACCCTTCTTATTTTGCTTCATGATTATGAACAGAAGGACAAATCAAAGGTGTTATTTACAGATCTTGACCCCTTTTTTAAAAAAATGAAGACTAGATGGTCTTTTCTTTAGTTTCTGGCTCATCATCTCTTTTTTTTATTTTCAACTCTTCAGCTGAAGTATAGTAGAGAGTGTTGTGCAAGTAGAGGTAAAGTTGATGGTTTTTCAAGTGTGTTACTGACTGACGGACGGATGAAGTGTATGGCATCTGCTAACGCGCATGCGTGCATACGTAATGACCAACTGCCAACACTAATGAGTCAACAACCAACAAACAGTATTGAAGGGGTTAAAAAAATACATCTGAATTCTCTTTGGCTGTTTGTTGTTTTTTTTTTTTTTAACTTATTTTCTACCAAAAAAGTGTGAGTGCAGGGGTTTTGTTGTTGTTGTTGTATATTACTTTTGGCTAAGAAAGAAGAATCCTTTAAGTAGTTAACAGAGAGTTTGAGGAGTAGAAAAAAGCAGTTGTTTTTTAACAACAACAAGACAAAAATCTGCCTGTGTTTATAGGGAAAAAAAGTAGCAGTTAAGAAACCCTTGAGGTTAAAGACATGTGAGGTTTAGTTTTTTCCTCTGGTTTTAATTTTAGGGAAGAATATAAACAAATTTACAGATGCTATCACAAAATAAAGCCAAAAAAAACTAATGCTGCCAATGATTAGTTTAAATAAATTTTAATGTCAAATTAAATTTTAACCAGTTTTTAACGGCGAAAAAAAAACTAATGAAAAGCTCAAAGTTCAAATAAAAGCTCAACTTTAAAACTTCACGATCAGTTTATAAACTCAAATAAACCAAAAATTTCATATGATTAAACGCTACAGTTAGAACAAGTAAGAAATTATAGTGGGGCGAGGCCGACCATATAATACCCTACACCTGTTACAAAAATAAAATGTGATCTAGTTTTCATAATAAAGCATTTAAGTTGAATTGTACCTTGCCTCAGATATACCATTTAAGCCATTTATTGTTGAATAAAATTGTGGACATTTAATTCAAATTTTGAAGGGGGCTTTGTATAAGGGTTAGGGTCAAATGAGACCCTATAATTATAAAATTAATGAGGGTCATCAAGGCTAGTATAGAACATTGTTTTGAAGCTTTTTGTCGAGATACGAGTATATTAAACATAATTATGATCTTAAAAGCCCTATTCGATGGGTTCAGTTGTATGGGGGCTAGGTGAAATAATGGATCGATGTTAACCATTTTCAATAGGCTTCGTTCCCGGTATCATAAAAGATCATGTGGCAGATTTCATTGAATTATCTGCGACCTGTAGTTTGATTACAAGGTTTACATGGACGGACGTACAGACGGACGGACATAGCTAAATCGACTCAGAATCTAAGCCGATTGGTCATTGTTCTTTTGAAAAGTATCGATCTTGTAAGTAACGACATTTTGCTGTCGATCGGCGAAACGGGAAAAACTCTTATAAAAAGCTCGAAGTTAAAATGAAAGCTCAACTTTAAAAGTTCACGATCAGTTAAACAAAAAATTCCATATGATTAACCGCTACATTTAGAAGCATGTTAATTCCTAATTGATCGTTTAAAAAGTAAGTGGTTGTGATTATCGATCTTGTAGGTATGATCTCTAAGATCTTAAAAGAGAAAGTGATGTCAAATTAAAATTCTCGATCGAATATTAATTTCCAAAATGTTAAAAAAGATCGATAAAAATAATGCTTGATCATTCAAGTCCACTATCAATTTGTTTCTAAAAGTTACTTGAACATGAGGAATCGTTTTAATTCTTAAGTGATCCTCTAACTAAATTTGTACCCTTGTGATCTTCATGATCACTCAGAGTAAGTCTGCTACTCAAATTTAAGTTTTTAAAAGGAAGAAGTCTGCTGGAGTCAAAAAAGTTTTTGATTAAATTAACGTTTAAATTTATATAAAAACACGATCGTCTGTCTATCAAGTTCCTTAAATGATCGATGTTAAAAATAATGCTTGATCATTCACGGCCACGATCAATTTGTTTCTAAAAGTAACTTGAACATGAGAAATCGTTTTAATTCTTAAGTGATCCTCTATCTAAATTATTCCCCTTGTGATCTTAATGATCACTCAGAGTAAGTCTGCTATACAAGTTTAAGTTTTTAAAAGGAAAAAGTCTGTTGGAGTCAAACAAGTTTTTGATTAAATTAACGTTTAAATTTATATAAAAGCACGATCTTTTAAAGCTTCTAGAACTTAATGAATCACAAGAAATATTTTAATTTCTAAGTGATCGTTCATACTACGTTTTTATTTATGGCGATCATTTGACAAAAGTACCCAAATTTTTAGAGATAATGCAAACTTTAGATTTCGTTTAATTTTTTTCGAAGTTCTAAAAAATCGTTATATAAATACGCGATCAGTGATCATGTCATTGGGTTTCTTAGATATCTATTAAACTGACCGCAAAATTTAATATTGAATAGTTGTACTTTACAAATTTAGTGTTAATTGTCCCAAAACGATCATAATTTTAATGATCCTTAGCAAAAGAGTTTGAACAAATGCTACCAGGATCGAGTGACTAAACTCTCATTTATAAGTTTCTGGAATTATAAGATTAGTATTAATACTACATCTCATTTACTTAAAGAGGATCATACTCTGTTTAATTGATCGCTCTGATCATTGTTGTACTAGATGCTTGTTGTTGAACAAAATTAAAATAAATTTGGTGGCAAAACTACTTTAGACTTTTAAGGAAGTTACCTTAATAGCCACTCACTTTATCAGAGACAAAAGGTCTTATGAAGAATTCATATTTCGTCCTTCGAATCGATGGAACTACGAATCTTTATAAACCGATAAAGTGTAAATGTTAAAGTTTTATTATATTATTTTTTATAACATTTTATAATATTTGGTATTAAAAAACAGCTCGCTGTTTCGCCCTAAAAGGATTAATGTTTCCAAAAACACCTTGTATTGTCTTTCTCTTATTATTATCATTTTGGGGGAAACAAAAAACAGACACCAACAAATCGATAAGTTGTTTTATTATAGTTTTATATATTTAAAGATGTTAAAATAAAAGAAACCTTTAAGGCAATTAAATATAAATGTTGTTCTACACTTTTTTTTTAGCCATAAAAAGGATTTAACAGCTGTTTCTTAAACAAAAAAGGCTACCAAAAGGACATTTGGTTTTAAATCGTATGATATAAATTATTTCTAAAGAAATAAAACAAAATACAAATTTAATAGAGTTGTGACTTTATAAGACAAAAAAACGATATCAACAATTTAATTTTAAAAAATTCTAAGCATATGTTTATTAAAAAAATGAAAATTTATTCTAAAAATTACAATTAATTTCATTTTATATCATTTAAACTAAAACAATAGCGCTAACACATGTTTTTAAGAAAAAAAATGCTAGCACTTTTTTCTTTAAAAAATCCATATGTTAAGTGTTTCTTTTACTTCCTTAAGCACGTGTAAAATTTGCATATTTTTTCTTTAATTTTTTTCCAAATAAAAAAAGTTCCATTTCTCCTTAAAGAACTCAAAAAAAAAGAAAGCCAACAAATCTTTTGAGACGTCTAATGCCAGGTGCTGCACATTTCTTCTAGACTTCTTATCTTAAACTGCAGATTTTTTTCTTTGTAAATTTTCAAGTATGTGCTCAGGCTTGACCATTTGTTAGTGTTGCCTACACAGGATATTTTAATAAGGATTTAGTTTAAGTATGTCTAAGGATTGTGTAAGTATTGTTTGTCTCATTTCATTCTGTGAAATGTTTGATAATTTTTTGTTTTGATTTTCTTTGGAAATTTTTATTATTTTAATGTCATTTTGATAGAGTCATATTTTATAAGGTTGTGATTGAGAAAAAAATGTATTTTATTTTTAATTAAGGACACTCACGTTTGGGATGTATGATTTTGAATGAAATCTTTGTAATATGCTTTTCTTTAGAGCAGTGTTAAATGAGATGTTAATAGTTGTCTTTGAATTCTAAAACAAAGCCAAATTTAAAAGAAAAAATTTTAAATGCTCATGTCAATTATAAAAATATATGTCATGTTATTATAAAAATATATGCTATAGGTCCTTCAGTTAAAAAAGTGGATTCTAGAAAGGACTTTAGACTAGATTAAAGTCTAAGCTATAGACTATACTATAGATTATTCCAACAACTACACTATAGACTAGACTATAGATTTCACTATAGACTAGACAATAGACTAGGCCATTTACTAGACTACAGACTTGGCCACAGACTAGACTGGTTACTTTAGACTAGATTGACTAGACTAGACTACAGACTGGACAATAAACTAGACTATAGATTAGTCTACATTTATACTTGACTTTAGACTAGAATATAGACTATACTGTAGAAGACATTATAGACCAGACCATGGGTTCGACTATAGACTAGACTAGACTATAGACTAGACTATAGACTAGACTATAGACTAGACTACAGACTAGAATATAGACTAGACTATAGACTAGACTATAGACTAGACTATAGACTAGACTATAGACTAGACTATAGACTAGACTATAGACTAGACTATAGACTGGACTATGGACTAGACTATAGACTAGGCTATAGACTAGACTATAGACTAGACTATAGACTAGACTATAGACTAGACTATAGACTAGACTATAGACTAGACTATAGACTAGACTATAGACTAGACTATAGACTAGACTATAGACTAGACTATAGACTAGACTATAGACTAGACTATAGACTAGACTATAGACTAGACTATAGACTAGACTATAGATTTCACTATAGACTAGACAATAGACTAGGCCATTTACTAGACTATAGACTTGGCCACAGACTAGACTAGTTTCTTTAGACTAGATTGACTAGACTAGACTACAGACTGGACAATAAACTAGACTATAGATTAGTCTACATTTATACTTAACTTTAGACTAGAATATAGACTATACTGTAGAAGACATTATAGACCAGACCATGGGTTCGACTATAGACTAGACTAGACTATAGACTAGACTATAGACTAGACTATAGACTAGACTATAGACTAGACTATAGACTAGACTAGACTAGACTATAGACTAGACTAAAGACTAGACTATAGACTAGACTATAGACTAGACTATAGACTAGACTATAGACTAGACTATAGACTAGACTATAGACTAGACTATAGACTAGACTACAGACTAGACTATAGACTAGACTAGACTAGACTATAGACTAGACTATAGACTAGACTATAGACTAGACTATAGACTAGACTATAGACTAGACTATAGATTAGACTAGACTATAGACTAGACTATAGACTATACTATAGAGACTATAGACTATAGACTAGACTATAGACTAGACTATAGACTAGACTATGACTAGACTATAGACTAGACTATAGACTAGACTATAGACTAGACTATAGACTAGACTATAGACTGAGACTATAGACTAGACTATAGACTAGACTATAGACTAGACTATAGACTAGACTATAGACTAGACTATAGACTAGACTATAGACTAGACTATAGACTAGACTATAGACTATACTATAGACTAGACTATAGACTAGACTATAGACTAGACTATAGACTAGACTATAGACTAGACTATAAGACTAGACTATAGACTAGACTATATAGACTAGACTATAGACTAGACTATAGACTAGACTATAGACTAGACTATAGACTAGACTATAGAACTAGACTATAGACTAGACTATAGACTAGACTTATAGACTAGACTATAGACCTAGACTATAGACTATAGACTATAGCTAGACTATAGACTAGACTATAGACTAGACTATAGACTAAGACTAATAGGACTAGACTATAGACTAGACTAGACTAGACTAGACTAGACTATAGACTAGACTATAGACCTAGACTATAGACTAGACTATAGACTAGACTATAGACTAGACTATAGACTAGACTATAGACTAGACTATAGACTAGACTATAGACTAGACTATAGACTAGACTATAGACTAGACTATAGACTAGACTATAGACTAGACTATAGACTAGACTATAGACTAGACTATAGACTAGACTATAGACTAGACTATAGACTAGACTATAGACTAGACTATAGACTAGACTATAGACTAGACTATAGACTAGACTATAGACTAGACTATAGACTAGACTATAGACTAGACTATAGACTAGACTATAGACTAGACTATAGACTAGACTATAGACTAGACTTAGACTAGACTATAGACTAGACTTATAGACTAGACTATAGACTAGACTATAGACTAGACTATAGACTAGACTATAGACTAGACTATAGACTAGTAGACTAGACTATAGACTAGACTATAGACTAGACTATAGACTAGACTATAGACTAGACTATAGACTAGACTATAGACTAGACTATAGACTAGACTATAGACTAGACTATAGACTAGACTATAGACTAGACTATAGACTAGACTATAGACTAGACTATAGACTTGACTATAGAAGAGATTATAGACTAGAATATAGACTAGACTATAGACTAGACTATAGACTAGACTATAGACTTGACTATAGAAGAGATTATAGACCAGAACATGGGTTCGACTATAGACTACACTATAGACTAAATTATAGACCAGACTTTAGACTAGACTGTAGGCTAGACTATTGACTTGAATATAGTCTAGACAATAGTCTAGTCTATAGACTTAATTGTAGACTAGACTATAGACTAAACTATATACCAGACTATATATTAAACAATGGACTAGACTGTGTTAAGTCGCCTTGTAGGTTGTTCTTCGCAGCTAAAAAACTCATTAATGCGATTAAAATTTTCAAAATTACTCAATTCCAATCTATAGCATATTAAGCCATAATAACTACAGATCAATCTGCCTGTTTTATTTAACATTCATATGCATTCTAGATAATAAAGAAGAATTATTTGTTCCCACTATTATCCATCCGTCCATCCTTCCATATTTTGATCTATCCATAGTATGAATTCTATGTGTTCAAAACATAATGTTGTATGTTTCTGTATAAGCAACATATTTGCAACATGACAAAAAGTCATCAGCAGCATGTAACACGGCCTGTTATAGGTAACAACAGCAACAAACAATATTTTACAGTTGTTGTTATTGTGGGTAACATATTTCGTAAGAATGATGGCTAAAACTAAAATACAACTGAAATACTTTAAATAAATTACAGTGATAATAGGTCAAGAAATTATTTTTTTTAGTTGCAAATGAGTGCAGTCTAAAATAGCAAACAACAATAATATGCAGCAACATATAAAACAAATGCTCGTAAAGGGTCTGCTGCAACAACAATAACAACGTCAACAGTGCTACAACATTTTCGTATTTACGTCAACAATATTGTACAAATATAAAAAATAGTGTAATTTTAATCTAAGCTTTTGCTAGTCATACATTTATAAAATATTAGATAGGGAAATAAGACATGTCGCTTTTTGAAAGCTTCAACATTTTAAGTAAAAATGAATGATTTTCATTAGTAAAGTTTCTGAAATATATATAAGTTTTATGAAGGCTTATGAAAACATTGACATAAAGTTATGATAGATTCAGAAATATGTCTATATGTATGTATATTAGAGAAACTGTTAAACATTTAACTGATATCGCATCTACAGTAAAGTGTTTATAAAGTAATATACATTTCGAAAATACTTTTTCACCCACCCAATTTTAACCTTTGTTGGAATGGAACTTCTAAAAATGATAAATTATTTCTAAAGTAGATGGATAAGTGTTGTACGTAAAAACGAATGAAAAAATTCATTCATTTTTGCCAGGATGGATAGTTGGATGGATGTATGACTAGTTGGCTTGTTGGTTGGCTGTTAAAACTGAATGGATGGATAAACGTAAATTAAGCTACAAAATAAAACATTAGCTCCACTTAAGAAGCAGATGTTGAACGATAATAATAACAATAGCAACAACAACAAACTAAACTGCAAATAACTTAAACTAAAAAACTTTAAGACACAACTAAACGAACGAAAATTACAGCGATCTAATTTAGTTCAGGTGTTTCATAAGGTTGTAGTTCGTTGTTGCTTTTTACTAAAAATAAACAACACGACTAAACATTTTTTGAAATGAAAACAGAAACAAAAGAAAAAAATAAAACCGAAACATGTGAGTGATTGAATGTTAAATGAAAATTTCTATATCGCCTTCACCACACGGTATTGGCCACCATCGTCAACGCGGTCGTCATCATCATCTTCGCCAACGCTTTTATACTTGTGTTTGTGTATCACCAATTGGACTGTTGTACAAAATTTGTGGCAAATAAGGGGTTAAACTAAATTATTTGAATTTCCAACAATATGGTGTTATCTTGTTGTTATTTCTTAAACGAAATAAACCAATTTCGTATAATAATTTTCATAATTACCACCAAATAACATTTGGTTTCTATTATAAACACCACCAACACCACTCAGGGTGAATGACGGATCATTCTGTATATAACACACTGAAGAAAGTATGTTTTTGAGACCCAATAGGTCAATCTAGATTTGTACTCAACCTGTAATTGAATACTCTAACTAATAAATGACAGATCGATAAGCTAGAACTGAACTAGAACTGAACTAGAACTGAACTAGAACTGAACTAGAACTGAACTAGAACTGAACTAGAACTGAACTAGAACTGAACTAGAACTGAACTAGAACTGAACTAGAACTGAACTAGAACTGAACTAGAACTGAACTAGAACTGAACTAGAACTGAACTAGAACTGAACTAGAACTGAACTAGAACTGAACTAGAACTGAACTGAACTAGAACTGAACTAGAACTGAACTGAACTGAACTGAACTGAACTAGAACTGAACTGAACTGAACTGAACTGAACTGAACTGAACTAAACTGAACTAGAACTGAACTAGAACTGAACTAGAACTGAACTAGAACTGAACTAGAACTGAACTAGAACTGAACTAGAACTGAACTAGAACTGAAAACTAGACTGAACTAGAACTGAACTAGAACTGAACTAGAACTGAACTAGAACTGAACTAGACTGAACTAGAACTGAACGAGAACTGAACTAGAACTGAACTAGAACTGAACTAGAACTGACTAGAACTGAACTAGAACCTGAACGAGAACTGAACTAGAACTGAACTAGAACTGAACTAGAACTGAACTAGAACTGAACAGAACTGAACTAGAACTGAACTAGAACTGAACTATAAACTGAACTAGAACTGAACTAGAAACTGAACTAGAACTGAACTAGAACTGAACTAGAACTGAACTAGAACTGAACTAGAACTGAACTAGAACTGAACTAGAACTGAACTAGAACTGAACTAGAACTGAACTAGAACTGAACTAGAACTGAACTAGAACTGAACTAGAACTGCCTGAACTAGAACTGAACTAGAACTGAACTAGACAACTGAACTAGAACTGAACTAGAACTGAACTACTGAACTGAACTAGAAACTGAACTAGAACTGGTTCAACTAGAACTGAACTAGAACTGAACTAGAACTGAACTAGAACTGAACTGAACTAGAACTGAACTAGAACTGGAACTAGAACTGAACTAGAAATGACACTAGAACTGACCTAGACCTGAACTGAACTAGAACTGGAACTAGAACTGAACTAGAACTGAACTAGAACTTGAACTAGAACTGAACTAGAACTGAACTAGAACTGAACTAGAACTGAACTAGAACCTGAACTAGAAACTGAACTAGAACTGAACTAGAACTGAACTAGAACTGAACTAGAACTGAACTAGAACTGAACTAGAACTGAACTAGACTGAACTAGAACTGAACTAGAACTGAACTAGAACTGAACTAGAACTGAACTAGAACTGAACTAGAACTGAACTAGAACTGAACTAGAACTGAACTAGAACTGAACTAGAACTGAACTAGAAATCGGTTAAATGATTACTGAATATGAAATTTTTTTCAAAATCATTTAGTTTATATACAATGTTACAAAAATAACAATAAAATTAAATTATTGTACTTACAATTTTTCTGTATAACATCTAAAATTAAAATAAATTCACTTTTTTGTCGGACAAAATAAAGTGTAAATTTTATATATCATTATTTAAATTTCTTGTATATCAAAATTGTTTATCTATTTTGGTTCTGATTTTAATATCTGTATCTACTTAAGCCATTTTGGCAATTTTGTTCTCCATTATTATTCGCAATCGCCTTCCCTTCCCCTTGCTATCCCCATATGATAATTTTCAAAAGAAATACGTTTTAGATCACTATTTCATCGGAATTTTTTGATAAATTGTGGTCCAAAATTAATCTATTGGATTTAGGGCGGTGCTCCAATTTTTAGCAGGACATTCCAATTTTTCAGTGATTTTTCCTACAGAAATGTTATTTTTTTAACTTTATCAAGTGCTTAAGCTTATTATCTTGCCGAAATATAAAGTTGCCCAAGTCCATTTCGAAGGCACTGATCTTAAGATTTGACTGTAATATGCTTATATAGTGTTCATTGGAGCTTTTTGAATAAATTTCACCTAGGTTCCTCACACCTAACGTTAAAAATTGGACACATACGAAGAGTCAACTGACCCATACCTTCAATCTTTCACCAACATATTTAAAAGCTTAAAAATTTTTTCGATTTTAGTATTTAATTTCGTAATTTTTAGCTCAAATTTACGTAGTTGGTCAGATGAGTCCCAATTTCTACCGAAAATTTTGAAATGTCGACAATGAGTGTGAGTTAAGCCCTTCAATATACAAAATTTTAAAAACAATACCCCAGGTTTTAAACATTATGGTGGAGGGCTATCGGTATTGTTACATTATTCAACTTTAAGAGCGAGAATCTTAGTGAAAATGGAGTAGGCAATAACAAATGAGCAATTCACGAGCGTATTTAATAAAAATTTTGAAATAAATGCCGTAAAAATGGGTTTGGGAGACTTAATGCCTCAACCGATTCATGACTTCAAACATACGACTCAGGTCAAAAACATTATTGTAAGAAAAAAAAAACACTGAAAAATTTGAATGACCTGCTCAGAGCATCGCCCTAAATCTAATAGATTAATATTTGACCACAATTGATCACAAAATTCCGCTGAAATAGCGAACAAAAACGGATTTCTTTTGAAAATAATAGTATGGGAGAAAGCAAGGGAAAGTGAAAGCGATTGCGAATAATAATGGTAAAAAAATTACAAAAATGGCTTGAGTAGATCCAGATATTCAAATCAGAACCAAAATAGATAAAAAATTTTGATATACAAGAAATTTAAATAATGATATATAAAATTTACACTTTATTTTGTCCGACAAAAAAGTGAATTTATTTTAATTCTAGATGTTATACAGAAATTTTGAGCACAATAATTTAGTTTTATTGTTATTTTTGTAACATTGTATATAAACTAAATGATTTTGAAAAAAAAATCCATTTTCAATAATCATTTAACCGATTTTTCGATGAAATAATGTAGCATGAGCACTTTTGCACTTTATTTTGTCCGATAGTGTAGAACTGAACTAGAACTGAACTAGAACTGAACTAGAACTGAACTAGAACTGAACTAGAACTGAACTAGAACTGAACTAGAACTGAACTAGAACTGAACTAGAACTGAACTAGAACTGAACTAGAACTGAACTAGAACTGAACTAGAACTGAACTAGAACTGAACTAGAACTGAACTAGAACTGAACTAGAACTGAACTAGAACTGAACTAGAACTGAACTAGAACTGAACTAGAATTGAGCTAGAATTGAGCTAGAATTGAGCTAGAACTGAACTAGAAAAAATTACAAAAGAATTTTGAAAATTACAAAATCTAAGAAGAAGGGAAAATATTTATCGTATTTATTACATTATCATTATTTTGAATCTCTTAAATTACATTTAATCTAAATTCCTTTTAAAAGAACACAAATATTGATGGGTCATTAGCAAAATTCAAGAAACAAAAAAAAAAAAAAACGATCATTTACATTACTAATCTTGATAAAAAAAGATAAAATTATGTAGAATGACCAAAACTAAATCCACAAAATAACTAACCAAATAATGAAGCCACGATAAACATCTTACAAAATTTCCTGCAAAAAAATTTAAATATTAAAAGAAAATTGCAAAATTGAGGATTAAAACAAATCAATAATCAAGATTTGAAAATATAAATAGAAATTAATACATATTTCAAAATGATTAAGACAAGATTTAAGAATATTTTAGAAGAATTTTAAAGATATAAGATAAATATATACTAATATTTCCTACTAATTAAGACATATTTAGCAGGAATTAAGAAAATCTTTTTATACTTTTTGCTCTTTTACTTTTCTCTACTGTGTGGTCTTTGAGTTGTTGCCTTTTTATTCAGTCCTATTTTTGAAGGTAGTGGTGATTTTTATCTATTTTAAAGATTTTAAACTAAAAAACTACACAAGATACCCATAAAATTACATGAAGTTTTTTTTTAAAGGCGGCTTATATATAAAAAAAACAGGCGAGAAAACAAAATTCATTAAACGTTATTACACGTTTATTTTTAGGCGACAATAAAATTTAATAATTTCTTTTTCGTTTCAATACATTTCATTTATTGTGTCATTAATTTTTCTTTTTACAGGAGACATTAAAACCCAGCAGACAGACGGACAGACAGACATGGTCGACATCAAAGGCTTAAAATGACACACAGAAGCGGTAAGTTGTTAAATGAAATCAAAAGAAAATTTTTAAATATTTTCACACAAGAAAAAAAAACAACAACAACCAACTGACATTATAAGAGACAGTAGTTAAAGCAGGAATAAAAACCAACTAATCACATGATAATGATTGAAAAATCATAATAAAATAAGCAATGCAAGAGTCTATTTACTTACTACGTGTTTTAAATAACAAATTAACATTTATGTAATAAATACTTACAATAAAATATAATTTAATTATATTTTATTTCGATTTCTAACAGTATCGTTCATTAGAATATTGTAGAAAAACGGAAATAAGGGAGACATTTAAGAGATCATTAAAATTGTTTAGAATTTCTAATTAAACTGTTTGATATGAAAATTTGTTTGAAATGGAATATTTAATACTTTTTATGGGAATTGATCGATGAAAAAGAGTTAAAAGCGTTTTTTTAGTTCAGAATGTGATTTTATACGGGAGTTTTGATATTGGTCGTGGGTTCTATTCCCATCAGCAACGCTAATGAATCACTGAAACTAACCAACCAACTAACTGACTAACTAACTAACTGATTAACTAACTAACTAACTAACTAACTACTAACTAACTAACTAACTAACTAACTAACTAACTAACTAACTAACTAACTAACTAACTAACTAACTAACTAACTAACTAACTAACTAACTAACTAACTAACTACTAACTAACTAACTAACTAACTAACTAACTAACTAACTAACTAACTACTAACTAACTAACTAACTAACTACTAACTAACTAACTAACTAACTAACTAACTAACTAACTAACTAACTAACTAACTACTACTACTAACTAACTAACTAACTAACTAACTAACTAACTAACTAACTAACTAACTAACTAACTAACTAACTAACTAACTAACTAACTAACTAACTAACTAACTAACTAACTAACTACTAACTAACTAACTAACTAACTAACTAACTAACTACTAACTAACTAACTAACTAACTAACTAACTAACTAACTAACTACTAACTAACTAACTAACTAACTAACTAACTAACTAACTAACTAACTAACTAACTAACTAACTAACTAACTAACTACTAACTAACTAACTACTAACTAACTAACTAACTAACTAACTAACTAACTAACTAACTAACTAACTAACTAACTAACTAACTAACTAACTAACTAACTAACTAACTAACTAACTAACTAACTAACTAACTAACTAACTAACTAACTAACTAACTAACTACTAACTAACTACTAACTAACTAACTAACTAACTAACTAACTAACTAACTAACTACTAACTAACTAACTAACTAACTACTAACTAACTAACTAACTAACTAACTAACTAACTAACTAACTACTAACTAACTAACTAACTAACTAACTAACTAACTAACTAACTAACTAACTAACTAACTACTAACTAACTAACTAACTAACTAACTACTAACTAACTAACTAACTACTAACTAACTAACTAACTAACTAACTACTAACTAACTAACTAACTAACTAACTAACTAACTAACTAACTAACTACTAACTAACTAACTAACTACTAACTAACTAACTAACTAACTAACTAACTAACTACTAACTACTAACTAACTAACTAACTAACTAACTAACTAACTAACTAACTAACTAACTAACTAACTAACTAACTAACTAACTAACTAACTAACTAACTAACTACTAACTAACTAACTAACTAACTAACTAACTAACTAACGCACAACTAACTACTAACTAACTAACTAACTACTAACTAACTAACTAACTAACTACTAACTACTACTAACTAACTAACTAACTACTAACAACTAACTAACTAACGAACTAACTACCTAACTAACTAACTAACTAACTAACTAACTAATACCTAACTAATCCTAACTAACTAACTCAACCCTAACTAAACTAACTAACGAACTAACTAATAAACTAACGAACTAACACTAACTAACTTAACTAACTAACTAACTAACTAACTAACGAACTAACTAACTAACTACCTAACTAACTAACTAACTAACTAACATAACTAACTAACTAACTAACCTAACTAACTAACTAACTAACTAACTAACTAACATAACTAACTAACTAACTACTAACTAACTACTAACTAACTACTAACTACTACGAACTAACTAACTAACTAATACTAACTAACTAACTAACTAACTAACTAACGAACGAACTAACTAACTAACGCACTAACTAATCGAACCTAACTAACTAACTAACTAACTAACTAACTAACTAACTAACTAACTAACTAACTACTAACTAACTAACTAACTAACTACTAACTACTACTAACTAACTAACTAACTAACTAACTAACTAAACTAACTACTAACTAACTAACTACCTAACTAACTAAACTACTACTAACTAACTACTAACTACTAACTAACTAACTAACTAACTAACTACTAACTAACTAACTACTAACTAACTAACTAACTAACTAACTACTAACTAACTAACTAACTAACTACTAACTAAACTAACTAACTAACTAACTAACTAACTACTAACTAACTAACTAACTACTAACTAACTAACTAACTAACTAACTAACTAACTAACTAACTACAACTACTAACTACTAACTAACTAACTAACTACTCCTAAACTAACTACTAACTAACTAACTAACTAACTAACTAACTACTAACTAACTAACTAACTAACTAACTACTAACTAACTAACTAACTAACTAACTAACTAACTAACTAACTAACTAACTAACTAACTACTAACTAACTAACTAACTACTAACTAACTAACTAACTAACTAACTAACTTCAAAAACGTCGTTTTTTAAAAAAAGAAATTTCGTATAACATCAGTTTTTCATGAAAAAAAGATTTTTTTTTTAATTTGATTTGTTGGTGAAAATTATATTAGTTCAAATTTTATTTTTAGTAATAGATTAAAAATAGGTTAAAAATCGATTTATTTAGCAAAACATATCTTTATAACAATATCGAAATGCACTTGTTGAAAAAGTAATGAAAATCAAAAAATTTCTACATAAATAACTAAGACAAAATAGCGGAACAGTTATCCGTCGTACTCAGGTTTTTAATATCTTACGTAACAAGGATCTAGAATTAATTTGTCGGACAGTACGTTCCACAATAATGTTTTAAAATCAAATAAATTAGTTCACTTTTACATAACAAAAGTTAATTCTTCCAGAAGATCCTCTATATATGTATATGTAGCACATTTTGTATCTATCTAGGTCATTCATTCATTCATCAATCTAAGGTTTTCACAATATTCGCCCAATAAAAGTCAAACCACAAAACTATGAGATAAACTACCAATAAATGCCAAAATAATAGACATCAAATATGACAAAAGGATCATACAAAAAATCATTGCAAAATTCCCAAAAAAGGAAAATAATAAGAATTGTAATCATTGGAGCACAAAATGCGCCTACTACCGAAAAATGTAACACGCAACCAACTACAAGGATATTAAAAATCCAAAAAAAATCTTTTATTTCTTAAGAAACACATCAAACAATAGCAGGATCTACTGCTGTAGCGAATTGAGCAGATGAGCAAAGTATTCTTGTATTTTTGCGCAGGAGGTTACGCTTAGACATTAATAAATTTCTAGATGAACATTATCTAAAGAATTTCTAAGGTATTGTGTGTCCAACAGTAGCCTTGTGTTAGAAGGTGGTGGAATTTTTTTTTTTTTTTTGGCATTTGATATTAATTTCACATTACAACTCAATAGAAATATCATTTACAATGTTTAAACAAAAGAATTTTATATAAGAAAATAACACAAAAGTCAAAACTGGAATAAAAAAATTTAAAGAAAAGATGAAGCTGTCATGTCTTATGAACTGAAAAATAAAAGATCCTTTTTGCTCAAGGCTAAAATGTAAGAATTATTCTCTTGCCTTTTGCTTGGTTTGTTTTTATTGTGTATATTTAAAATCCTTTGTGGTGGATTATCCTAGATCAGCATACTAGTCATTACAAGTTGCACCAAAAAAAAAATTACCTTAAGATCATGAAAATGATAATGTTTACATCATAATCAAACATTTATCAACACATCATAAGTATGTTATATATAAGATCACTCACTCTCTTCTGACTGACAGTTCAGTAGTCAATCATAATTATATGCATCTTGGATTATAGAGCATGTTTTGGAATATGTTCTTAAAATGTCGAATAAGTCATTGAGTTTCTTTTGTTTAGCAGTCTTTGCCAATATTTTTGGGGGTAAAATTTAAATGATCGATTATTTATGGTCAATTTACATGATTTTTGTGGTTTTTATAGAATAAATTTTTAAGAGCAGAATTTTTGAACATATTTTTATATATTAGGAGGGTTGCTCTAGAAGTCAGTAATCTACAGTACTACAGACTATAATGCAAAAAAGGTATAATAGTCCCTAGAAAATGGGGAATTGCTCAGACTATAACTCAGAATATAGTTCAACCTTTAGTAAAGACTATTTTCTAGGCTATAATCCTGACTATAGTCTACATAATAATATAGACAATAGTCCAGACTATTGTCTAGACTATAGTACAGCCTATAGTCCAAATTATAGTCCATTTACATTTACAAAATATAATCTAGACAATATTCCAGACAACAGACCAGACTATAATACAGAGATAATCCAGACAATAGTGCTGACAAGAGTTTAGATAAAAGCTCAGTCTATAGACCAGACTAAAGTACTTTCCAGACTATGGTAAAGATTATAGTACAATCCATAGTTAAGACAATAGTGCTGACAATAGCCTATTCAATAAACCAGACTATATGCCAGCCTATTGTCAAATTATAGTATAGAATAGGTTTGACTACAGTACAGACTATAGTGCAGACGGTAGTCCAGACTATAGTACAAACGGTAGTCCTGACTGTAGTCCAGACTATAGTGCAGACTGTAGTCCAGACTATAGTCCAGACTATAGTCCAGACTATAGTACAGACTATAGTACAGACTATAGTACAGACTATAGTACAGACTATAGTACAGACTATAGTACAGACTATAGTGATACTATAGTACAGACTATAGTGATACTATAGTACAGACTATAGTCCATACTATAGTACAGACTATAGTCCAGACTATAGTACAGACTATAGTCGAGACTATAGTACAGACTATAGTCCAGACTATAGTACAGACTATAGTCCAGACTATAGTCCAGACTATAGTCCAGACTATAGTACAGACTATAGTCCAGACTATAGTACAGACTATAGTCCAGACTATAGTACAGACTATAGTCCAGACTATAGTACAGACTATAGTCCAGACTATAGTACAGACTATAGTCCAGAATATAGTACAGACTATAATCCAGACCATAGTACAGACTATAGTCCAGACTATAGTACAGACTATAGTCCAGACTACATTTCAAACAATAGTACAGACTATAGTCCAGACTATAGTTCAGACTATAGTCCACCTATAGTACAGACTATAGTCCAGACCATAGTACAGACTATAGTCCAGACCATAGTACAGACTATAGTCCAGACTTTAGTACAGACTATAGTGCAGACTGTAGTCCAGACTATAGTCCAGACTATAGTACAGACTAGTACAGACTGTAGAACAGAGAGCAGACCAGATAGTACGGACTATAGCACAGGCCAACTACAGTATAGATTATTGTATAGATATAAAACAATAGTCCATATTAAAGTGCAATGGTCCAGACTACATTCCAGTCTATAGTTCAGACTATAGTCCAGATTATAGCTCAGACTAAAGTAAAAATTTAAAATTTTTTATAATTAACTCCACTGCTTGATAAAACCAAATTTTGCAACAAATCAAACCAAATTAAACAAAAACATAAAAGCAATAAAAAATAAATTCAACTACTAAGTACTTATATTGATAAGCAACTAATAAAATTAAACAAAATTACTGTCACTTTCAAAAAAAAATGTATAAAGATAACATCAAAATCAATAATTTGTGTTCTTCATAGCTCGTGCCAAAAAAGAGACAAAAAAATTAAATTCCTAAGAAATCAGGTTAAATAAAGTTTTATTTAAATATAAATCGAAAGAGATAAGAAACAGAAACCTTGAGTATATATATGACTTAACACATGCGTTCAAGTATTCCACTAGAAAAAACATATTTAAAACTAACTTCCAACCGACCATGCGCAAATAATATTTTATTACTTATTTATAAAAGATAAATTTTCTAGCAAACATAAAATCCTTAGAACTAAACGAAACACAGCTGGTAATACAATCAAATATAACATTTGTTTACTTTTCTTTAAAAATATATTCAAATTTTTGTAACATATTGTTAAAATAAAAATAATTTTATCAATTTTATTATCCTATTTAAAGTCTTCATTAGACTTTTTAACTACAATGTCATTATCTATCGTTTAGAAGATTTTTATTACAAATTTTTATTGTTTTTTAAATACTATCAAAATTATCTTAAATTTATTTTTCCTTCTAACACATTGGCTTGGTTATCGTTCGTTATATGTCCTTTTCAGTTATGCTTAATTAAGTTTAAAGGACCTCCGTTTAATGTTTTATTTTCTTATTCGTCATGATCAAAGAGAAGTAATTAAATGAGAGAATTTTAGTGTCTCTTTTTATGACTTTAAGAGACTTTAATATGTTTTATTACTTTCTGGTAGTTAAGATTAAAATGTCTCAAATTAAACATATGTGATGGAATGTCAGTTAGCTAGAAGAATAGCTAATAAATTTACTTTCAATAGCAAAAAGAGAAATGTTCTTAAAGTCCGGACTATGAACGATATTTGTACACAACTGTGAACTATAGACCGGAAAGAAGTCAGAAATAGTTAACCTGGACTATAAATAAAACTAAAATGTTTCTTTAGTTTGTGCTATATTGTGGACTATAGTCTGTGCTATAGTCTGGACTAAAGTCTGTGCTATAATCTGGGCTATAGTCTGGACTATAGTCTGTGCTATAGTCTGGACTATAGTCTGTGCTATAGTCTGGACTATAGTCTGTGCTATATTCTGGACTATAGTCTGTGCTATAGTCTGGACTATAGTCTGGACTATAGTCTGTGCTATAGTCCGGACTATAGTCTGTACTATATTCTGGACTATAGTCTGTACTATAGTCTGTACTATAGTCTGTACTATAGTCTGTACTATAGTCTGTACTATAGTCTGTACTATAGTCTCTACTATAGTCTGGACTATAGCCTGTACTATAGTCTGGACTATAGCCTGTACTATAGTCTGGACTATAGCCTGTACTATAGTCTGTACTATAGTCTGGACTATAGTCTGTGCTATAGTCTGGACTAAAGTCTGTGCTATAGTCTGGGCTATAGTCTGGACTATAGTCTGTGCTATAGTCTTGACTAAATTCTGTGCTATAGTGTAGACTAAATTCTGTGCTATAGTCTGGACTATAGTCTGTGCTATAGTCTGGACTATAGTCTGGACTATAGTCTGTGCTATAGTCTGGACTATAGTCTGGACCATAGTCTGGACTATAGTCTGGACTATAATCTGAACTATAGTCTGGACTATAGTCTGGACTATAGTCTGGACTATAGTCTGTACTATAGTCTGTACTATAGTCTGGACTATAGTCTGTACTATAGTCTGGACTATTGTCTGTACTATAGTATGTACTATAGTCTAGACTATAGTCTGTACTGCAGTCTGGACTCTAGTCTGTACTATAATCTGTACTATAGTCTGGACTATAGTCTAGAATATAGTCTGTAATATAGTCTGTAATATAGTCTGTACTATAGTCTGTACTATAGTCTGGACTATAGTCTGTACTATAGTCTGGACTATAGTCTGGACTATAGTCTGTACTATAGTCTGTACTATAGTCTGGACTATAGTCTGTACTATAGTCTGAACTATAGTCTGTACTATAGTCTGTACTATAGTCTGTACTATAGTCTGTACTATAGTCTGGACTATAGTCTGTACTATAGTCTGTACTATAGTCTGGACTATAGTCTGGACTATAGTCTGTACTACAGTCTGTACTGTAGATTGGAATATAGTTTGTACTGTAGTCTGGATATAGTCTGGACTATGGTCTCGACTGTAGTTAGGTCTATAAATAGTCTGAATTAAAGGGCTAGACAATAATCTGAAATAAACTGGACTGGACTAAAGTACGAACTAAAATCTGTTTTATAGACTTTACTACAGACTGGACTATAGTATGTACTTCATTATAGTATGTTGTGATAAATAGCTTGGAGTATTGACGGTTAAATGGAGAGAACACACTGTAGTCTAAATCAAATTTTTAATACAAATTTTATCATTTACTTTAAAGTTCCTTTGTTTTTAGAAAAATTTCTAACAAAACCCCGAAAAAAAGAAAAACAAAGAAGTTGCTAATTTGTTTTAAATGAAAATTATAAAAATGGAAACCTTTTCTCCACTACAGTAGAGGTGTTAACTGTACTAGTTTTCTAACTAAGGAATACCAAAAATCAAAATCTCTATAGTTTTTGATTTTCAAAAAGCAAAAGATCATGTGTGGGAGGTACTTAAACTCCTACTGTTACTATTACTTTAAACTAAGTATATGAAATAAATCTTCATACTTAGATTTACTAAGATTTTAAAAAGAAAATAAAGCATTTATATTAAAACATGACTACACTTAATGTCCTTATTTCAGACACATGCTGTGTTGCAGTTGTCCTTTGATTGAGTTCAAAAGAAAGACTTTAAAAGAAGAAGGAACTCAGCATGTTTTTTGGTCATCCCTTATATATAGTAATGGTCATTGGTATAATGTTTTTTTCTTTTTGTTAGTTTTCTAATCAATTTCAAAAGAAATTTTGTATCTCTGTTTCTAGTATGTCCTGCATATGTTGTTTGTGTGCAACTCCTGTCGTGAGTCTTTCATAGAATGTTTGTTTTAAGGACTTTATTGCTGAAAAATGTTATTTGTACAACAGTTAGTTTTTGTTTAGTTTTTTTAGAAATTTTGTATTTGTTTTTTCAAAAGACTCATTACGCAAAATAGTTTTCTTATGTATTTTAGACATGATGATCATGATGATTAATATTTGCAACTGTTTGTTAGTCGTTTTAATACATAACTGAAAATGTTGTTTGTTTATTCAGTTGCTGGCAATTTGTCGTTTAGAATTATTGCATAAAATTGTTTACACAATTTGCGGACCCAGTATGAAGCTGTGCTATCAAGTAGTAGTAGTTCTAGGAATGATTAAAAGAAAATTTTTAAGGGTAATGCAAAATTATTAAGAATTTTTTAAGTCATAATTTTTTAAGTAATATTTTTAAATAACTTATGTTTAAGCAGAGAATTTCATTCATTAAAATTGTGATTTGTTCTTTAAATGAACAGCAGCTCGCACAGAGACTTAGAAACACCTTCGGTAAGTTATACAATAAGCTAGAAATTCTAAAAGTTTGATAAAATTAGGGCCTTTTTCATACAAAATTTGTTCTATAAACCTTTCAATAATTGTTATGAATATGGAAGATATGGGCTTAAAATGCGATGCTGATGTATTGCAATATTACAGACTATAGTATAGGAGACAGTCCATATCACATTGCTGACTTTAGTCCATACTAGAGAATAGGCTTTTGGCCTGATTATAGTCCACGCTTTAGTGCACTCATAATTCAGTCTGAAGTCCTGATGCACTTTAGCTTAGATATTAACAAAGACTAAGTTATTGCTATAGTCGAGATAATATCAAAGGGTTCAGTCCAGTATATTCCTGGCTATAGTTCAGATTATAGTAATTAATAGTCCGGCCCATAGATCATTCTATAGTTCAGTCTTGGCTATATTATAGGCCATAGTATAAACTTTAGTCCAGTCTATAGTCCGGACTTAAGGCCAGAACTATAGTCCAAACTATAGACATGTCTATAGAAAGACTATTGTCCAGACTATGGTACAGTCTATAGTCCAGACTATAGTACAGTCTATAGTCCAGACTATCGTACAGTCTATATTCCAGGTTATACAACAGACTATAATCCAGACAACAGTTCAAACTATATTCCAGTCTATAGTCCGGACTATAATCCAGAATATTATCCAGTTTATAATCCAGAATATCTATAGTCCAGCCTATAGTCCAGAATAGCTCAGATTATAGTCCAGTCATAATCCAGACTCTAGTTTAGTCTGTAGTCCAGTCTATAGTCTAGAGTTCAGATTACAGTCAAGTCTATAGTTTACTCTATAGTCCAGACTACAGTATAGTCAATATCGTCTTCTATAATCCAGACTATAGTCTAGTCTATAGACCAGAGTATCGATCAGTCTATAGTCCAGAATATATATGTATATAGTTGATAATCGAGACCATAGTGTAGTATATAGTTCAGACTTTAGTCTAGTCTATAGTCCATACTTTTGTATAGTCTATATTCCAGACTATAGTCTAGTCTATAGTACGGACAATAGTGCAGTCTATAGCTCAGTCTATAGTCTAGTCTATAGCTCAGTCTATAGTCTAGTCTATAGCTCAGTCTATAGTCCAGTCTATAGGCGGGACTATAGAGTAGATCGCACTATAGTCTAGAGCTAAGACTATAGCCAAGTTTACTTTATAGTCCTGACTATAATCTAGTCTATAGCCCATAGTCCAAACTATAATCTCGTCTATAGTCTAGAATATTATATAGACTGTTGTCTAGTTTATAGGCTGGACTAGACTCTAGTCTTTATTCCAGACTTTTGTCCAGTCTATACACCAGAACATAATCCACAATATAGTGCAGTCTATATAGCTCGCTATAGTTCAGTCTATAGTGCAAACTATAGTATAGACTATAGACAGTCCACACTATCAGCAATCAGGTATTTTGTCTATAGTTCGTAATTCTGTCTAGAATGTAGCCTAGACCTAACCCAAACTATTAAGAAAGAAGTCTTTTCTATGGTCTGGGCGGTAGCCCTGTTCAGAGACTGCTCTACAGATTAGTATATAGTGTAGTTTATAACCCTATCTGTAGACTTTAGTTCTCTGTATAGTTTTGACTAATCTCTAACGGGTTTCGGGGCGACATGTTATAATCTAAAGTTATCAGTACATTACTTTTCATTAATTTATTGCGCATTTATGTAACCTTTGACCTTTAGTTATCAAGCCCCCTCAATTTAATAGATTTAAAAATTTTAAACAAATACATTATTTTTTATTTTGTATTTTATAATTGAATATTTGTAATAATAGCGCAAAATTATCTCTGTTAAAAAATAAACTTTGTTTCGTATTTAATAGCAAATGTCTAGACTTCTATAATTTCTGTCTAAAAAAACAAAACTTTGTTTATTTAACAAAAAAAATATATAAAAAAATACAAGATATAAAATGGAATGCACCTGCATGCAGTTAAATTCCACCTCTACATTTTTGTTTTTGCAAAATATATACAGGATTAACAAGGACGTTTGAGTTTAAAAAAATAAGGAAGAAAACAAAAACCTGATGCGGATATTCTTATTCTTAAAAACGATAAGTAATAAGTATGTGTGTGGGGGTTTACGATTGTAAGGAAACATGTATGTATGTATGTGGGCGTAAGCAGCAGTTTTTGCGCATAGAGATCTATAGCTCTTTATGTTTTGCTGTCGCCTTTAGAAGGGACTACAGCTAACACAGACAGTGGTCAAAAGTAACGCCTCTGCAAGGATTTTATAAGAACAATAGTTTTAAATGACTTTGTTTTTGGAAATTTTCCAAATGCAAAATTATGTATTTGTCACGCATCACAGACAGGCAGGTTCATTTTCCTTTGAAAATCGAAAATTTTAAACGTTTGACCTGAATTTTAAAAGAACAAATCTAGCAACACGAATTGATTAGTAGCGGTAACTATACTTTGTAGTTTGAAATGCAGGAAAATCCTAAGTAAAAATTCTTTTGTTAATATTTAACATGATTAGTAAGCAAAAATGGTTTTGATATTTAATGTTAAATATTCGACAGTACAGCACGTGTTGTCCTGTTTTCAAGTAACTAGATTAAAAAAAATTCTTTCAAGAAAATTTGGTATTTTTTAGTATAAACCTTACAGTTTTAATTAATATTTTAAATTTATTTTTTGTTAAATTTCACTTTTATTTTAAGAGTTTTTTTTTAAGTACTAATTTAGAATTTGAAATTTTTTGTGTGTGTGTATTTTCTTACTTAAAAAAAGTATCATTTTTACTTTTAAACATTTGATACACTTAATATGAGTAGTAGTAGGTTGTTTTTTTTTAAGTGACAGGATGTGGTTTCTATTGAAAAAAATTCCTTGAAATATTTGTTACTTTTAAAAACATGCTTTGCATGTGTTTTAGATTTAGTTGTCATTGGAACAGCAACAAAAAATATTAATCTACAAAAACAGATTTTTGATGTTTTAAGAACATTTTGAGAATATGTTTAAAATAAGGAAAATTAATTTCCGGAAATTTTCGTAAAACACTTAGAAATCGTTCTAAAATTAATAAGCAGGTAAAGTGATTTTTGTTTTAGAAATAACTGAGAATAAACAAATTTTAAATTTTAAAGAGACTTGACCCCTCAAATAATGCTTTAAAACCCAAACCGACTTAGAATCGACTTGGTTCTAGTTTTGTCCCGGTTTTCTTTCCTCTAAGGTATTGAAATTCGTGTTAATTTAAGTCTTTTACTAATTTCTTCCTTTTTTGAATTTAACTTAAAACATATCTTCTTAAAAGAAACACATTTGGAAAAAGCTAACCCTCCTCTAAAAACGTAACTGCTTGTTTTATCCCCCTCAAAAAAGGGATTTGAAATAAAAACTTAAAATCAACCTGTTCGTTTATTCATTCATGTTTTCCTAAAAATTATATTTTATTGAAAAAAGTTGGGGTATGTTGATTTTGTCATATCATTTGTAACTCATAGAAATATCGGACTTAAACTTTAAAATTCTAGTTCTCAACAAGTCTATAGTCCGGAGAGTAGTCTGATATATAACATGGTCTATAGTTGGTCTTTGATCTTAACAAGTAACTTGTCTAAAGTCTGAATATCTGTCTGGTCTTGTCTACAATCTGCAGTTTAATATGGCCCTATGCATATTGTTGTCTATAATCTGGACTATAATATTGTCTATAGTCTTATCTACAGTTCTGCCTATAGTCCGGACTATAGTCTTTTCTATAGTTTGGTTAATAATCTTGTATATAGTCTCTAATTTGAACTATAATTTGAACTATAGTCAGTTATGTAGTCTCGACATTTATTTGGTCTGTAACCTTATCTGTAGTCTGGTCAATAGTCTGATCTGGAAATTAATCTAATCTGTATTTCAGTCTGTAGTCTGATCTGTAATCTGGTATGTTGCCCTGGTCTGGTATGTAGTATAGTCCATAGTAATAGTCTCGACAATAGTCTGGTATATAGCCCAGTTCGGGCAGTATTGTAATATGAAGCCTGATCTATAATCTAGTATACTGTCTGGTCAATAGACTGGTCTATTGTCCGGTCGATTATCAGGCTCTATAGTGTCGACTAAAGTCTAGTATATCTGGTCTATGGACCCTGTAACCTTATCTATAGTCTGGTATATTGTCAGGTCAATAGTCTGATTTATTGGCCGATCTATAGTCTAGTATATAGCCTAGTCTGGACGGTAATATAATATAGTATGAAATATAGTCTGATCTATAATAGACTACTGTCTAAAATATAATCTGGAGAACAGTCAATTATATAGTCTAGGCAATAGTCTAGACTATAGTATTATCTATAATCTGGTATAATACTTCTATAGTGTCGACTAAAGTCTGGTACAAGGTCTGGTCTACAGTCAGGTCAATAGTCACGTTGGGTCTATAGTTTGGTCTATGCACTGGTCTATAGTATGGTCCACAGTCTGGTCTATAGTCTGGTCTACTCACGTCTTTAGTCTGGGCTATTGTCTGTTCTATAGTCGGTTCTTTAGTAGTGTCTACAGTCTCGTATATAGTTTGGTCTGTAGTCTGGTCTTTAGTCTGGTCTATAGTCAGGTCTATAGTCAGGTCTATAGTTTGGACTATAGTCTAGTCTATAGATTAGTTTTTCAAACAAAATGTTTAAAAATGTTAGCTCTGGAACTGAAGCTTTTGTAGGGGCTATATAAGATTCTCTACACTCGCATATATAAAACGCTCTTCCTTGTTCTCTTTTACGCTCTCTCTTCTTCGCTCTTCATCCTTTTTGTAAAAAAAAACTGGTTACTTGTATTTGTTATGATAAATATAAAATTTGTTAAACAAAACAAAATAAAAATTTGTATTTTTTTTTACTTTTCTACTGGCAAAAGCTTCTACTTCTTCTCTGGCCAAACCTAAAAAAACATGTGCAAAAAAATTCGCCTCAGCTGCCTTTTTGCATCCGGTTACGTTAACGATAATTTCCGTTTAGCTCCAAAAATAAACAACAACAAAAAAACAAGGAAATAAACTTAAAAACCCATGTTTTGAAACAAAGTTAAAAGGAGCTTTTTTCCAAAAGAGTAGAGTAAAAAGAGAGAGTAAATATACAAACTTAGAAAAAAACCTTAAAAAGGACTCTTACTTTATATAATTATGTATATAAAGGTATGGATGTGTGTATAGTATGTCTGTAAGCTGATTGTTGTGGCTTTAATAAAGTTTTTTTTAAATAATGTGTTTTCTTTAAGCTTGCTCAACAGGTTGTTGTTTTTTTTGAACAGAGTCAGGCGCAGCCGTCTTTTGTTTAGTTGATTCTTTCTTCTCTTCAACTAAAATTGTCTCTGTTAGTTTGTTTCTAAAGATTGACACAAAGACTGACGTTTAGTCACAGTAACATTGAAACGCAACAAAAGCCTGTCAAGCTTAACAATGTAAACTATGAGCAGCTCTAAACAGTTTATATATGAAAGAGTTTTAATATAAATAAATACATACATTCAAACATGTGCTTTTGTGTGGCTGAAAAGACGCCAACAGGTGGAATATTGTGTTTTTAAAAGTTTTTTTTTAGTGTTTATCTTTTTTCCTGCAAAATAAGAAAATAAAAGCGACGTACGTGTTAAAATACACTCGTCTAGTTGATATGGTTTTAAGTATTATTTACACTCGAGGAAAATTTAATGTTAGTAGAAGCTTTCATTACTAAAACTTTTCTACTAAAATATACTTTTTCGTTTAAAATGCTGTTTTACTAGGAAAAGATTTTTTACAAATATTATTTTTACTAAAAAAGCTTTTTAGCTAAAATAGCTTTCTGAAAAAGCTTTTTCATAAAAAGCATTTTATTAAAAAAGCTTTTTCATAAAAAGCATTTTATTAAAATGATTTTTTAGAAAAAAGCTTTTTCATAAAAAGCGTTTTATTAAAAAAGCTTTTTCATAAAAAGTTTTTTATTAAAAAGCTTCTTATAAAATGCTTTTTATGAACAAGTTTTTTCACAAAAAAGCTTAAAAAGCCTTTTTGGCATAAAAAAGCTTTTTAGCTAAAATAGCTTTCTGAAAAAGCTTTCTCATAAAAATCATTTTATTAAAAAAGCTTTTTCATAAAAAGCGTTTTATTAAAAAAGCTTTTTCATAAAAAGCTTTTTATTAAAATGATTTTTCATTTTATTAAAAAAGCTTTTTCATAAAACGTTTTTTATTAAAAAGCTTCTTAATTAAAATGCTTTTTCATAAAAAGCTTTTTTACATAAAAGCTTTTTTATAAAAAGCTTTTTGCCAAAAAAAGCTTTTTTATAAAAAGCTTTTTAACAAAAAACTTTTATGAAAAAGCATTTTATTAAAAAACCTTTTCCAAAAAAAGTTTTTGCACCAAAAAGCCTTTTCACAAAAAAAATGTTATTAATTATCTTTATTAAAAAATACAATTTCTTTAATATAATCTCATATATTTTGTTTAACATCTTTATTATTTTAAAGTTTGTTTTTTATAAAATTTTCTTGATTTTTATCACTATCATTGTCATTAGAAAATTACATGTTTTGCCAAGCTTGTTTACCAACTCCCTCCTCCTCCCCTCCCTTGCCAAACTAAAGTAACGAACGAAAAAAAACTTTAATTTGAAAACCTTAAACTTACAGTTTTCGCATAATTACCATGATTAGCCATGAATTTGGACACCATATTTTTGTTACAAAGTTTAGGTTTTGTGTCTTTTGTTGGCACTGCTTCTTAGAGAAAATTTGTAATTTTCTTTAATCATGTTCGTGGGGATCATGTCAAGAGATCTTTCGTTTCGTTCATCTTCATCTTGGGGGAGTTTTTTCGTCTTTTGGGTTTTTTTGTAGTGTGTCATCTAAAAATCCAACGTATTCATTATCATCATGTGGCAAACACGCGACTAATTTGTTGTCATTTCAATGGTTGTTGCTGTTATATGGATAGGATGGTTGGTTTTGGTAGTCTGGTTGATTGTTTGCAGTTCAGTCATCTAAGCAATTGTTGCACAATTGTTTAATGTTTCTTTGTTTGGTTTTAATAGGGCGCCACATGAAAAATTTCCCAAACTTGAAAAAACAGAAACAAAACTTTTGTTTTGTGTTAAAGTGTGGTGGGGAGGTTGAGGTGTTTGGGGGAGGAGTTTAATGACTTTTAAAGTCTTGTTGTTTTTCTATAAAGTTGCACATTTATTATGACACTTTAATTATTTGTTATTTATTGTCATAGTGATGGGATTGTAATTAAATTTGATAACTTTCTAAAGCGAAAAAAGTTTTAAGGTAAAAAAATATATGTTTAATTATTTATATTAATATGATACCGCTATAAATCTCACAGGTCAGTCATCTGTAAAGTTTCCATATTTTTATGTGGAAAATTTAAAAATCAAGTGTCATTGCCATAATAATAGCTGCATAAATTTTGAACATAATCAGCTAAATCTTTAGCTTTAACTTAATTTAAAGTTCAAACTCTCATGCCTATAACGACAGACAATAAATGTCAGAATATCAATCATTCTGTTATAAAAATATCATTTCTTTATCCCCCCCAACAAAAAAAAAAAAAACAATAAATTTTCTTATACAAGTATTATATGTAATGTTGGGTTGCAAACTTACATAAATATATTTTCACTTATAATTAAACATTTTGCTCCAGTTCCCACTGCATAATTTAAGCAACGAAAAGCCCACCAACTTTAAAGAGAAAAACACCAACAAACATTCATGCATTGATTCAATTGCAAGAGTTTTTTAAACTAAAAGATTTTGTTTAAACCAAACTGTAAATGTTTGTGGAAAAGCAACAAAATTGTATTTATTTTTGTTATTTATTGAACAAAATATGCTTAAGGCTGTAGGCCATAAACAAACGGCAGCCAACATGCAGATTCATAATTTTGAAAACCAGGCTTAAAACTCACACACACACACACACAGACATACAAAACACCTGTACAAAAAAGCTCAAAACAATGAAACCTGAAAGTTTTTACAAAACAGATGTCCTTAAAAAGAGAGCATAAAAAACAAAAAGAGAGAGAGAGAGCTACAGCCATAAATCCCTAAACAGTTTTAACTACAAAACCCACCAATTTATAATATTCCTTAAAACCACCAAATGTTTTAAACAAAATAAAAATCAATCTTTTTAAAATGGCTAACTGCCGCGAAAGATTATTTGCCATATGTATAGGTTGCATGCTCCAATCGATCAATTGTTTTGGGTGTTGCGTAGATATATTGAATGATTCTCATCATAACATCAACATTATGATGATTAATAATGAATTGTTTTAGCCTGAGAAGTCCCAAAGAAGCTCCACCAAGAATAAACAAAAAACACACACACACACAAACAGAAAAACATCAGTTAAAATTAAAAGCAACACAAGAGAACCGTATGTTTAACCAAACACAAAATTGGGGTCATGTACGCAAGTCGTACATAGAAGATTGTAAGAAGTCTGATGATGTATGTTGTATTTGCGATCAAATAAAAATAAATAGCCACAGTGGTATACTGAACCGCCAAATTAATATTATTGAATGAATACGGTCTAGCCTCTAGACTAGTCGAAATCTTCGACTATAATTTATTCGATATTCTTGAATATAGTTTCGTTGATCCACTCCACTTCGTCTTTGGTCGATCTTTCCAACTATAGTCGAATATTTGCACTATTCAATACTATCGACTGTAGTCGATTTTGCAGATTTCTCTCGACTATGGTCAAGCCTCTAGGCTAGTTGATACTCTCGACAAAAGTATTGGCAATAATATCGACGATACTCTAGTCTATAGTCCATTTTATAGTCTAATCTATAATCTAGTGTATAGTCTACTCTGTAGTCTAGTGTATAGTCTAGTTTATAGTCTAATCTGTAGTCTAATCAATAGACTAGCCTTTAATCTAGTCTATAGTCTAGTATATAGTCTAGTCTATATTTTAGTTTCTATTCTGGTCTTTAGTCTCGTCTATAGTCAAGTATATAGTCGTGTCTATAGTCTAATCTATAGTCTAGCCTACAATCTAGTCTATAGTCTAGTATATAGTCTACTCTATATTTTAGTCTATAGACTAGTCTACAGTCTAGTATATAGTCGTGATTATAGTCTAGTCTATAGTTTAGTCTATAGTCTAGTCTATAGTCTAGTATATAATCGTTTCTATAGTCTAGTCTTTATTTTTGTCTATAGCCTAATCTATAGTTTAGTCTATAGTCTAGTCTATAGTTTGCTCTATAGTCTACTCTGTAGTCTAGCCTGTAGTCTAGTCTGTAGTCTAGCCTGTAGTCTAGTCTAGTCTATAGTCTAGTCTATAGTCGTGTCTACAGTCTAGTCAATAGTTTAGTCTAGAGTCTTGTCTATAGTTTAGTCTATAGGTTAGTCAATAGCTTATTATATAGTCTAGTCTATAGTCTAATCTATAGTCTAGTCTATAGCACAGTCTACAGACTAGTCTATAGTCGTGTCTATAGTCGAGTCAAACTAGTTTAGTCTACCGTCTAGACTATAGTTTAGACTATAGTCTAGTCTATGGTTTAGTCTATAGTCGTGTCTACAGTCCAGTCTATAGTTTAGTCTAGAGTCTTGTCTATAGTTTAGTCTAGAGTCTTGTCTATAGTTTAGTCTATAAGTTAGTCTATAGTTTTTTATATAGTTTAGTCTATAGTCTAGTCTATTGCACAGTCTACAGTCTAGTCTATAGTCGTGTCTATAGTCTTGTCTATAGTCTGGTATATAGTATAGTCTATAGGCTAGTATATAATCTAGTCTATAGTGTAGTCGTGTCTATAGTTTAGTCTATAGTCTAGCCAATAGTCTAGTATATGGTTTAGTGTACAGTCTAGACTATAGTCTAGTCTATAGTAGTTTAGTCTATATGTTAATCTATAGTTTATTATATAGTTTAGTCTAATCAATAGTCTAGTCTATTGCACAGTCTACAGTCTAGTCTATAGACGTGTCTATAGTCTTGTCTATAGTCTAGTATATAGTATAGTCTATAGGCTAGTATATAATCTAGTCTATAGTGTAGTCGTGTCTATAGTTTAGTCTATAGTCTAGCCAATAGTCTAGTATATGGTTTAGTGTACAGTCTAGACTATAGTCTAGTCTATAGTCGTGGATATAGTCTAGTCTATAGTTAAGTCTATAATTTAGTCTATAGTGTAGTATATAGTTTAGTCTATAGTCTAGTCTATAGTCTAGCCTATTATAGTTTAGTCTATAGTCTAGTGTATAGTCTAGTCTTTAGTTTAGTCTATAGTCTTGTTTAAAGTCCAGTCAATAGTTTAGTTTATAGTCTAGTCAATAGTTTAGTCTATAGTCTAGTCTACATTTAAGTCTATAGTCGTGTCTGTAGTTTCGTCTGTTGTCTAGTCTATAGTTTAGTCTATATTCGTGTCTACAGTCTTGTCTATAGTTTAGTCTATAGGTGAGTCTATAGTTTAGTCTATAGTTTAATCAATAGTCTAGTCTATAGTCTAAACTGTAGACTGGTCTATAGTCTGGCCTATAGTCCAGTGGAGAATAAATTTAGTACTTTAAATCTAAAAAGCACTATTTTGTTATAAGTTATAGTAGTGCTATTTTGAAATTTTAATTTGCCATGCTATTACTTACTTACCTTTATTTTTGTTGTTGTAGTTGTCTCCTTATTTGATAGCTGAATCACATGTGTTGCAACAATTACATTTTTCTCACATTTTGTTTACATACAATTTCTTCTTTAATAATTGCAATAATGTAATAACAACAATATATTAATGATTTGCTAATAAATACCCCCTCTTACACTCCCATTCAACAACACTCTCTTTCGTGTTTGGCTGCTTACGAATGGCCATGGAAAGCAATAAACAACAATTGCCTTAACAAATTTGGCAAAAAGCACATTTTTATTAAATTTTCTAACACTTTTTTCACTTATTTCTTAACTTTTTTCACAAATATTTCTATATACCGATATAAATTAACATTTGTTTAATATTATACAACAAAAATATTTTATTATTAACAATTAATTAACGTTTTAACTTAATTTAATCAGTAGTATTAACGCTAAACAACCGAACACTTTAGAAATATTAAGAAAACTAATGAAATGGAACAATAACAAAAAGCATCCGTCACTTATTGCAGTTGTTGTTGTTATTGTTATTAGATATTTGTTTGCTCTTTTATCATTTGTTGCTTTAGTTTGTATTATTCCTCTTCTTCTTTAGTTGCCAAAAATGTCTAAAGTGTTCGGTTGTTTAATGTTAGTAATCCTGTTTAATTAAATTAATCTAAAGTGTTAATTAATTCTTAATATTTAAATATTTTTGTTGAAAATTGTTTATAAATACCGTTGTGGAAAAATGTTTATATAAAAGTGTTAAATAATTAGTTTAAAAAAGTGTTTTTAAGTTTGCCAAAAATTCAATGCAATTTTGTTAGGACGAGCGCCGGCCCATGGTTTTCTTTTGTTGGATCATTGTAGATAAGTGATGGGAAGCGTTAATCGTAGGGGTCAGTGGGAAAGAAAAAAAATAATTTGCAAATAATTTGAGGGAAAATGTGAGAAGATAATGAAAAAAGTTAAAGAACAAGAGTTGGTGGGTATGTATGTAAATATAGAAATATCCGAGAAAGAATCCGAGACAACCTCTGAAAATTTCATAAAAACGAAAATTTTTTTCATGCTTTTATAAATAAGTAACAACAACACTGGTTATTCATTGCGTTGTGTATTTTGTTTTTTTTTTTAGTATTTCGTTTTGTATGTTTGGATAGCTGTGTTTTTCATTGCCTTGTGTATATTGTTTTTGTTTCTTGGTGTATTCATTTTCGTATGTTTGGATGTCTGTTAGTTTCATTGCGTTGTGTATTTTGTTTTTTTGTTGATTTCGTTTCGTATGTTTGGATGTCTGTTGGTTTTACTGCCTTGTGTATTTTGTTTTTTGTGTGTTTATTTCGTTTAGCTTTGTTGTTGTTCATTTTGTTTTGCTATTGGTTTAATAATGATATAGGTAGTCGGGAAAATGAAATAAATTTAAATTTTATAAAATTGATATTTTTTAAATTCACTATGGTGAAGGGTATATAAGATTTGGCACAGCCGAATACAGAACTCTTACTTGCTTTATAATAAATTTAACTATCAAAAGTCTATGGTATTCGCTAAAGAACAATCTATAACCTAGACTATGGAACAGTCCATATTCTCACTATAGAGCAGCAGTCTATGGTCTAGTCTGGTCTATAGTCTAGTCTATAGTCTATAGTCTAGTCTAGTCTAGTCTATAGTCTAGTCTATAGTCTAGTCTATAGTCTAGTCTATAGTCTAGTCTATAGTCTAGTCTATAGTCTACTCTATAGTCTAGTCTATAGTCTACTCTATAGTCTAGTCTATAGTCTAGTCTATAGTCTAGTCTATAGTCTAGTCTATAGCCTAGTCTATAGTCTACTCTATAGCCTAGTCTATAGTCTAGTCTATAGTCTAGTCTATAGTCTAGTCTATAGTCTAGTCTATAGTCTAGTCTATAGTCTAGTCTATAGTCTAGTCTATAGTCTAGTCTATAGTCTAGTCTATAGTCTAGTCTATAGTCTAGTCTATAGTCTAGTCTATAGTCTAGTCTATAGTCTAGTCTATAGTCTAGTCTATAGTCTAGTCTATAGTCTAGTCTATAGTCTAGTCTATAGTCTAGTCTATAGTCTAGTCTATAGTCTAGTCTATAGTCTAGTCTATAGTCTAGTCTATAGTCTAGTCTATAGTCTAGTCTATAGTCTAGTCTATAGTCTAGTTCTATAGTCTAGTCTCTAGTCTAGTCTATAGTCTAGGTCTATTAGTCTAGTCTATGTCTAGTCTATAGTCTAGTCTATAGTCTAGTCTCTAGTCTAGTCTATAGTCTAGTCTATAGTCTAGTCTAGTCTAGTCTATAGTCTAGTCTATAGTATAGTCTATAGTCTAATATAGTCTAGTCTATAGTGTAGTCTATAGTCTAGTCTATAGTCTAGTCTATAGTCTAGTCTATAGTCTAGTCTATAGTCTAGTCTATAGTCTAGTCTATAGTTAGTCTATAGTCTAGTCTATGTCTAGTCGTATAGTCTAGTCTATAGTCTAGTCTATAGTCATAGTCTATAGTCTAGTCTATGTCTAGTCTATGATCTAGTCTAGTCTATAGTCTAGTCTATAGTCTAGTCTATAGTCTAGTCTATAGTCTAGTCTATAGTCTAGTCTAGTCTATAGTCTAGTCTAGTCTATAGTCTAGTCTAGTCTATAGTCTAGTCTAAAGTCTAGTCTAAAGTCTAGTCTAGTCTATAGTCTAGTCTAAAGTCTAGTCTAAAGTCTAGTCTATAGTCTAGTCTATAGTCTAGTCTATAGTCTAGTCTATAGTCTAGTCTATAGTCTAGTCTATAGTCTAGTCTATAGTCTAGTCTATAGTCTAGTCTATAGTCTAGTCTATAGTCTAGTCTATAGTCTAGTCTATAGTCTAGTCTATAGTCTAGTCTATAGTCTAGTCTATAGTCTAGTCTATAGTCTAGTCTATAGTCTAGTCTATAGTCTAGTCTATAGTCTAGTCTATAGTCTAGTCTATAGTCTAGTCTATAGTCTAGTCTATAGTCTAGTCTATAGTCTAGTCTATAGTCTAGTCTATAGTCTATAGTCTAGTCTATATTCTAGTCTATAGTCTAGACTATAGTCTAGTCTATAGTCTGGTCTATAGTCTAGTCTATAGTCTAGTCTATAGTCTAGTCTATAGTCTAGTCTATAGTCTAGTCTATAGTCTAGTCTATAGTCTAGTCTATAGTCTAGTCTATAGTCTAGTCTATAGTCTAGTCTATAGTCTAGTCTATAGTCTAGTCTATAGTCTAGTCTATAGTCTAGTCTATAGTCTAGTCTATAGTCTAGTCTATAGTCTAGTCTATAGTCTAGTCTATAGTCTAGTCTATAGTCTAGTCTATAGTCTAGTCTATAGTCTAGTCTATAGTCTAGTCTATAGTCTAGTCTATAGTCTAGTCTATAGTCTAGTCTATAGTCTAGTCTATAGTCTAGTCTATAGTCTAGTCTATAGTCTAGTCTATAGTCTAGTCTATAGTCTAGTCTATAGTCTAGTCTATAGTCTAGTCTATAGTCTAGTCTATAGTCTAGTCTATAGTCTAGTCTATAGTCTAGTCTATAGTCTAGTCTAGTCTAGTCTATAGTCTAGTCTATATCTAGTCTATAGTCTAGTCTATAGTCTAGTCTATAGTCTAGTCTATAGTCTAGTCTGTAGTCTAGTCTATAGTCTAGTCTATAGTCTAGTCTATAGTCTAGTCTATAGTCTAGTCTATAGTCTAGTCTATAGTCTAGTCTATAGTCTAGTCTATAGTCTAGTCTATAGTCTAGTCTATAGTCTAGTTTATAGTCTAGTCTATAGCCTAGTCTATAGTCTAGTCTATTTATATCTACTATAGTAGAAATCTAAAAATGTCTAATACCTTCTCAACCCACTGTGCAATGCGTTTTGTTGATTTTTTCCTGATACTTTTTTCACTCATTTTGCGTGCCAACAAAGTTCTTTTGTTTTAAAAGTGGATGGATGGATACTTTTTGAAACAAACTGCAAAAAAATCTAAAGCTGCTGCTGTTGTTGTACAATGTTTAAAGTTTTTTATATTTTTTTGGGAAACCTGCTGCATGCAGCACGTAAAAAATATTAAAAACTGTTGCGTACGTGTTGTGTATCCAAACAACCAACACAGTCAGACGGTCAAGCCAGTCAGTCAATAAAAAAGTATGATACCAAAAAAAACCATAACTCCAACTACAAGCACAGGCTGCACAAGTATCCAAAAATAAGTAAAAACCAACCAAAAAAAAATACAACAACTAAAATTAAAAACAACATGTATAATAAATTTGAAATATGTTTTGTGCAAACACAGCAACAACAACAATTTAAGGAAAAAATTCTTCAAAAAAAAAATTTAAGAAAAAAACCGAAGAACATCTTTCACTCTATGCCTGGCTTAAACTGACTATATGGTCAAGTTAATTTGAAGTTCTGTTTTTTGGTAAAAAAACAAACCAAATCGAATCGAGTCGGTTGGTCGGTCGGCTGCTTGTAAAAGAAGCCATTGCACTTTGCAACATTTGGTGTTTAG
Source organism: Lucilia sericata (assembly GCF_015586225.1). Lineage (NCBI taxonomy): Eukaryota > Metazoa > Arthropoda > Insecta > Diptera > Calliphoridae > Lucilia > Lucilia sericata. The sequence goes on along the minus strand of NW_023994176.1, from coordinate 111,018 downwards.
TTTGTTTGTTAGTTGTTGGGCCTTGTTAACTCTGGCTTTGCGTTAAAGACAACCATGTTTAACTCCAAAATAAAACTCTGCTTTTTTTTTGCAGCAACTTCAAATTTCTTACCTTTTTCCTGTACAAGAAGTATTTGGCATAAATATTTTTTATGACTATTTTTATGTTTTCTTATTATTTGAACATATATTTTTCATATTACCATAATCTTTCAAATTCTTAGTCTTCCCCCTCATCTGCCTTGATCAATAATTCTGATTTCCTTTTTGCCCGCAAAGACATAGTAAACATTTTAGGCGCGTGTCTTTGACATAAAATATTTTGTAAATTTAATATAAAAAGCATTAATAAAAATTAAACCTTGAGTACTTTGCATACTACTCCTGTAGTATAAACATTTTGTTTAAGAAACTCCAGAGTTGATGACGTTGTTTCTTGCTGACCAACATTATTATAAGTTTAAGCTGCTGACCACAACCTGTTGCCAGTTGAAGGCTCCAACCAAACATCAGTTGTAGCCCATACACTGCACACGTGAGCTTTACAAATGTTTTATTATTTTTGGACTTTATTATTAGGGAAAATTTTGTTGTATTTTTCTAGAAAAAATTCCCATTATTTGTTAAATTTACTTGTTTAAACTTTATGGAAATTAAAGAGTGCAAAAATTTTTATATGCGGGTTTATTTGTGGTATTTTGTTTATAAACTTAAGTCTTGTTTGTTTTTTCACAGTTTTTCCCAACCCTTATGTTTTCGATGTTTGTTTTTTTTTTAATTTATAGGTATAAACTTTTTATCAGCTCTTTTTAAATTTCAATTAAATATTGGTTTCATTGACTTGATGGAGAATGAAAAAACAATGTTTTATTGTAATTATGACATTTAATTACTCAATTACTATAGTTCAGAGTAACGACTACACTATAGTCGAGAACATCGGCTATACTATAGTCGAGAGTATTGACTATATTATAGTCGAGAGTATCGACTATAACATAGTCAAGAGCATCGACTATAAAATAGCCGAGAGTATCGACTATAACATAGTCAAGAGTATCGACTATAATTTAGTCGAGAATATCGACTATACTATAGTCGAGATTATTGACTATACTATAGTCGAGAGTATCGACTATACTATAGTCGAGAGTATCGACTATACTATAGTCGAGAGTATCGACTATACTATAGTCGAGAGTATCGACTATACTATAGTCGAGAGTATCGACTATACTATAGTCGAGAGTATCGACTATACTATAGTCGAGAGTATCGACTATACTATAGTCGAGAGTATCGACTATACTATAGTCGAGAGTATCGACTATACTATAGTCGAGAGTATCGACTATACTATAGTCGAGAGTATCGACTATACTATAGTCGAGAGTATCGACTATACTATAGTCGAGAGTATCGACTATACTATAGTCGAGAGTATCGACTATACTATAGTCGAGAGTATCGACTATACTATAGTCGAGAGTATCGACTATACTATAGTCGAGAGTATCGACTATACTATAGTCGAGAGTATCGACTATACTATAGTCGAGAGTATCGACTATACTATAGCCGAGAGTATCGACTATACTATAGTCGAGAGTATCGACTATACTATAGTCGAGAGTATCGACTATACTATAGTCGAGAGTATCGACTATACTATAGTCGAGTATCGACTATACTATAGTCGAGTATCGACTACACTATAGTCGAGTATCGACTACACTATAGTCGAGAGTATCGACTACACGAGAGTATCGAATATACTATAGTCGATAGTATCGACTATACTATAGTCGAGAGTATCGACTATACTATAGTCGGGAGTATCGACTATACTATAGTCGAGAGTTTTGACTATACTATAGTCGAGAGTATCGACTATACTATAGTCGAGAGTATCGACTATACTATAGTCGAGAGTATCGACTATACTATAGTCGAGAGTATCGACTATACTATAGTCGAGAGTATCGACTATACTATAGTCGAGAGTATCGACTATACTATAGTCAAGAGTATCGACTATACTATAGTCGAGAGTATCGACTATACTATAGTCGAGAGTATCGCTTATACTATAGTCGAGAGTATCGCTTATACTATAGTCGAGAGTATCGACTATACTATAGTCGAGAGTATCGACTATACTATAGTCGAGAGTATCGACTATACTATAGTCGAGAGTATCGACTATACTATAGTCGAGAGTATCGACTATACTATAGTCGAGAGTATCGACTATACTATAGTCGAGAGTATCGACTATACTATAGTCGAGAGTATCATTTATATTATAGTCGAGAGCATCGAGTATTATAGTCGAAAGTATAGTCTATACTTTATTCGAGAGTATAGACAATGCTATAGTCGAGAATATCGACAATGCTATAATCGAGAGTGTATAGTCGATACTTTTGAGAATAGTTAGTCTCGACTATAGTATAGTCGACAGTCGTGACTATAGTATAGTTGAAAGTATCGACTATAATAAAGTCGAGAGTATCGACTATAATATTGTCGAGAGTATCGACTATAATATAGCCGAGGGTATCGACTATATTATAGTCGAGTGTATTGACTATTATATCACTTGTTTAATATTTTAGTCACTAATCTCTAGACTGATTTGTAACTAAAAAAATTATGCCACAGCACATTTCACCTTCACTATTTTCTCTTTTACAAAAAAAAAAAACAACATTTTTTAAAAGAAACATATAATTTCTTCCGATTTAAACGAAAGTAGCAGGTGAATTTTATAAAATTTTCCCATGTTAAAACGTGAAACACATAAAGAAGAAAAAAATAACTAAAAGAAAAACAAAATAGAAAATATTCCCACATATTTGAAATGGCAAAAGGAAAATGAAAAATCTTTTCAACAGGATGCAAATGTTGCACAGACACACACACACAACAACAACAACGGCAGCAGCAGCAAAAAACTATGTGACACTTGCTGTAGAAATAACTAAAAATCTGTTGAGTAAAGAATGTTGAAACAAATAGAAAAACTGGGAAAATATATTTTCCCACAAGGACATGTTAAAATGCAAAATCCTTACACTCACACTGAAACAGATTTGAAATCAATGGCAGCATGAATAGATGGATGCGAGAAATACCAGCAGGTACTTTTTCAACAAAATGTTGTTTGGTTGGTTGGCTGTTGTACTTGTTAAATCTAGACGATGAGAACTTCTAGAAAATTTTCTTGTTCTTGTAGTTCTTAAAGACAGAAGAAGATTGTTTATGGACAAAACCAGCCACAAAAGAAATGAAAATTAAATCTTTTAAATAACAAATCCTTGTAGAAAAATACTTTTTGAAATTTAAAAGAAAAGAAACTACTTGTTTTAAAATGAAACGAAATAAAATGTAAGAAAGACAGAAAGAAAGGTGCATGAGGGAAATTTTTCTCATGCCGGTGATGCTCGTAAATGTGTTAAAATAAAGATGCTGGTGTTTTAAACATTCATATTATCTGAAGGCTCGTAAAAAAACACCAACAATATTGTTGCATGTTTCTTGCATTTTTTCGTTAATTTTAAGATTCAATATATTTTGTCCAACAGATGCTTTAGAACATTTCAAAATGTTCATTTCAAGGATTATTATATTTTATTTCGAGCAAAAGATATTCAAGATTGTAATTTCAATATTTGTGTGTTTTTGAAGGACTTGTTGTTCTTAACGCTCTAAGAGGGAATACTTGTACGTTTGAGTATTTTTGCATTTTCGTGTGAATTTCTTTTTCCTTTTGGCCTAGAAATTTTCTCACAGCTCTTTTCGTTTGTTAACATATGTCTACAGTTTGCCGTTATTTTAAGTATTATTGTTTTACAATCATTCTTTGATTATCCTTTTTTTAACGATAGTATTTAGATTTTTTTTGAAAACATGATTTTTAAATGTTTCTCATAAAGATTTTGCTACTTTTTAATTGCCAGCAGTTGGTTACACCCTCTACTACTAGCAGCAGATATATTTAAGGATCTCTTTTTTAATGCTGGCTGAGAAGAAGATCCTGGGAACGGAAGTTGTTGCCAATAATAAATATCTACATATGTTTTGTTTATTTATCTGTTTGTTTGAGCATCTTGATGTTTTGTTGTTGTTGTTGTTTGTCTCAAATCTGTTTCAATCTCTAACAGGTTGAATATGTTCCTTTATTTGATATAAGATATGAATAATATTAAGGGTGTTTTCCTTTGACTGTGGGAAAATTTTTATTTTGAAAATTTCCGGAAGTAGATCAGGTGTATTAGTGCAAAAAAGTCTAGATTTTTATATAGTTTATGGAGTGGGTGTTTTCTTCTAGGGTTTTTGTGAAAACCTGTGAGAGGATTCCCTTTGAAAAACGGAAGTAGATATCATGTAGGAAACGTGGGAAATTTTTGAAAATAGCCTCTCTACTGCCTTCTTAAGACGGATTTCATATAGAAATCTTTCTTACGGCAGCTTTCATAAAGAAAACTTTCATTAAATAGCTACCACCTGGATAACGATCTTGCTACCTTTAGTGATGGCAGTAGTTCATTTGTGTTGCAAATACACCCGCCAAAGTTCCTGTCTATTTATAAGACAATGTCCTTAAAATCCTTCATGATCAAAGGTTATCCGTCTCATTTCTTAATTCTCCCCTTTTTCCGCATAAAATTCCTTCTTTTCCATCCCCCACAGGTAAGGTGGGTTTTTAGCAGTGCCGAGAACCTGAATGGAACATCAGTGGTAACAGAAGATTACTAGCGGTTGTAATTTCTTCATAGATCGTCCATCCCCTTACGTGACTAATCGTTGGACCAACATGAGAAATTTGGATCTTCATATGAAGAGGGCCTTCTCGTCTCTTGTCATGAGACGTTGTTTAGCCTCTTAGGTAGTGGGTGTGATAGGCACACCACTCTTCTATCCTCAAGAAGCTTGACAATTCCACCCCAATACGACGCCAAGGCTGGCGATCAATTGAGGGAAAAAAGGCCAAAAAGGAATCAAAAAGACTTCGTCAAAGTCAGATATATCAAATCTATATTCATTCTTAACAAGATTACTAAGTGATGAAGATGATCGTGTCAACTATCAAGCCGCACCAGCACATCTATGACGAAAATGAAAGGTACAAGCGAAAGCGCTAATAGGCTGAGGAAGGTAAATAACCGAAAAAAGAGGAAGGTAATAGACAACAAAATCAGTCCGGGATCTGCATCTACCACAACAACTTCCTCAAGACGAGCGTTAAAAGTGAAGAAGGATCATCTCCTCATGGGTTGTAATTGAGTCCAACTTGCTCATCAATAAGGACACGAATGTCGAGTGCTTAACGTGAAAACCTGCCTTGACGGTCTTTTTTATCCATTGGGTAGACTAGAAACGGTCTACCACGCGCCCCTGAATCCTTCTATGAAGAACTCAGGTGGCAATTTTTGTACATGGCTGAGACGGTCCATGTACAAGCACTTTGCTGAAGAACTCGAGCTATCTAATCTCTTGCCATAGTAGCCCCGTTGCGGAATGAAAGGCAGCATGCGATCAATCCCAATGCAAAACCCCGACAATGAAAAAGCAATCACTGGTCTAAAGTCAATAGAAGGGGCGACAAATCCCAACATCAGGTGAAATCAATCTTCCGGTATACCGGAAGGTGACCACCCTTATCATGTCATGCAAGATTGCATTATTTAAAATGCAATCCCAATCAACTAATGACCCATTCCAGTGCATTCCTTAACCTCTTAAAGCCCGCGCGACCACACAACCACGCAACGCATAGCATGAAACAATATGAATCCTGCTGAGATGGCAACAGCATCGAGAACTTCCCCGAAGTAAAAGGTCTACTAAATAAATAAATTTCCCGATCGCTCACCAACTACATCAGATCCATTCTCAGACCATAAAGTACGATCTACAGAATGACAGGCAACTACCAAGTGTCAACCTGAAAATTCCCCAACATATACTGGCGTCCTACTACGCGAAGAGTAAGAGATATTCAACGGGTTCGGGAATCCAGCATAACAACATTCTCTCCCCGCGAATTTGGGTATAAACCACAACCACTTCGTGCATCCCGAAGGAACCTCGACCAATTGACCTAGTCCTGTGGCCAACCGGCCACCCGTAGTGCCAGATTATCTTAAGACAGTTTTCATATAGAAAAGTGTCCTCTTAAGAAAGTTTTCATATAGAAAATTGTCTTCTTAAGTCAGTTTTCATATAGAGAACTGTCTTCTTAAAACAGTTTTCGTATAGGAAAGTGTCTTCTAAAGACAGTTTCGTATAGAAAAATGTCTTAATTTGATCTCATTTAAACTTACAACAAGAACATGTCCTAAAATACCTTAAATAAAATTCTTGGAAATTTTCAAAACAAAAACTTAAAATCCTGTTAAAATAAATTTATTCATCCTTTTTAGCATAGACAAACTAAAGTATTATCTTACGTATTTATTCGCATGAAAACGTTTTATAACAAAAAAAATATTAAAAACGGAAACGTGTGCATAACGCGCGTATAAATCGTGGGAAATTCTAGGAAATCCTTGTATACAGCTTCCGTTTACTTGATTTAAAGCAAATGAAATGAATTCAAAGAAATATTAGATAAAAAACAGAATATTTAAATTTCTCTGTAAAAAAAAGCACGGCTACGCATCATCAAGCGTCAGTGTCGTTTGCAAACAAAACAACAAAATCATGAAAGAAATGAACAGAAACAGAAAAAGAAGCAGCAGATCCTTTATTTGCACTTGGAGTCTACTTCCGGTTTTTGTTTAAAATTCACATGCGGACGCTTAGTAAATACAAAAACAACAAAATACTAACATTTCCACTACAAAAAACACTTGTATCTGCTACCTCCACACATCCATACAAACATTTATCATTTACACAAGTCCTAAACGAATGTCCATGAGGAACGTAAGTACGATAAGTTTTCATTGTTGTTGTTGTTTTTTCAAAAGTCTCTCTTTTGCCAAAAGCTGTTTGTATAAGTGTGTGTTTATGTTGTTTTAATGTTTTCATATGTCCTTCGAGAGTCCTGGTGGATTTACTCAATTTCAAGTGTTTTTTAAGTGTGTGTCTGTCTATGTTGTTTTATGGCAAGTATTTGTGCTTGCAACATGCAGCAGGTTGTTTTTTTCCATATGTAGTACGTACTCTTGTATAAACATTTCAGTTTTTTTATGATTTTTTGTTCCTGTTTTCTTTTTTAACATTCTTTCTTTCCTTTTTGCTGGTCTTGTGGACATTTCCGCTTTTTTAAAAAAAGTATTTTTTACCCGCAAGGATTTGTATAGAAAAAAAGTAAAGAAAAAAAGCATTAAAACACTATGGATTACAATTTGAAATATGAAACAGTTCAGTTGTTCGGGGCCATAAATTATCGCAAAAAAAAGAACACACCAACAACAGCAAGTTAAGAAAAAAAAGGACATTTCATATAAAATAAATGTTAAACTACAAGTGCGGAAGCTGTTGCTTCTTTCAGTCATATGGAAAGATATAAATTTGATTTAAATCATTTGAAATTTATTTAAATTCTCTTTTTGTTCATAGAATTCCCAGAATTAGGATGTCAGAAGGAAATGTATGTTTTTATAGGTGAATGCTTAAAAAAACTAAATAAATTTCAAGGACTTTTTTAGAAAAAGGATAAACTGCAAATTGTATTTTTCAAGGTCTTTTGTAGAATTAATATTTAAACTTAAAGTGATTAATTTATAACCACTACGATGTTTCTACACGAAAAATGTCCTAAGATACTCTTCTAAACAAAAACTGTCCTAAGAATACAGTTTTCTACACGAAAACTGTCATAAGAAGACACTTTTCTCTACGCAAACTGTCTTAAGAAGACACTTTTCTATACGAAAACTGTCTTAAGAAGACACTTTTCTATACGAAAACTGTCTTAAGTAGACAATTTTCTATACGAAGACTGTCTTAATAAGACACTTTTCTATACGAAAACTGTCTTAAGAAGACACTTTTCTATACGAAAACTGTCTTAAGAAGACACTTTTCTATATGAAAACTGTCTTAAGAAGACACTTTTCTATATGAAAACTGTCTTAAGAAGACACTTTTCTATACGAAAACTGTCTAAAGAAGGCACTTTTCTATAAGAAAACTGTTTTAGGAAGACACTTATTCTATAAGAAAACTGTCTTAAAAAGACACTTTTCTATACGAAAACTGTCTTAAGAAGACACTTTTCTCTACGCAAACTGTCTTAAGAAGACACTTTTCTATACGAAAAATATCTTAAGAAGACAGTTTTCTTTACGAAAACTGTCTTAAGAAGAGACTTTTCTATATGAAAACTGTTTTAAGAAGACACTTTTCTATAAGAAAACTGTTTTAGGAAGACACTTTTCTATAAGAAAACTGTCTTAAAAAGACACTTTCCTATAAGAAAACTGTCTTAAAAAGACACTATTCTATACGAAAACTGTCTTAAGAAGACACTTTTCTATACGAAAACTGTCTTAAGAAGACACTTTTCTATACGAAAACTGTGTTAAGAAGACACTTTTCTATACGAAAACTGTCTTAAGAAGACACTTTTCTATACGAAAACTATCTTAAGAAGACACTTTTCTATATGAAAACTGTCTTAAAAAGACACATTTCTACTAAAACTATCTTAAGAAGACACTTTTCTATACGAAAAATGTCTTAAGAAGACTCTTTGCCATACAAAAACTGTATTTAGAAGATACTTTTCTATACAAAAACTGTCTTAAGAAGACACTTTGCTATACAAAAACTGTCTTAAGAAGATACTTTTCTATACAAAAACTGTCTTAAAAAGACACTTTTCTATACGAAAACTGTCTTAAGAAGACTCTTTGCCATATAAAAACTGTCTTAAGAAGATACTTTTCTATACAAAAACTGTCTTAAATAGACACTTTTCTACTAAAACTATCTTAAGAAGACACTTTTCTATACAAAAACTGTCTTAAGAAGATACTTTTCTATACAAAAACTGTCTTAAATAGACACTTTTCTACTAAAACTATCTTAAGAAGACACTTTTCTATACAAAAACTGTCTTAAGAAGATGCTTTTCTATACGAAAACTGTCCTAAGAAGACACTTGAAGACATGATTATATGATGACAAATTTCAAATTTTGTTTTTGGCGCCAAATTGTTTCCAAACGCACTTTTAATATCAAAAACGTTTTGCAAAATCATGCAAATTTCATTCTAATTCATAAATACGTTTCCTTTTTTTAACACAACAACAAACAAATTATTTAAATCACTAAAAGGTTTAAAGAAATAGCAACAACAACCATAGGTAATACAAATAACAATAATAATGTGCAAATCCTTTTGTATTTAATTTCCTGTTTAGGGTTCAAATACAACCCTTGCTTTACTTTGCTGTTTTTTTTTTTTTTGTTTTTTTTTTTTCCTTTAAAAAAAGGATAAAGGATATTTGTAAAGTATATGCAAAACAGAAATAAAAGGATTATAAATGCTAGTTTAACATTATTAGCAAACTAAAGAAAAAAAGAGAATGAATAAAGTAAGGGGGAGAAGGTGACAAAGAGAGTGTAGAATGTGATATGCAAATAATAACGAACACTTCGTTACGGGGATAAAATGAAGAAAAAATGAGCAAAATTTTATTTTAAGTATAAAAACAATCAAAAAAAGCTTTCAATATAAGTAGTTTTATTATGAGTGATGAACATTACCGGGAAGTATCTTATAAAGATATTACTCGATATAAATTTTATTGTAATTGTTTTTTTTTTTTAATTTTTGATCCTAAAAGACAGCAAAGTCTCTTCTTTAAACAGTTTTCGTATAGAAAAGTGTCATTTTAAGACAGTTCTCCAATAGAAGTTTGATCTTAAGACTTTTTTCGTATAGCAAAGTCTTTAGACAGTTTTCGTATAGAAAAGTGTCTTCTTTAGACAGTTATCGTATAGAAGAATGTCATATTTAGAAAGTTTTTGAACAGAAGAGTGTGTTCTTTAGACAATTTTGTCTAGAAAAGTGTCATCTTTAGACAGTTTTCGAATAGAAATGTAATTTTAAGACAGTTCTCCAATAGAAGTTTGATCTTAAGACTTTTTTCGTATAGCAAAGTTACTTCTTTAGACAATTTTCGTATAGATAGTGTTGTCTTCAGACATTTTTCGTATAGAAAAGCATCTTCTTTAGACAGTTATCGTATAGAAGAATGTCGTACTTAGAAAGTTTTTGAGTAGAAGAGTGTGTTCTTTAGACAATTTTATATATAATTTTAAATAATAAATCTTCTTTAGACAATTTTCGTATAGAAAAGTGTCTAGAAAAGAAACTTTTCCATAAGAGAACTGTCCTAAAAAGAAAACTGTCTAACTAAGACAGTTTTCATATAAAAGAGTATCTCCTTTAGACAGTTTTCGTATAGCAAAGTTTCTTCTTTAAGCAGTTTTCGTATAGATGTCGTCTTTAGACAGTTTCTGTATAGAAAAGTGACTTCTTTAGACAGTTATCGTATATAAGAAAGTTTTTGAACAGAAGTGTGTCTTCTTTAGACAATTTTGTATAGAAAAGTGTCTTCTTTAGAAAGCTTTTGAACAGAAAAGTGACTTCTTTAGACAGTTTCCTTTAGACAGTTTTCGTATAGAAAAGTGTCTTCTTAAGACAGTTTTCGTACAGCAAAGTTTCTTCTTTAGACAGTTTTCGTATAGATAGTGTCGTCTTTAGACAGTTTCTGTATAGAATAGTATCTTCTTTAGACAGTTATTGTATGTAAGTGTGTCATATTTAGAAAGTTTAGGCACAGAAGAGTGTCTTCTATACACAATTTTGTATAGAAAAGTGTCTTCTTTAAACGGTTTCGTATAGAAAAGTGTCTTCTTTAGAATGCTTTTGAACAGAAAAGTGTCTTCTTTAGACAGTTTTCGTATAGAAAAGTGTCTTTTTAAGACAGTTCTCCCATAGAAAAGTGTCATATTTAGAAAGTTTTTGAACAGAAGAGTGTCTTCTTTACACAATTTAGTATAGAAAAGTGTCTTCTTTAGACAGTTTTCGAATAGAAAAATGTCTTCTTAAGAAAGTTTTCATATAAAATAATGTCTCCTTTAGACAGTTTGCTTATAAAAAGGGTATTTTTAATACAGTTCTCCTATAGAAAAGTTTCTTCTTAAGACAGTTTTCGTATAGCAAAGTGTCTTCTTTAGACAGTTTTCCTATAGATAATGTCGTCTTTAGACAGTTTTCATATTGAAGAGTTTTCATATGGAAGAGAGTGCTTCTTTAGACAGTTTCCGTATAGAAAAGTGCCTTCCTAAGACAGTTTTCATATAAAAAAGTGTCTTATTTGTACAGTTTTCGAATAGAAAAGTGTATTCTTTATATCATGAGATGTTTTTCTATAGAAAAGTGTTTTATTAATACAGTTTTCGTATAGAAAAGTCTTCTTTAGTATAGAAAGATGTCTTCTTTATACATTTTTCGTATAGAAAGGAGTCTTCTTTAGATCTTTAGATCCTATAGAAAAGTGTATTCTTAATACCACTTTTATGTAGAAAAGTAGACAGTTTTTTTATAGAAGCGCCTTTTCTTCTATACACTTTTCGTATAGAAATTTGACTTTTTTGGGCATTTTTCTTATAGAAAGTTTAACAATAGTGTTCTTTAGGAAATTGATTTTTAGAAAGAGTATTCCTCGATCACTTCTTTATAAAACGGATATTTCTTTCAGATGTTGCATATAGAAAATGCTATCTTTGGAATGACTTATATAGAAACAATAGCGATTATGAATTTTAGATATTTTACCGGCTGACAACATTTTAGTTTTAAATATTTAGATTAAGATATCTTAGAGAAGCAACTACATGTAAAAGAAGTGAAACCATTCATTTGAAAGCCAACAAGAAGAGCTTTCAGATGATATATTAAATTTTATAGATAAAGTTACGTTCGCTCTATTAAAACGTCTCGAATATGGTAAAAAAGGGGGGGTGTTTCAAACATTAAGTTTATTTCAAAAACTTAACGATGTTAGATAATTCTTAGTTGGGATTCGGATTTATCGCTCAGCTTAATCCTTAAGAAGAGTATTCTTTGGTCTCTGGCTTAAACATTTGTATGGACCTGTGCTTTTAGTCTCTAGTCAATTTCAAAATATCATTAGCATCCTATTTTGGAATAATTCAAAATCTTTTCAGATGCAATTTTTTGCAATGACTTTTTGTTGGTTCTTAAAAAATCGACCAAAATAGGTTTTTTTTTCTTCGATAGTGAATAATTTCAAAAGAAATTTCCAAAAACTTTATTGTAAAACATTAACTTTTTCATTAAAATCATGATTGATGTTTTTTAATTTCTCAAAATTTAGCCGTTGTTTTTTTAGGAGAACCTTCCTCAACATGGTTTTTATGTTTTGAGGAAATTTTCTAAAGGAATTTTGTTTTTACTTTGAGACAATTACAGTAGTTTTCCGATTTAACGAACATTCGTTTCTACGAACATCGCATTTAGCGAACTATCAATATTTTTACATTGAGTACCTTACATAACGAACAAAAAATAATTTTTGGTACTCAGTTTAACGAACAAATATAAATAAAATAATTTAAATTAGAGTTAAATTAACAAAAATAACAAAAAATCATGTCAGAAAAGCTTCGACGTTATTAGGAGGGGTATTTACTTTTCCATTGCTTTCGAATATGGATTTCGAGAGTTGATTTTTTCTAATTTAGTAAAATGAAGAATCTAGATAATCTGAGATTTTTTTATTGAAGATTTATACAAAAATATAAGATAATCAAATCTACAATCCTTAATGTCGCAAAAACTAATGTTGATCGAATTAGAAAATTGGAACAAAAAATGTTTAGAGAGGCCAAAGTATACTTTTCTAGAAGCTCGTGCTCAACCCGAATTTGTCCTCAGAATTTAAAACCATAGAAATTGGTGTTCAAAAAAAGACTTTGCCAATCGTATACCTTAATATTTCGCTTTTATTTTTCGCCAAACTAACAAGTCCCCACAGTGACCATAATTTTTTCCAATAAAAATCAATTCTAAGAAATTGTAAGAAACGACATGTTATAGAATAAACAATATAAATAGTTTTTCTTTTGGAAAAAGGATATTTACAGGAATAGCTGTGAAATAAAGGAAAAAATATTTTAAAAAACTTTGGGTTCAGATATCTCAAAGAATGAAAACAATGAAACGCTTTAATAACTTTACATTAATCTATTTCCTAAGGAATTCTGAGGCCAGGTTCAGATTCATCGCAGTTCCAGCCATTGGGTTTAAAATTCTTTAAGAATTATGTCGTCCGAGTGCTTTTCCAGAACGTAGATTAGTTATACAAAATAAACAGAGTTTTTTCAAATTTCTTTATTATTTTTACATTGTGATATGAATTGCTAGTTTTTCATAAAATTCTTATAAAATATTGTCTAAAGAAATTATATTTCCTGGAACATATTTTTATAAATTAGATTTTATGTAATTTTAATTATTTATGTACTCAAAAGACACTTTCGAGTTAGTACTGCATATAACGAACTCTTCGATTTAACGAACAGGCCTGACAACATATAGGTTCGTTAAATCGAAAAACTACTGTACTTCATTTTCTTTAAAGAAAAGCCTCCCTCACTAGATAGGTATTACAACTCCTACAAAAATAGTTTCCACTTTCTTTGAAATTGTAGCTTAAACTAATCCTTGAGTGAGTTTTGCTATTTTAAGAAAAGGTAAACAGGGGAAATTTAGCTATTTCCACTCATTTTTTATTAGAGGAAAAAGCAGAAGATATTATTTGGATAAACAGGAATTACACTAACAATAACTAACAAGCAGCCGGCTTAAGTAACAACAACAACAATAAACAACAAACACACTTAAATTCCATCCACAAATTTTAATTAAAAAAAGCAACAACACACAATTCATTTTATATTTATTCAATGAAAAAGAAAAATGAATAAAATCCACATGAACAAGCAAAAACAAAGAGCGAGAGAGTAAAGAAAAACAAACACAAATTTTGAGAGTTTAAAAGAGAGTATCAAAAAATTAATACTCATTTTAAAGAGCATAAAACAAAACATCTGCTTTTTGTTAGGCTATGGAAACACAAAAGTGTAAACAGTACAGCTATAGTAGTATAAGGAAAACTCTCTCTCTTTTTTGTTTAAGTGCATTTAAATTTGAGCGTATTGAAGAGGATGGTTGTAGTTGTTGTTTTAATAGTTTATGAATGAGCGCATCTTTTTCGTCAATGCATTTTTTACACAGTGTTTAAGGGAAATAAACATGTTTTAACATTTTATTGTGGCCGAGCAGCGTCAACAGAACTTTACAAAGCGGCAGTTTTAAATTGTAGCTTGTGTGGTAAACGTCGTCGGGTCGTGAAACCACCAAAAATAATTATTACTTGAAAAAAGAAGAAAAAAAAATAATATCAAACATTTTATTTTAAGTTAATGAAATAAATGTAAAGTTGTAATTTGAATTTTTCTGAAGAAAAATTAAAAGAGAAATATTAAAACAAGTGCTGGTTTTAGAAAAATATTTAAAGTTAAAAAAAAAGAACTTTTTTTGTTATAAAAGAAAAACTGTTAAAATAAAACAAATGCATTCCCCTTGGCAATAAAAAGTATTTAAAGTTTTATAGAAAATTTAATTTTAAAAAATGCTAAATAAAAAATAAACTTTTTTTATAAAAATAAAAACGTGCTTTTTGCCAAAATAAAAAAGAAAGAAGAAAATATTTAAGAGAGCAAAAAGTTGAAGAAAAATAATTTGACAATTGTAATTTTGCAATACCGTTACTTAAAACGCCAAAAGCAATACAAAAGAAAATGCAAAAGTTGTGAAAAAAAAAAAATTACAAAATGTCAAAAAACATGTGCTGCTTAAAATAGCGTTACTTTAAAAAAAAAAAACAAAACAAAAATGTTTAACAAATTAACACAAAATTTATAAAAAATTATCTTAACTAATTAATTAAAAAATAATATAAACAGAAACCTTTTATTATTGAGGAAACCAGCAAAACCTACAAACAAAATAATTGTTTATAACAAAAAACTGTTTTTTTTTACTACTTTTTTTGTTAACAAAAAAAAGTAGCTTTTTTAAAAAACTCGGCGTGTTGTTAAACAAAAATAAACTTTTCGGCTTTAATTCCCTGCCAGCTGAGTTGCCAGTTTTATTGGAAAAACACGGATTACTAAAGTTTTTCCCAGCTTTGTAGCCGCCAGCAAGTGACATCAATTCCTAAAAAAATTGTCTTAAAATCCCCTTAACCTTCCCCCCCAACAAAAAAAAAAAAAAACAAACTCTCTAAAAAAACACCAAAATGCATTGGATTAAATTATTATTAAGCGCTTTTGTTGCTTTAACTCTAATTATTCAGGAGGTAAGTTTTCAAAACCCGAAATTTTTTTAAAAAATATTTCAAAATTTTATTTAATTTTGTTAACATTTGTTTTTATGAAAGATCATATTTCCAAGATCTGTTCACATTTTACTTTCAAGGGCTCTTTTATCAAAATCCACCACCATTTTTAACTGGTTTCACTTCATTTAGTTTTGAAAAAATCGTGCTGAATTAGGGTGATTTTTCTAAAATAAGGTTGGTTAGAAAAAGCACATGTGTTTAGATTTCAAAACCCTTCGAAAAAAAACTAACAACAACCTGTAATTAACAAATATGTCAAAAAGATAATTTGGAAAATTTCAAAAATTTTAGATATTTCAAAAATTGGAACTTGTCATGCTTTAATAATTCTTTAAAATTTGTTTACTAAAAGTACTAAATAAACAAAATAGTAAGAAAACAGTTCAAAATGGTACAAATAGTCCCCTTTTTTCCCTTAGAGGAAATATTTTCCAACTCGAATTAGAAAAACCGAAATTTTAACAAAATTTCAAAGTTTTTTCTTGTTTTTCAAAAAAGTACTTTTTTTACTCCTTTTTTATTTTTGACAAAAATTTAAAAATTTTCATTAATTTCTTTGTTTGCTATTTATTTTTATCGTAAATTTCATGCTTTTTACTTATTTTAATGTACATTTCATATTTTTGTAAAAAGTAGTAGGTTTTCTACTTAGTTTTGACTAAATTTTATGTTTTTTTAATACATTTCATGTTTTTGAAATAGTACTTTTTTTACTACCTTTTTTACTTTCTTGAAAAACCTCAAAAATTTTTGTAAATTCCTGGTTTTTAACTTAGTTTTGTATCAATTTTATGTTTTTTTCCAATAAATTTCATATTTTTGAAAAAGTACTTTTTTACTATTTTTTGCATTTTTTATAAAAATTTCAAAAAACTTAAATTTTTAGTGAACTTCATCGTTGTAAACTGATTTTTTGTTACATTTTTCCTAAATTTTATGAAATTTTGTTAAAACTTTCAAATTTTTACGAATTTTGTTAAATTTTCCTTAATTATTTCTTAAATATTTCAAAAAGTACTTTTTTGTTACCTTTTTTATTTTTCAAGCTAATTAGTAATATTTTCAAACTTATTAATATATTTTTTTTTATGTTAAATAATAAAATTTATGAAATTTTTTAAAATTTTATTATGTTTTCCCTCAAATTTTGGAATTTTTTCAAAAAGTACTTTTTTGGTACTTTTTTATTTGTCTTAATTTTTTGGAAATTTTATCAAATTATTTTTATTTTTATTAACTTGTTTCTATTTTTCCCTAAATTTCATTATATTTTATCATTTTACAAAAAGTACTTTTTTTGGTACTTTTTTATTTGTCTTAAATTTTTGGAAATTTTATCAAATTCTTTTTATTTTTATTAACTTAATTGTATTTTTCCCTAAATTTCATAAAATTTCACTGTTTTACAAAAAGTACTTTTTTGGGTACTTTTTTATTTTATAAAAAATTTTTGATTTTTAGTTAAATTTTCATAAATTTTATTAATTTGAACTTATTTATTAATAATTTTGACATTTTTTTAAAAAGTACTTTTTTGATACTTTTTGCATTTGAGTCAATGTGTCTTTAAAACATCTGCTTTCCTTAATTTCTTTTAATATCAGTTTAGTTTGTTGTTGTTTTTTTTGTTACAAAGATCTTACTTTTCTCTTTTAAGCTGTTGTTGTTGTTTTTATTACTTTTTCAAGCTTTGCGTAGGTCATCGTCTTAATCATGTTTAAGGAAAAAAAATTTTGTTTAAAAACATAAGGCTCCTTCCTTGAAAAAATTTGCATGTGTTTTTTTAAAACTCCAAAGCAACAACAACAAGCTAAGAAATGGAGCCTGTTAATAACAACAACAAAAAGAGTTTAACCTTAAAAAAATGCTAATAATAACAAGCAGCAGAGTAGAGAAAAAAAAGAAGTAGTAGTAGTACTTGTCAGTATAAAAAAAGGCCTGTTGCAATGTGTCGCTTAAACTTCACACAGGCTGGTGCTGCTGTTGCTTATTTGCTACTTTAACTTTAGCACAAGGAGGACTTGGCTGTGGCTGGCTGTCTGCTTAATTGTGCTATGAGTTTCTTTTTGCTGTTTTTGTAGCATTCAGCCTAAAAATTATCTCCTGCGGTCTTATATCACAATTTTTCTTACAAAACAGGCAGCTGGAATTTTAAATATAAAAATAATTTTTTTTCATGGCTGGCAAAATAACTTAAAACAGATGTTTTTTTTATAATTTACATAAACATGTAAAGCTTTTTTTTAAATAAATTTCTTAAAAAAAAAAACAGTCATAATTTTAATTAAAACTAACATTTCTAGCATTTATTACAAATGTAAAATATGTTCATTTGTTATGAATGTAAGCAAGACAGACTGTAAAAGGGAGGGAGTTATCATTTTAATTAACTCTTTTTTTTTTAAAGTTTGTTTACTTTAAGTCTCTTTTTTTGCTTTACGCTACTTTAAATTATTCCCTTATTTATGTTTTACATACATTTTTGGCTTAATTTCACATAACTGTTGATTTAATCATACTTTTTTTGCTGCTGCTGCCGCTGCTGCTGCTAATGTTATTGTTATAAATTATTAATGCAAGTTTTAGCTCCTCTCATTTAGTTTTTGTTTCCTCTACCTTTTTCTTTAATAATTACAAAAATTCATATAAACCTAGCTATGTAGTAGTTTACTTTGCTTTTACTATTTTATTTACTACTTATTTGTACCTACCTTCTTTGTTGGTTTACAAAAAAAGGTATTTATTCAACCTGTCACAGGTTTTTTTTTTTAAATTCAGTTACTTTTTTTACACACATCGCTTAAGAACTGGTAACGTTGAGCTTGAGTGATTTGCACTGTTTTTTGTTTCAGTTTCTGTACCATCTATACCTTTATTCGTATGTTTTTTGCTGTTTTCCTTTATTATTTATAGTTTTTTGTAATAGAAATTGTTATAAATATGTGCCTGCAAAAAAAGAAAAAAAACGTAAACATTAAACTTTGTTGTTTATTACATGTTGGTTTTTTCTTGTTGTTGTTGTATTATTTTATGCTTTTTGTTTATAATTCTGATGTGTCATTTGCCCGAAAAAAATATATTAATTACAAAACATGTTTTTTTTTCTTTCTTGTGCAGAAAACTGAGAAAAACAGCTAAAATAACTAATAAATTAAAAGAAATTTTAAATAGTTTTTATTTAAAAATTGAAGAAAATGGCTTAAAAAGTAGAAAAATTACAAAATTTTGTTGAAAATTTGAAGTTTTAGTAAAAAAGTACTTTTTCTACTACTATTTTATTTTTGTAAAGAATCGTTTTTTCAGTTTTTTACTTGGTTTTTAAACTATTTTTGCTTAAATTTCATGTTTTTTCAAAAAAGTACTTTTCTACTACTATTTTAATTTTGAAAAAAGGCCAAATTTTTGATAAATTTCCTTCTATTTTAGTTAGTTTTACTTAAATTCCTTGTTTTTACTTATGTTTTTTTTTTTTTTTTCTACTTAATTTTATTTAAAATCCCAGTTTTTACTTATTTTTCTCTAAATTTCTTAATTTTTTCAAAAAAGCACTTATTTACTACTTTTTAATTTTTGAGCATATATAACATTTTTATTAAATTTCTATGTTTTCTACATAATTTTACATAAATTTCTTGTTCTTTACTTATGTTTGCATTAATTTACCTGTTTTTCAAAAAAGTACTTTTCTTAATACTATTTTATTTTAGGCAAAAATTTTAAAATTTTTGTAAATTTTTTTGTTTGCTACTTATTTTTACTTAAATTTTATGCTTTTTGCTTATTTTTATCTTCACTGTTTTTGAAAAAAGTAGTTTTTTACTACCTTTTTTATTTTCTTGAAAAACCTTAAAATTTTTGTAAATTTCTTGGTTTTTTACTTAGTTTGGTGTAAATTTTATGTTTTTTTCAATAAATGTGATGTTTTTGAAAAAAGTACTTTTTTACTACTTTTTTCATTTTTGTTAAAAATTTCAAAAAACTTTAATTATTAGTAAATTTCAACGATGTAAACTAATTTTTGCAACAATTTTTATAATTTTCAAAAAAGTACTTTTTTACTACCTTTTTATTTTTCTACAAAAATGTAAAATTTTTATAAATTGTTTCTAATTTGGCTTATTTTTGCAAATATTTCTTTGGTTTTTTCTAGTTTGTAGCTATTTAAGCCTAAAAAACGCTTAATTGTTGTCTTTCTCCAAAATTGTACTCTTTTTTTTCTTGTTTAGGGCTTTAAATTTTCATATTTGGCTGCTTATTAATTATTGCTGCTTTTTACTAATTTTTATCAAACTCATTAACATTTATACGTTTACTTCCGTTTTGTTTCTTCCTCTTTTCTTTTTAGACAAAAATATGTAAACAATAATAATTCATATTTAATAAAAATTATTAAAAATTTCTTGCAAAAAGTTTAAGCAAAAATTAATTTCCCTTAAATAAAGTTAAAACTTTATCCACAATTCATTAAAGCAAAACACACACACAATTCACTTTTCGAAATCAAAAAAGCAAAATACAGCTGTTTGTTTTTCTTTTGTATTGGTTGTTGTTTTTGTATAACTGCTTAATTTTAGCTTAAGGGCTTTACAAAAAACACCGTTTCGTTGTTGTTGTTGTTGTTATAGTTTTGTTGATTTTTCATGATCATTTAATAAACAAAGAGTATAATATTTTATATAAAAGAGCTTAATAAAATCAATTTAAAAAAGAGTGAAAGAGAGAGAGCGCAAAGTTTTGTTTTGCTAAGAGAGCGGCTTTTTTTGTGTATTTGCTCAAAACTTGTTTTTCTTTTTATGTTGGTTTTTCTTCTTCTGTGTTCATTTTAAGTTTTCATTGCTGATGTTGGTCGTTGTTGTTGTTGTTTGCTGTGTGTGTGCCTTGTGAAGAATATCATCAGCACCATCAGTGGAGAGTACATTACTTTATTTATATATTTAACCAGTATATATATGGACGACATATTCCTCGTGTACTACACAACAACAGCAACAATAATACCATCACTTTATTTTACTGTAAAAGAAGTTATAGAAAACGTTGTTGATGTTGTTAATAAAAAAGCTAATATAATGATCGTTAGCCAACAAACCTCATGATCATGATTAACATTATCTTCATTATACAAAAAAAATAATACACACAAACATACGTACATACACATTGTAAATTAAACTCTTCTCTTTTTTTTATACTCTACTAACTCCAGCTTTAAGAAAATGAACAGAAAACAAAAAAACTAATATTTAGTTGGCTTGACTGACTGACTGGCCGCCTGTGCTAAAACATCAACATCATTAATATCATTATTATCAACGTCGTCATCATCATCATTGTTGTTTGTTCATAATGATCATTGTCATCGTATAACGTCAGTGTATATGTATGTTGACCGGCAAATCGTATGCCGTGGGAAACAATTCGGTTTTACTTGAAACATTTTTTTATTTAGCTGGTTGTTGTTGTTGCTGTTGCTGCTATTGCTGTGTGTTTCATTGTTGTTGCTTTTAAGCTTTGTTGTGCTTAAGCTAAAAGCAGCAATATGCTGTTTGTGTAGATATTTTTTCTTTCTGTTTTATTTTTATTTTAGTTTTATATATTTTTTTTCTTCTTTTTTTCGATACATAGTGTGTATGTTTGTTTGTGTGGTTGTTGTTGTTGTTGCTGCTTTGGCTGTCTATATAGTTTTTAAGTTTTATTTTACGTATTTTGTTTTGGTTTTTTTTACAGATTTTTTTTTGTAAATTTTTTTCTCCGTTTTTAGCCTTAAATCGAGGAGTTTTACACACATATTTTTGTATTTCTGTTAAGTTAAATGTTTAAACGTGTTTGTTGTTGTTGTTGTTGTTGCTTTTAAGCTATGTTCTTGTATATTTTAAGGTTGTTGTTTTTTTTTTTTTTTTTTTTTTTTTTTAGAAAAAAAGGGAGTTGTAGCTTCTTTTTGCTATGGTTTATTTTTCTTTAAAGGCCTTTTAGCTATGATCTTTTTATTTTAAACAAAAAAGTTTCTTTTGCTGTTTGTTTTTGTTATAAACATTTATAATTTGTTATGATTTTTTATACCTACATATTTATTGTACCACCACCACCAGCGCCTTTTACCGCCTGGTTAAAACTTATTTAATGAATCATCATTTGGCTTTAGTTCAATGTTTTTTTCTTCTATCTTTTGTTGTTTAATTTAACAAATAGCTTGTTGTTAAGCCTTTTATATGGTTTAAAACGGCTTTTGTTTAAGTTTCTTTTCTAAGCGCCAGCTTTTTTTAAAGTTAAATTTTTAACAAAAATTTTACTTATTAACAAAAATTTAAAATTTTTTCTTTTAAATTTTAATTTTTTTTTAAATTTTCTTTGGTTTTTCTACTAATTTTAAGGGATTTTTTCTTAATTTTGTAGGTCTTTTCAAAAAAGTACTTTTTTTGATACTTTTTTAAAAAAGCTTAAATTTGCTCGTTTAACATATTTTTATAAAATTTTCTTTATTATTTATATAAATTTTTGATTTTTTAACATTTTCAAAAAAGTACTTTTTTCGGTACTCTTTTTCTTAAGTCAAAATTTTCAATTTTTAAGTAATTTCAAGAGTTTTTCATGATTTTCTATAAAATTTTGTAATTTTTTAACATTTTGAAAAAGGTACTTTTTGGTTTTTCTTTTATTTTACACAAATTTAAGCAGTTTTTTTTTTGATATTTTTAATGTAACAATAAAATTTAAAAAGAAATTTGTTAATTTTTTTTTGTTAAATTAGCACAATTTCAACATTTTTGAAAAAAGTACTTTTTAGATACTTTTTTTCTTAACTTAAAATTTTCCATTTTCAAATCATTTCAAGAGTTTTTCATGATTTTCTATATAATTTTGAGATTTTTTGAACATTTTTAAAAAAGTACTTTTTTGGTACTTTTTGATTTTTCTGTTTTTTGACGCAAATTTAAGCAGTTTTCTTGAAATTTTTAATGAGATAATAATATTTAAATAAATATTTTTCATTTCTTTTGATAAATTTTGAAATTTTTTCAAAATTTCAACATTTTTGAAAAAAGTACTTTTTTGGTACTTTTTTTCTTAAGTCAAAATTTTTTGGTACTTTTTGGTTTTTCTGTTATTTTATGCAAATTTAAGCAATTTTCTTGAAAATTTTAATGAAATTATAGAATTTTTATAAAAATTTTATTACTTTTTTGTTAAATTTTTGTAAAATTTGTATAAAATTTGTGTAAAATTTGTATTTCTTTGTAGAAATTTTTTCAAATTTCTTTTCTTTAAAGTAAAAATAATTTCCTGTTTTTTCTACTTTTAATTACAAATTAAGTAATTAAGCTGTTAAATGTTGGTTTTAAATTTTCTTTAACAATTAAATTGTCATAATTTTTATTTCCTATAAGTGTGTGTGTGTGTGGTAAACAGTTATAAATCTTGGTGAACGTGAACCACTAGAGTATTTCAACTACATTTTTGTTTAAAACAATTTTGGTCTAAAACAGAGGCCTTTTAAACAAAAACACTTGTTGTTTTTTTATTATTGTTCATGATGAAATAGAGCTTACCATTTTTGTTTTAACTTAATTAACCATTTAAATACAAATGTTTTTTTTTACAGATTTTCTTTGTTGTTGTTGTTATAAAAGTGTCATATAATTATTAAATACTTGTTGAAGTTTAAGGTCTTTTTTGTGGTTGTTTTAAAAAAATTATGAAATTTTTTTATGGTTTAAACAAGTTGTTTTTTTTATTTGTTTTGTTTTGTCTTTATTGAAACTTAAACTCATAATTTAATAATTTTTATCTTTTTTTGTTAATTTTTAAAATTAAGAATCTTCGTTTTTTTGTCATAAACATTTAATTTATATTTTTGGTTTTTTTTTTTTTTTTGCTGATTATTGCTAATTTATTTAAAATGTTTATGGTTTTGTTTATAAAACTGTCATTTTTATTTTAAAAAAATTTATTAATTTTTAACAAGCTTGTTGATTTAATAAAAAATGTAAAACATTTTTGTTTTTATTTTCGCAAAAGAAGCTTCTTTTGTGTTTTATTAAATGATTTACAAATCTTTTAAGGAATTTTATTTCAATTTTATATGAAAATTTTAATCTTGTGTATGTTGTTGTTGTTGTGGCTGTTTTGTCTGTTAAATGGTCTGAGGTATTTGTAAGATTTTTTTTTTTTTGTATTTTTTGGTTCATGGTGTTGTTGGTAATGGTTGGTTGCTTGGTGGTGGCTGTTTGGCTGGTTCTTTAGAGTTGCAGTTTTTTTATATTTTGGTTAAATACCATATTGAAAGATTTATCGTCTTGTTGCAGAAGCTGGAATTTTTTTTCGCTGTTGGTATTTTTGGTGTGTGTGTTTGTTTTTTTCTTCTTGCTAACCAAACCAGACACACCACCAACTTAAAATCCAACAAGTAAAAGATCTAACCCAACAGCCAAACATCACCAGCCATAGCAAAATTTAAAAGAATTTAAACAAAATCTCTTTTTTTTAACAAAATTAAATAAAATTTTAAAATTTATGTTTGAAAAAAAAACCCAAAAAATATTTATTAAAATTTCCTTTTTTCTTCTCAACAGGTCAATACATCCGGTTTATTTGAATTACGTTTAAAATATTTCAAAAACGATTACGGTCGCGATAGTGAGGGTCACTGTTGTAGTGGCCAAACGGATACGGCGACGGGCAGATGTATTGGTGGTTGTAAAACACGGTTTCGGGTCTGTTTAAAACATTATCAAGCGAAAATCGATACAACATCACAGTGCACGTATGGTGATGTTGTAACACCCATATTGGGTGAAAATTCCGTTAATTTAACCGATACACAAACTTTACAAAATAAAGATTTCTCAAATCCCATACAATTTGCCTTCAATTTTGCATGGCCGGTAAGTATTTTTAAAGAAAAACTAACCTAATTTTATTCCACACACTTTCGCCTCTCTGTGTCTTTTACACCTCTTTTTTAAAAAAATTTCATATTTTAAAATCTATATTTAGAGTTCCCTTAGTTTTGAGTAAGTTTTTAGGCCCCTTTGCTTTAAATTTTAAAACAAAAATTATTATAATATTTGCTAGATATTTTTATGATTTTTATCTTTTTATTGATAAAAATAACTAAAAAAAAACCAAACGTGTGTGGTGGTGTCCTTGTATCTTTTTTTTATAATATTCATAACACAAAATATTACTTGAAAAAAAGCATATGCCCTGTGTTAAAAGAAATTCTCTATAATATTTGCACCAGCATATAGTTTTTGAGTGTAAAGCCGGGGGGAAATATGAGTTGAAAAACAAACAGGGTTGAATTTGACTTGAATTTTTTTTCGAAACATCTGTCAGCTATTAAGCATAAACTAACTTCTTACATACATATATACCACAAACCTAGAGTTTTAAAACGGAAAATATTGCTGCTGACAATGACGAGTTTTACGGCGACGTATTTTGTATGTTATATGGTGGTAATATTAGCGCGTGCGCGCATTTATAATGTAAATATTTAAAGTGACACATACATATAACTTTCATCCCCCTTTTTAAGGAGGAAAAAATATACGTTACTTTTTTTTCTTGGTTAAACAATTACAATTAAGATTTTTTTTTATAAAATTTTATTAAAAAACCATTTCTTGTTAAATTTCTTGGAAACATTTTTTAAAATTTGTGATTTTTCTTAAATTTCCCTTAAGGGAAATTTTTATTTTGGTTACCAGAAACAAAATTTTAATTAATTATTAATGCTCTTGATTAAAATAAACAAATTTTGTAATAAAAAAAAATTTCCCTAAAAATTTCCCAAAAGGGAAATTTTTTAAAAATCAACAGAAATCATTAAATTTGTTGTAAAATAAATAAAATTAAAAGAATTTTTAAGTTCTAGGCCTAAACAAAAATTTCCCTAGAACAAAAACTTTTTTTTAAATTCTTTAAATTTTTAGTTATTACATATTACAAAAATTATTAAAAAATTTTAAGTAAATTAAAAAAATGCTTGATTTAGTTTTAGGCTTACAATCTTAACATTTCTTTAAAAAAAATTTCAAAATTTAACATTTTTCTTAAATTTCCCTTAAGGGAAATTTTTATTTTGGTTACCAAAATCAAAATTTTAATAAATTATTAATGCTCTTGATTAAAATAAACAAATTTTGTAATAAAAAAAAATTTCCCTAAAAATTTCCCAAAAGGGAAATTTTTTAAAAATCAACAGAAATCATTAAATTTGTTGTAAAATAAATAAAATTAAAAGAATTTTTAAGTTCTAGGCCTAAACAAAAATTTCCCTAGAACAAAAACTTTTTTTTACAACAATTCTTTAAATTTTTAGTAATTACAAAAAATTATGGAAATTCTTTGAAATAAATTAAAAAAAATTGCTTTATATAGTTTTACGCTTACAATATTTTAAGTTATTTTAAAATAATTTTGAAAGGTTTTTAGTTGTTGCTAAAAAAAACTTATTGAAGCTTAAACAAAAACAAATTTAATTAAATATGAATATTTTATTTGTTTTGTTATAAAAACGCTTGACAGGAAATAGCTTAGACTAGCTAATTTTTTCACTTAATAAATTACAAAAAAAATTACTTACATTTGAAATGAAAAGTGTTTTTTTTTATACAAAGATCGCGTGTTTCAAGATGCTATATCAATGCGTCAACATCTTTACCGACACCAAAAGCAAAAAAAGCAAAAGACAGCAGGAGCTTTAAATTATCAATGACACTAAAAATGCTGCAATCCAACATACCAGACACCACAACCAACCCAGTCCCTTACATTATTTTAGGCGAAAAAAAAGCAAAAAGATCTATAATGGCTGCCAACATGCCGAGACCAAGAGACAGTCATCATATGTTCCAAAAATAACTTGTTGGTTTTTACTAAGAGAGCGAGTTGTTCCTTAAGAAAATAACATGCCAACCATGTAAATTATTTTTAAAAATACACCACACTTCAGATTAAAGTTCAAAAACATACAAAAAAAAAAAAAAAAACTCCTTCTGTTCATTCACTTACACTCTGCACACTCCCTTAAAACTAAAATACATAATGGCAAAATCTTTAACAATAATTTTAAAAGTCATTTTTTTATATATATAAATAGAACTGTTCAAACTGACAATTATAAATTTTAAGAAAAATTCTTTTAATTATAATTTAACTCATTTTGCTTCTAAACACGTGCTACGAACAAAACTCTACTATTTCCATAATCAAGTCGTTGCACATGCGCTTCAAAAAAAGAACCCCTAAGGGTTATTTTTCTTTCTTACTTACTTTAAATATGATTATGATGACAATACAATTATTGTGGCTATTTTGTTTGTAAATGACTTGGCATTTTCATCATGACCTTAACAACAACCACCATATAAAACTAAAGGTCTTAACATACCTAGACAGACGGACAAAAATACGTTATGAAAAACACAAAAACTAAACTAAAAACAGAACTCATTAGTTAAGTTAAGCTTGAGTGAATTTTATAATCTTTAATGTGTGTGCAACGGTTAAAAAGTTAATGGCTACCGCGTAGCTTTAATAAGATCCTCAACTATCTTAACATTTCTTTAGCCGAAGCAAGGTGTTGTTTGCAACTAGTTTTATTAAATTTAACCGGCAAAATTTGTTATTGTTGTTTTTTTATTAAAGAACTATTTCATGTTTTTTGTAATTTTTGTAGACTTGACTTTTAAAAACAATTTGCACTCAAGCGTTAATGTTGAAACAAAAAAATAAAAAGTTATGCTTGGCTTTTCTTTTCTTTAAAATTAAGAAGAGCTGCTCGCAACACGTGCTGTTACAAAATAATTTATAAATTGTTTTTGTGTATTTTTTTAAAAAGGGGAGTTTTTTTGTCTTAAAACAACTGAAGCCAAACGAAAGGAAATTGTTTATTATTCTTAATAATTTTAGGTGACAATGGTTGTTTTAAAATAGTTTTTGTTCTAGGGAAATTTTTATTTGCTTATAAATACAAAAACAACAATTTTCTAGGTTTTTAGAAAATTTCCCTTTTGGGAAATTTTTAGGGAAATAATTTTTAACACTATTTTTGTTAAGCTTTTTTAGTGAAATTATTAAATATAAAACAATTTTTAAGTTTTTTAAAGTATTTTATCAATTTAAGCTAAAATTTTTAAATTTTTAAAAATTTTTTTAAGAAATTTTGTTTGAAAAAAAGTTTTTGTTCTAGGGAAATTTTTTTTAGTAGTAAAAATTATAAACTAAAGACGTTTCTAAAACAAGTTTTCTTTTAGATTTCAAGGTTTTTAGAAAATTTCCCTTTTGGGAAATTTTTAGGGAAATTTTTTTTAACACTATTTTTGTTAAGCTTTTAAAAGGGTTTCTTGAATAAAAACAAATTATTAAGTTTTTTTTTTTAAAAATTTCTTTAATTTAAGCTAAAATTTTTGAATTTTTAAAAAATTGTTTAAAAAATGTTTTTGTTCTAGGGAAATTTTTTTTAGTTGTAACAATTAAAAAATTTTGATTTTTCTATGAGTTTTATTAAGGTTTTTATTAGATTTCAAGGTTTTTAAAAAATTTCCCTTTTGGGAAATTTTTAGGGAAATTTTTGTTATTAGCGGATTTGAAGAAAACTTTTTACAGACTTTTTAAAACTATTAAACATTTTGAATTTTTTAACAAAAATCTTAAGTTTTTCCCAAAAAATCGTTCATAATAACTAAAAAATTAAGGGAAATTTAACATTTAAAAACACCTTCTTTTTTTTAAAAAAAGACAAGTTTTATTAAAAGGAAATTTTTTGTTGTGTAAAATATCAATATAAAATCTTTAATTTTATTGCCTTAATTTTTTAATAGTTTTTTGTTTTTTTTTATAACTAAACCCACACTTTGTCATTTAACTAAATGAAAAACGAAAGTTTTTCTTTGATATACCAAAAAACAACGTAGTTAATTTGTCATTATTGTTTTTCAATATAAACTTTTTCTATACAATTTAACAAAATACTTTATCTAACTCTTGCTACAAGACACCTCTGCATTTTATTGCTATTTTTTAGCTCTTCATCATTATGCACAAGTATTTGTAACTGTCTTTGCCTGTTACAAGTCTGGTTTTTATGGTGTCATCTTTATACAATAGTTAGACACACACATGTATAGTAAAAATACTAAACATACTTGTAAGCAAGTGTGAATTGAGGGCGCTGCTTGTAAATGTAGTAGTAGAGAGTTAGTTTTTTTTTATATGCAGTTGTGCAGTGTCTGTCTGTCTGGTGTTATATAGAGATTGTGTTGTGTAGTATTTCATTTGCATATGAAATGCAATAAAATTGAAAACAAAACTTTGTATATGAATGATAATCATGATGTTTGGCTTTAGCAAAAAGCATACGTTTTTTAATACTACTGGTTATTTTTTAGTGGATTAGCGCCGTTCACCCCGTCGCTACATTAACTCTTGTTTATTTAGCATTTGTTCATTAATAGTGGGCGTTTGCTGTAGAAGACTATTTTGTAATATTGAAATTTTGTTTATTTCTTTCTATTAAGGCGTTAAATATAAATTTACATAAATTATTTATTAATAAATTTTCTTTCTTTTTTTGCTTTAACAGGGTACTTTTACTTTAATCGTGGAGGCTTTACATGATACCAACAATGATTCAAATGCTCGTTCTAGCAGTAAGTATACAATTTTTTCTGTTTAATTGATATCCTTTAAACCATATCCTGCTTCCTGTTTCTTTTTTTAAAAATTTTAAGCCAGAATTTTTTAAAATTCCTTTTAAAGTGTTGTAATTTAATATGTTTTTTTTTTTTTTAGTTAACACTTGTTTTTTGTTGTTATTTAGCTCTTCTGTTGTATACCCTTTCTTTTGAAAAAAAAAAACTAAAATGTTTGTTTTATAGAAATTTCCGGCCTTTTGTAAGGTTTTAAATATCTGTTTTTAAAGGGATAAACCTTTTTTTCTTTAGACTAAAAGCAAGCTTTAAGTAAGTTTAGGTTTTATGTTATTTTGATAATAAAACTAGAGTTTTTGTTCTAGGGAAATTTTTGCCTTAAGGGAAATTTTCAAAATTTGTTAATTTTCTTAGTTAATTAAACAATTTAAAACATTTTTATGTTATTTAGAAAATTTCCCTTTTTTGGGATTTTATTATTTTTAAATTTAAAAATTTGGTTAATTTCTGGGAAAATTAATGCATTAAAAGCATTTTTTATGTTATTTAGAAAATTTCCCTTTTTGGGAAATTTTTTTCTTTAAGGGAAATTTTGTTTTTTTTTACAAAATTTCAAATTTATGTTGATTTCATTAAAGTTTAATGCATTTAAAATTTTTCTTAGCCTAATTAACAAAATTTCCCTTTTTTGGGAAATTTGGTGATTTTTAATAAAATTTCAATTTTTTTTTTAAATTTCTTTGAAAATTTATCAAAAATGTTCACTTGTTTTATAAAATTCCTTAAAATTCCCTTTTTTGTTACTTTGTTTGATTCTTCAAAAGAATTTTAATTTAAATTAATATTGTTAAAAGTAACTACCTTCCTTTTTGGCTTAAACAGACTTTGGTATCCTGCTGGTTTTTTTAACTTAAATCTTCTTTTACATCCTTTTTTTTTTGAACAGATTTTTATCTACAAAATTGTTGCTTGTTGTTGTTGGTTGGATTTGTTAGTTTGTTACTTTGATGTAATACAAAAAAGAGGAAAAAATGTTAATCTCTTCTTTTTTGGCCTGTTAAACGTGTTGTCAAGGATTAATTTCATTTATTTTAAACGTTTTTCATGTTTAGATCTCCCGCATATAGCAAACAGACAAACCAGCCAGCCAGAGTGTTTAACACATACAGGTTTGTTGCTTAAGTCTTTC
Organism: Lucilia sericata; assembly: GCF_015586225.1. Lineage (NCBI taxonomy): Eukaryota > Metazoa > Arthropoda > Insecta > Diptera > Calliphoridae > Lucilia > Lucilia sericata. Next base: position 80,715 of record NW_023994176.1, on the reverse strand, counting down.
GTTTTTTTGACTTTTTATGTTGTTTTCGGTTTATTTGTAAAGCTGCCTTGCAAGTTTACGCCTGTCGAACTGTGTTTGTCTGCAACAAGTTTTGTGTTTTTTAAAGCCACAAAAAAAGATTTTGTTTTTGTTTTTTTTGGGAAAGAATCGTTAAACCTTTAAATATCCTGTGAGTTTAAAAGATGAAGATTTTTTTATTGTTATTTTTTTTTTGTATAACCATTATAACAATTAATCTTTGCCAATGCCAATGTTGTTAACAAAACCCTCTTTGTATGTGTGTGTATGGTAAGTGTTTGAGTTGTTTGACTTAAAATGCCTTGTATTAGTTCGTGTTAAATGTTTATCTTTTAATTTTTATTTTAAATTTAAAAGAATTTGTTTTGGTATAAGGGTTAGGTTTGGGAAAACATTCCTTTAATTATTTTAGTTAAATTTTTTCTGGCAATAGTTTTATCTGTTTAAGTGTCTAACTGTCATTTTAAACCACATTTTATAATTATGTTTTTTTGCTATTTCTAACACTCATTTTTCCTAGTTTCTATGTTAAAAGTGCGTTCGTAAAACTTGCATTAGAAATAACCAGCATGTGTGTTAATTTTTGCACTCAAGCGTCAAGCTTTAAAATTGTTTAAAGAGATAACGTTAAATTTTTTTTAATATAAAAGTCTAAGTCTATGAAAATGCTTGGAAAAAATAACTTACATATTTTAGTTTTTCTTTTTTTTTTTTTTCTAATAACCTGTCATACCACCATATTACTAATACCTAAACAAATGAATTTGGCGCACACACACACATACACATACTGTGTTTGGCTTAGCACCCAATTTTATAATGCTGCAAATGCCACGCAAAAATATTTTTCTTTTTCTGCTTAAAAGTGTCACTTAAGTTTTTAGACTCAACTGATGTGGTTGTTTAAGTTCTCCTTTTTTTTTGTTAACAGGTGGATAGTATAGAATTTGCTTAATTTAAAAGGCATTAGTTTAATCTTTTTAAGATTTTAAAAAATCAACAACCAGTTTTTTTTTTTCAAACAGAAAATTCCTTTTTATTAGATAATTTATAATTTTAGGGAAATTTAGCTAAAATTAAGAAAATTTCAAAGAAATTTTGTTTTTTTTTAAACCTTTACATCGATTTTCTATACATTTTTAGACTTTTTTAAAAAATTTCCCTAAATTTTTGAAAATTTCCCTTTTGGGAAATTTTTAGGGAAATTTTTTGTAACAGCATTTTTCTGCTTTAGAACAATAAGGCTTCTAAAAAATAACAAAATTTTCAAATTTGAACAATTTTCAAAAATTTCCCTTAAGGGAAATTTAAGTAAACTTGAAAATGTTTAAGGAAATTTACTAAAAAAAGCTTTTATCTAATTTAAAATTATTTTCTATAAATTTCTAGCTTTTTTTAAAAAAATTTCCCTAAAATTTGGAAAATTTCCCTTTTGGGAAATTGTTAGGGAAATTTTTTTTAAAGGCATTTTTTAACTTCTAAACAATAATGCTTTTATAAAATAACAAAATTTTGAAATTTCAAACATTTTCCAAAATTTCCCTTAAGGGAAATTTGAGAAAAATTGAAAATTTTTAAGGAAATTTTACACAACTCCTAAGCCAACTTTAAAATTAGCTTTAAAACGGGAATTTTTTTTATATTTTTCTTAATTTTTTTAGATTTTGTTTTTTAATTTTTGTTAATTTTTTCAAATTTTTCTTAATTTTTTAAAATTTTTAAATCAAATTTCTTTAAATCTTTTATTTAAATAACAAGTTTGCCTTTCTTAAACCAAAGAAAAACTTTAACAATTTTATTATTGCTTCTTTAACATTGCGGGAGATTTTTGTTATTTTTTTTCCATATTTCTTCTTACACTTTTGCTTAAAGACCAGACCTTACGTTTTTTTTTTTTTTGTTTTGTATTATTATTATAACTTTTTGTTGTTATTGTTGTTTTAGCATATTTCTTTTCAAACTGTTTTTATTACATTTTGTATCTCTTATGGTTTTTGCTGTTTAAAATACATTCATATAGCCATATACCACATGCAACCATTCAACCAGTCATGCACCTGCAATTTACTTTATAGACCATGGCAAGCAAAAAGGCAACTTGCCACTTTTAGCATTAAACCTAAAGAAACCAACAACAGCAACATCATCCAAACAACACTTTAAGTTAATAACAAATATGCTTATAGAGAATTGAACTCGTTCTACTCTCTGCCTCTTGTTCGCTCTCTCTCTCTCTTCTAACTTAAGCTTAACTTAAAACATAAATGAGGTACAAAAAAAAAACCAACACAACACCTGAATAATATTGAATATTGTTGTTTGCAGCAAGTATGTTGTGATCAGTTGTTGTTATTGTTGTTGTTTTGTTTAAAATGTTGTCGTTGGTTTGTTTAACAAAAACAAAAAAAAATTGTTTATATATTTAAACATTTTCTTTATTGTTGTTGCAAATTGCAAGCCATACAAAAACTGTTTTTTTTATCTATTTCTTAGTTTTTCTGTTATTTTTCTTTATTAATGTTTTTTGTTGTTATTGTTTTTTCTTTAATTCTTTTGAAAACTCGTGTGCTCAGAGTGTGTTTAAAGTACGTTCAAAGAAATTGTTGTTTTTTTTTTTCTTAACAAAATTATTTTTATAAAATTAAAATTAACTTAAGATTTAAAAAGAAACTGTTTTAAAAGATTTTTATCTAAATTCTTTTCCCCAAAAACTGCAGTTAAAAATTGGTTATACTGCTTAATGTTTTTTAAAGACCAGCCTCCTTTTTTTTTTTTTGTTATTCTTCTTCGGTTGCAGGCCTTTTTTTTCTTACTTTATACATTCCCACTAATGTTTCATAATTAATCTTTTTTAAATAATAACCTGCTTTATTTTATACCTTTAAGTATTATCACTCTAGCCTGGGAATTTTTCGTTTAAACTAATGTGTTTTTTTTCTCTTCTTTCTTTTTTTTGTAGATTTGTTGATACAACGTTTATCGGTGCAACAAGTTTTGGAAGTATCACCCGAATGGAAAACAAATAAATCTGAATCACAATACACTTGGTTGGAATATGATTTTCGTGTTACTTGTGATCCTCATTATTATGGTGCGGGTTGTGCTAATCTCTGCCGGCCTCGTGATGATCAATTTGGTCATTATACTTGCTCGGAAACGGGAGAGATTATTTGCTTGTCGGGCTGGCAAGGAGATTATTGTGATAAACGTAAGTATTTGCTTTTTTTTTAACAATTTAAGCCATTTAAGTTCCAAAAAAGTACTTTTTTTTTAAATTTTTGTTTCAAAACATAAAATTTGTCTTTTATTTTAAATTTTCTTTAAATTTGAAGATTTTTAAGCAAATTTTTATTCATTTAAAAACAAAAGTACTTTTTTGTTACTTTTTCAAAAAGTACCAAAAAAGTACTTTTTTAAATTTTTGTTTAAAATCTCAAAATTTTTTTAATATTTTAAATTTTCTTTAATTTTGAAAATTTTTAAGTTAAATTTTATACATTTTGGACATTTTTTAAAAAGTACCAAAAAAGTACTTTTTCAATTTTATACTAAAAATGTTAAAATTTTCATAAAATTTTAGGTTTTTCTTAGGTTTTAAGTTTTTTAAACAGTTTTTCATTTTCAAAATAGTACTAAAAAAATACTTTTTTGATTTTTTAGTTAAAATCGAGAATTTTTTAAATTATAGCTTTATTATTAGTTTTTCTAAGTTTTAAGCAGTTTTGTTAGGTTTTTTTTTAACATATTTAAGCATTTTCTAAAAAAGTACCAAAAAAAGTACTTTTTTGTTTTTTTAGTTAAAATCGAGAATTTTTTAGATTTTAGCTTTATTATTAGTTTTTCTAAGTTTTAAGCAGTTTTGTTAGGTTTTTTACTTTTCTAAAAAAGTACCAATAAAAGTACTTTTTTATTTTTGTTTAAAACTAAAGATTTTTACAAAATATTAACTTTTAAAACTGTTTGCTAGGAATTCTACAGAATTAAAGCCATTTTTTGAGAGTTTTAGCTAATTTTTAAAAAAGTACCAAAAAAGTAGTTTTTTTGATTTTTTAAAAAATTTAGTTTTCTTTGCAAATTTTGTTGCTTTTATTAGTTTTTAGCAATATTAAGCAGTTTTGTTATATTTTTTTATATTTTTAAGCATTTTCTAAAAAAAAGTACCAAAAAAGTACTTTTTTATTTTTGTTTAAAACTGAAGATTTTTGGGTTTTGTTCAAATTTTGATTATTTTTTTCAAATTTAGGTTTTGTTTCTTTGTCATTTAACTAAAGCAGCTGTATTTTTTAATAGTTTTTTAATTTGTGTGTGTGTGTGTTAAACAAAACCTGTTTTCTCTTAATTTTTTTACTATCTAAAGAGGTGTGTAATCAACATCCGTCATTCAGTTCAAGATAATTTTCATTATTTATCCCTTAAACACAAATACACACACTCAAACAAAATACCCCAAAATACCAGCCATCAAAAAAATACCAAATTATCCAAAAAAATCCTCATCCTCTTAGTTAAAAAAAGGGTCTTGCACTACTAAAACTACTGCTACTACTACTACTGCTGCTGTTGCTGCTTACATTAATAAGTTTGCTGTTGCTATAGCAGTTTCAAGTAGTTTGTTAAACACACACTTCCTTTTTAACAAACAGGTATTTTTTATAGCATTTTTTGTTTTCGTTAAACCGTCATGGTATAGGTAAATAAAGGGATCCATCCTAAGGAGTTCTTTTCATTTACAAAAAAAGCAAACTCATCTTCATCATCATCATAATGATCATCATAACACAATGATCTCTTTGCTATAAACTTAACAACATTTTCAGGCTTAAATGCTGTGTTTAAACAGCAGTAGTTGTTATAGTAGTGTTGGTGTTGGAGTTTGTATGGTGTTGGTGTATATGATGATGATGATTTTTACCTGCCTTACAAGCCTCCCAATACCCTTGACAGTCCCTAATGCTGGCGTGGGAAGATTTTTACTGCCTTTTTCTTGAATTTTTGTTTAGCTGTTTTGTGGTGTTAGTGTGTATGTGTGTGAGTTTTCTGCTGGCTTGTTTATAAGAAAAGAGTATCTTTTCACTCTCCTTGAAAGCAAACCTGGTTTGATTCCTCTTTAAAAATTTATAAAAAAGGTTCTTTTCTGTGTTTAGAGTTTAATTTTTTGGTAGCCCAAGCATGGCTTTTGTTCTTTTTTTGGAGGGGGGTTTAATACACAAACGGATGCTGTTTTTGTTTAAAATTTCTAATATTTGTTTGATTTCTTTTCTGTTGTTTTGGTTAAATGTTTTCTTTTTTTGTTTTAATGAAAAAATAAAATTTTCTCACACACAACCTAAAAATGTTTGTTATCAATTTTTGTGTTGTTTGTGTGTGTGTTTTTTAAGGTTTTGTTTAATTTATGATAACAAAACCAAGAATCTTTTACAAATTATTGATTGAAACCAGTTCTTTTAAACAGGAAAAACTTATGTGAATGACATTTCAAAAATAATAATAAGAATTCATTAGAAATTTATTGAATATTTTATACTTTAGCTATAATTACTATTTAATTTGTTTATAGGAATTTTTTCAAAATATTTGTTAAATCATTCAAATTGATTTGCTTTTTTCAAAATATTTAAATTTTTGTTTAAAAAATATGACTAAACAAAAATTAGGTTTCTAAAATTTAGAGAAAAAAACATTTTTTTAAATTTTTAAAAATTTAGTGAAAGTCTTTTTTTTTTTTTTTGTTCAAAAGAAAACATCTCCTTGAGGGCGTGTGAAAATTTTTTGTCTTCCATTAAAAATTTCATATGTTTAGCTATAATTTAAAATTGCCAACTATTTGCAAAAAACTCACTTAACCAGTATTCACTTTCTATGCTGAACTATTATAAAGCTAAAAAGCATTTTACCTTTATAAACTCTCAAGAAAACCTGAAATTTTCTTAAGAATTTTCAATTTACTTTACTCCCTAAACCCCCTCTCTTTCTGGGCTTAAAAAAAGATTTTCTTTTCTAAAACTGCTTCTCATCAGCCGGCTTCTTTAGTGCTATAGAAAGAAGAAAAAAAAAACTTATTGAATGAAAATCTATAAAAATGTTTTAAAACCAGTCCTTTTTAATTTGAAGTTTGAAGTAAAGAATTCTTTTTTTTTATTTCGTACATATTGCTGTTTCCACGGCACGTTTTCTGTTTATGGCTTTAAAGCAAAAAAAAAAAAAAAAAAACAGAAATATTAAAGAAGGGCTTTAAACAGATGCTTTTAAACGTGTTCTTTGCTTTACAATATCTTTCTTAAGCCATTTTTGTGTTTAATGTTACAAACCTCTGTGAAGATCATGGGATCTTTTTTCTTTAGCCTCTCCAGGATTGCTAGCTTTTCTTTGGTTTGTTAAGATTTATTTTATAGTTTTAGCAAATTGTTAATATTAGTTTTTTTACACTTTTGTTAACTTTATTTAAAAAAAATTTTGCATATTTTTTAATAATTATTTAATTTTATTTTAATTGAAATTTTTTCTTTCTCTTTTTTTTAGCCAAATGTGCCAAAGGTTGTGAACATGGTCATTGTGATAAACCCAATCAATGCATGTAAGTATTTTTATAAAAAATATCAAACACTTTTCTTAAATTTCTTTTCCGAACAAGAGAATTCTGTTGCCCCTTTTCAAAATCCCAAATTTTGTTGAAACTTTTAAAATTTTTAACAATTTTTCTATAGAAATTTATATTTTATCTAAAAAACTTTCTTAAACCTTAAAAAAAAGAAGTAAAATCCCCAGCTTTTTTTTACTAAAAGTTTTAAAATATAAAACCTAACCTAAAATTATGGTAAATTTTAAGATTTATCTCATTTTTTCAACAAATTGTTAAGAGTTTTTGCTTATATTTGTTTAAAATTTTATGTAATAACAAGTTTTCTTTATAAAGTTTAAAACTATACCTTAAACTTAGCTTTCTATTAGTTAAAATTCTTAAAAAAATAATTTTAAAATTTTTGAAAAAAATTTCCAAAAAATTTTGATTTTATTTTTGTTTTTACTCAAAATTTAAAGAAATTTTTTAAACAAAAATCTCTAGAAATGGTTAATTAACAACTCTACTATTTACAAACACCAAAATTTGGCTAAACTTCGAATTTTTTCCAAAGTTATTTACAAAATTATAACATAACCTAAAAAAAAAAAAATTTGAAAAAAAAAATCTGAAAAAATTTAATCTTTGTTTTGTTTTTACTCAAAAGTTTTAGAAAGTTTTTAAACATAAATCTTTAAAACTGCTTTATAAACATGTTTACTTTAGTTTAACACCAAAATAAGGCAAATCCTAAGCTTAAATCCAAAGTTCTATCAAAAAATGTAACATAACCTCAAAAATTTATTTCAAAAAAAAAAAAAAAAAAAAAAAAAAAAAAAAGTAAAAAAATTTCAAAATAAAAGTTTTTAAATTAAAAATTTTGTTTATTTTCGTTCATTATTTTTGGTTTTAAGCTAAATTTATAGCTAATCTTCAAAAATTTAACAAATTTTTGATATTAATTTTTTAAAAATTTTCTTTCTTTTTAAGAATTTGTAAGAATAAATGTTACAATTTTGTAAAACTAACGGCCTTTAAAAAATCAATTACTTTGCTTTGTTTTTGTTCTTTATAACCAAACCCTACCTTTATTTCAATTTATTTTATTTTTTTTTTTTTTTTGAAATGTGGTCTATTTGTTTAAACGTTCAAGAATCCGTGGCTTCTTTTTTTTCAAACATACAATATTTCTGGCTTACCCAAGTCTCTTCTTGTTTTATTAATATTGACTAAGTGTGTTTGAGTTAAAAAAAAAAGTATTCAAAGTGTGGGAATGTTTTAATAATTCTACACACACAACATGTCATAAAATCAAACAACTTTACTTACAAATAATAAAGTACCATACACACACAAATTTAAACGGACAGACAGACATATAAATGGAAAGACGGACACAGTTTTAAACAAAGCAATTTTTTTGAAAACTAAAATAGTCAGTCATATGTTTAAGAGACAAGTACTTTATTTGGTTAAAATTGTCTTTAAAGTTACGCCTGGTTTAAGGGGAAATAATTCTTGTTTTCTGTTTTATTTAGCCAATATTTGCATACAAATTATAATAATAAGATATTTTTTTGTTAAATATTAATAGGTGAAGGCTTTTTGATTTAAATTTCAAATTAAAGAAAGTTTTTTTTTTTCTTCTTAAATAATTTCTTAATTTTTTTCTTGTGTGTTTTTTAACCAATAAATTGCCTGAAAATTATTTTGCAAACTTAATGTGTGATTTCCGTTTGAAATTTAAACTTCATCTCTGTTATATTAGGTAGAGGCTAAGAAGATATAAATTCTAATAAAAACCACAAAATTGCTAAAATCAGCAATTTTCAATACTTTTATAAAAAAAGCAAAAAAAAAAATATATAAAAATAATAAGAAACTTCCCACTTTGTTGCTTTAACAGAGAAACTACAACAAAGTATTTTGAATTCCTAAGCTAAGCAAAGTGTTAATTTACACCTGGTAGTTTATATTTTTTCAGTTAAATAAAGATGTTTTAAAATTTTTTTTTTAAATTATGGGAATATTATTTTTTGTAATAAAAAACTTTTTTTTAAATTTCTTTCTTTACACATTCCTTTGTTTAAATCATAAAAAAAAACGAAAAACGATACAAATTATATTTAAACCATTTACATTTGTCATTAATTTTATATTCTTACTATAAACTAAATTCTGTTTAATAAAGTGTTTGTTGCCCTTTTCAGTGGAAACTTAAAACACTATTTTATTTTATTAAAAAAAAAATACTACTTTAGTTAGGTGTGTCATTTTTTTATTTTCAGTTTCTTTAACTTTAATATTTTAGTTGCATTCAAAGTCGATGTCTTGTTAGTTTTATTGTTTTTGTTGTTATATGTATGTATTTCTAATGAGAGAGGAGTGTTATTTATGACTGTGTTTTAGATATATGCAAAAAAAAAAAAACTTTACAAAACTATTTCTTTTCATATAAAAGTTCACACACAATTTTGTAAAACTAAAGCGCCAAGATGGACAGACAGACGGACACTCAGAAAACTCTTCATGATGATCTGGATTACAACAAAAATAGACTGAACAAAAAGACATTTTACTTTAGAGTAAATTTTGTCAAAATTTTATTAGTTTTTAACATATTTCTTTAAAAAGAAAGAAAATTTAAAATTTTTTTCCCAATTTTTCAATTTTTTTTTCAAAATTCGATTTTTTTAAAAAAAAATTTTGAAAATTTTTGAATTTTTTTTAAAAGAATTTTGCTATTTCAGTTTTCTTTTACAAAATTTATTCAAATTTTCAAAATTCTAAAGCTAAATCTATTATAAACTCAAAAAACTGAAATTTGAGGATAAAATTTGTTCAAAACTTTCAAAATTTTTTCAAAAAATTTTAAAGAAATTTTTAAATTCAAATGTTTTCTTTAATATTTATAAAAAATTTCAGTAAAACTAAACTTATTTTCAAAATTCTAAAGCTTAATCCAAAATAACTTCAAAAAACTAAATTTTTATGTTAAATTTTTTTTTCAAAACTGGAAAATATTCAAAATTTTCTCAAAAATTTTAAAGAATTCTTTTGAATACAAATGTTTTCTTTAATATTTATACAAAATTTTACTAAAACTAAACTTATTTTCAAAATTCTAAAACAAAACCAAATATAAACTTAAAAAATCTGCATTTCAAGGTTAAAATTTGTTTCAAAACTTTGCAATTTCAATCGTTTTTTACTAAAAATTCTAACTATTTTAACAATATTTTTCAAAATTCTAAAGGAAATTGAAAAATAACCATAAAGAACTCCATTTTATGTTTAGTATTTCTTCAAATTTTCAAAATTTTTAAAGAAATTTGAAAAAAATTAAAAAATTTTGAAACTTAAGCTTAAAAGTTAAAAGTTTTTCTTAAGCTTTTTTTTTCAATTCAATTTTAAAAATAAACTTAAAAACTTAATGTTAAGTTTATAAATTTTACAAATTTTCAAAATTTTTAAAGAAATTTGAAAAAAAATGATAATTTTGTAAGCTTTTAAGCTTAAGTTAAAAGTTTTTCTTAAGCTTTTTTTTCAATTTCAATTAACCTTTAACCTTTTTTCAACAAATTCCTCGCTTAAATTTTGAATTTAAATTTGTTACTTTTTTTTAGCTAAAAACAACAACAACCACAATAAATTTCTTCTAACACCCACTACACATCTTAATTAATTTTAATAATAATTTTTAATTAAGCTTAAGCTACAGTTTAATACCATAACGCTTACATTACAGCAACTACAACAATATTATTTTGTTTTTTTTTTTTTTCAATTTCTTATTTAAAAATAAGTTGTTGTATCTGTTATAAATGACACAGAGACTGGTTTCCTTTAAAACAAAACCCCCTCCATCCCATATAAAGAGTGTCTTTTTGAAATGGTTTTAAATTAATCGTGAGAAATAATTTGCAAAAATGGTCACATACAAACTCGGGCACACAACACACACACACTAACTATAAAGCTTTCCTCTGTTAGACCCCCACCACTGCTGCCACATTTCCAGTAAATTTTTTTTTTTTTATTTAAAAAAAAGTGTGTGCATTTCTTTGCAATTTAAAGTCAGAAACCTATTTAAATATTTTCTTTATTTTTTTCTTATTAAAAGTATTCTTTAAGATTAAAATACTTAAAAGATTTGTTTGTTAGTTTCCCCCTTTTTTTTGAGAAATTATTTTTATTTTAACAAACGTAACAGACTTTTAAGTTGTCATGTTAATTTACGCTTGTCTGTTTTCGTTTGCCGGATTTTTTCCCCCAAATGCAGCAGTTTTCAAGAACTTGCAACAGAAACAGGTGATTTGTCTTCTTCAAGGCCTTTAACACTGCTCAAGATTTCATTTATAGTTTAGCTTAAGGGTTTTTAAAACGGTTTCAAATATTTAACATTTTGATTTATTTGCATTTTTCATTGATTTCTTTTGGATTATTATGCTGCTCAAGTGTGTGTGTGTGACTTTTCTCATTTGGGATGCTACAATTCGTTTTGCTTAATAAACTTAAAAACTCAAAAAACCATTCACCTTTAAGTACCCACAATGATTTTTTTTTTCTTCTTTGTGTAAATTTTTTGTTTGTCCAAAAAATTGCTTGAGGCTATTATTTTTTTTATTTTGGGTTGTGTGTATAATTTTTTTTTTGTATTATATTTTGATTTAATTAAATGAAGCATTATAAATTGTTTGAATGGAAAAAACTCGTGTTAATGAAGTGATCTTGTTAAAGAAATCAATTTGCAATACTTTCAAAATATGTCAAATGTATCAAATTTATCATAAATTTTTCGTTTAAAAAAAGACAAATAAGGTCAACTAAAGTGTGTGAAATTTTTTAAAAAATTTCTACCCAAAATTTGCTTTGATGTTTAAGCGGAAATCAGCAACGTAATTAGTTTAAATTAGGGGAAGGTTCTCTTCTTAATCTAACTCTCTTTGCTTTCATTTGTAACTAAACAAAAGCAATAAAAAAGTTCTCTGCTCTTAAAACCAAATTTTTATTTGTTAATACTCTCTTTAGCTTAAAACAGTGTTAGACCAAAAGCTCTTTCTCCTCCTTAACTGTTTTAAAACAGTGTTAGGCCAAAAGCTCTCTCTCTCTCTTTAACTGTTTTAAATTCGTCTTAAATCTTTTTATATTTTTGTTAGTTTCTCTCTTTTTAGTTTAAATTAACGTTAAGCAAATGACTCTCTTCTAAGTTGTATATCTAAAAAGAGCTTATTTAACACTCTCTGCTCTTACCCACTCTAAATTCTCTTTATACTCTCTTTAGCTTAAAACAGTGCTAGGCCAAAAGCTCTCTGTCCTCCTTAACTGTTTTAAAACAGTGTTAGGCCAAAAGCTCTCTCTCTCTCTCTCTCTTTAACTGTTTTAAATTCTACTTAAATTATATGATATTATAATTAGTTTCTCTCTTTTTAGCTTAAATTAACATTAAGCAAATGACTCTCTTATAAGTTTTATATCTAAAAATAGCTTATTTAACACTCTCTGCCCTTACCCTTTTTAAATTCTCTTTAAACTCTCTTAAATCATTTTATTTGCTCTTTAAAACAAACCTTATACTTATATTTTATTCCCTTCTCTCTCTTTTTAGTTGTCAAGCCGGCTGGAAGGGTCCTCTCTGCAATGAATGTGAAGCCTATCCCGGTTGTGTACATGGAACATGTTCCAAACCTTGGGAATGCATTTGCAATGAAGGTTGGGGTGGTTTGTTCTGTAATCAAGATTTAAACTACTGCACTAATCATCGTCCCTGTCAAAATGGTGGCACCTGTTTCAATACTGGTCAAGGACTCTACACCTGCATGTGCCCGCCTGGTTTCAATGGTCCCGATTGTCAAAACGAAATCAATTCGTGCAGTGAAGAAAATCCCTGTCAAAATTCTGGCACCTGTATTGAAGATTCCTCGAAACGTGGTTATAAATGTGAGTGTAAGAAAGGCTGGTCGGGTCGTTTGTGTGAGGATAAAGTTATCACTTGTGCCGATAAACCCTGTATTCATGGTTCCTGTCGCGATTCTACTAAGGGTTTCCAGTGTGAGTGTCCCAATGGCTATAGCGGTAATATGTGTGAAATACATGTTGATACCTGTGCCCCCAATCCCTGCCAGAATAAGGGTACCTGTTTGGTTTCCTCTAATGGTTCGCCTAAATGTCAATGTCCCAGTGGTTTTACCGGTGCCTTGTGTGAGGAAAATATTGATGATTGTCAAGGTAATCCCTGTGAAAATGGTGGCACCTGTATAGATTTGGTGAATAAATTCAGATGTCAATGTGTACCCGGTTTCTTTGGTTCTCTGTGCTCCGATAAGGTGGACTTGTGTTTAACTAAACCCTGTGCTAATGGTGGCACCTGTACCAATCTCAATAATGATTATCAATGTGCCTGTCGTGCGGGTTTTACTGGTAAAGATTGTTCGGTGGATATAGATGAATGCAGTTCGGGTCCTTGTCATAATGGTGGTACTTGTGTTAATCGTGTTAATAGCTTCCATTGTGTGTGCGCCAATGGTTTTAGGGGACAACAATGTGATGAAGAATCTTACTCTTCAGCGACTTTTGATGCTAGACAGTATGAGGCTACTACCCAGGCAAGAAGTGATGGTTTAACTAGTGGCCAGGTGGTATTGATAGCCATACTGTCGGTAGCCATGCCTTTGGTGGCGGTAATAGCTGCCTGTGTAGTCTTCTGCATGAAACGTAAACGCAAGCGTGCCCAAGAAAAGGATGATGCTGAGGCTCGTAAACAAAATGAACAAAATGCGGTGGCAACTTTACATCACAATTCAGCCGGTTTATCTAGTGTAGCAGTAGGCGCTTTGGGTGTCAAACGAGGCTCTAGCTCAGGTCTTACCTTTGACAATTCCAATCCCAATATTATCAAAAACACCTGGGATAAATCGGTTAACAATATTGCCAGTTCCGGTTCTACCGATGAATGCTTAATGAATACTTCACTCTATGGCGGTGCTTTAGCCAATTATGCCGCAGACAACAATGCCAATTCCGAATTCTGTGGTGTAGGACAAATACAGCCCTTACAAAGAGCCAAATCACAAAAACAACTTAATACAGATCCCTCTCTCATGCATCGTGCTTCCCAATTGATGGGAGCTGTAGCAGGCGGTTCACACAACAGCGCTACACATGCACCTACCAAAGACTATGGAGCCAGCTCTTCGAATACAGAGAATAGCAAACGAATCTCTGTGCTGGGCGAAAGTGCTTACTGTTCCCAAAGGTGGCCTTCGTTAGCGGCCCAAGGTGTGGCCGGTGGCTGTGGTTCCTCTAGCAGTGCGGCGGTTTCGTCTACAGCTCAAAGATCTATAGTTTGTGGCACTCCTCATATATAGAAGAACCTCAAGGCAGCAAACAACACTCATTTTTAGGAACAAATTTTAGGTGTAAAGTTAAAGAAAAAAACAAGATTTAAGGAAACCAAGCGCTGTTGAATATTTTTATAGATTTTTTTATAAACCACACAAAACTACTCATTAAATTTTAATTTTCATCCTCTCTCTCTCTCTCTCTGCTAACACTTTTGCTCATTTCCTGCTGTCTTTTATTTACTCACTGTCTCTTTTAAACTTTTGCTTTTAATATTAAAGAGTATTTTGAATATAAAACTATTTTTTATATAAGTTTAAAGTTAAAAAAAACAAGGACTGATTTATATGAAAATTAATAACAATTTTTTTTTTTTCTCTAAATAAAACTAAAAACTATGGTGTATAATTAAAATAAACATAATTTTCTTTAAAAACAAAAACCATTAAGTAATTTACATTAACTAAAAATAATAATATACACACATTCCTTTACTCTTAACTTTTCTCTTAACAAATTGAAGCTGATAATTTTTTTTTATGTAAAAAAATCTTACTTTTTGTTATAACAAAGCCAAATAAAAGACAAAGCTTCAATTTAACAAAATCTTCTTAATCTTTTCCTTGCCCCTACCCACTTGACGCATGTTTTAGTTCCAAAAAAAAGAAAAAAATCTTAAAATATGTTTTGTAAATAATTCTCTTTTTCACTCTCTCTCTCTCTGTCTGCCTCTTTAATTTTTTTTAGCTTAGTTAGTTTTATATAAAAGCTCTTTTTTATGCAAAGAGCTGTTTACTGTAAATATTAGTTTTTAATTTTATTATAATTTAATATTAAGTTTATTTTTAATTAAAAAAAAATAATATCTTTGAAAAATTGGAAAAAAAACCGTAAAAAAACCTTGACTTAATTAACTATTTGTATACAAAATATTAATTATTTTTTTTTAGTTTGTAAAAGTTTATTTTTTATATAATTTTTTTATATAGTTTAATTTAATTTCTTTATAAAAAAAAAAACAAATTGCAAAACAAACGAAGACACTAGTTATTTATATTTAAACAAAAAATGAAAATTGATAAAAAACATTTTTTACTAATTTTTTTATTATAAATTTATTTTTTTAATAAAACAAAATTATTTTTTTTTTCTTTTATAATTTTTTAAATATTTTGTTTTAAAATTTTCCTTGATAAAATTAAAAAAAAAAAACTGAAAAAACACACAATAAATTTTATGTATTAAAAAAAAAATTACAAAAAAAAACTAAAAATCTTTTTATTTAAAAAAAAATCCTAACAAAAGTGGGCAAACAAAACAGGGTTTGAAAAAAAAAAACAAAAAATTATTATTTAAACAAAATTGTTCAAAAAAAACTTTTTTGTTCACCCATTTTTGTTTTAATTTTTTTTTCCCCCAAATAAGTCATATTTTTAAAATTATTATTTCTACTTCTACTTTTCTTTTATATATTTTTTTTTTTAATTTTTATAAATATACATTTTAAACTAAACTGCTGTATATTGAATTTATTAATTTTTAAGTCTAAATTAAAAAGAAAAACTGGAATTTAAACTTAAAAACAAACTCAAAATATATAAATTATTACAAAAAAAATTTATATAAATTAAAAAAATCTATTGTGTTGTTATTTTTTATACATATTTTCTTAAAAAAAAATTATTTAGTTTGATCTCAAGGTTAAAACAAAACATATACATAAAACTAAAAATTATTTAAAACAAAAGGGAAGACAATTTTCATTAAAGAAAAACCAATAAAAAAAAAAATAAATATAAAGCAAAAGGTTCCTCATTAGTGTAAAATTATAAAAAAAAACTTTAAAATTAATGAAAAAATTTTAAAAAATTTATATATAAAATGTAAATATTTAAAAACTATGAAAACAAAACACAAAACAAGAAAAAAAATAAAAAATTGAAAACTTATTTTCTAAAAAAAAAAAAACAAACAAACGGACTTATTTTAATGTTTAACAGATTTTTCGAAATTTGGAAAAAATGGCTATAGAACACACCCCCCCCCCCCGGGGGTTTATGTTCTCTACAGTGTTCTTTTAAATTCATTACAATACTAATATTTACTTAAATGAGTTGAGAAGGAAAGGATTTTGGAAAATTCTTGTTTTAAATAAAAATAGTTTTTTGTCCCCCGGGGGTTCCCAAACAACTTAATGTTAACATATTTGAAAGAAATCTAGGGAAGCTGATTTCTTTGCAAAACAATTTCATAAGGAAAGCTTTCTTTTTATATTAAGATTTTCCTGAATTTCGCAGCAAACACTGTCCTCCCTCCCCAGGGGTACCTCTACCACTTTTATATTGGCTTAAAACCATCAATTCATCTACATTTTTAGAGAAATGAAAAGAGTTTTAAATAACAATTCAAGAATTTTCAATTAATAACATGTTGTTGGTTGAACCCTTGGGGGTTCTATAGCCAATGGAACCATTTTCCTTTTTATATTACTATAAAGCTTTCCACAACATACTTTTGCAAAACTTCATTAAAATTTTGTTTAAGTTTTCTTAGAATGAAAGGTAGTTTCGCATTACAATTTAAATATTTGCAATTTGGCATGGTATTGGTTAGTAAACCCCTGGGGGTACTCCAACAAATCTGGAACATGAAGAAAATTCGAATAAATTTTCCTGGAATGAAAGGAATTTCGAATTACAATTCAAATATCTTCAATTTAGCAACGTATTGGTCTCTAAACCCCTGGGGCTACTTGAGCGTATCTAGCAAATTTCACACTAAACCTTGTTTAAGCTTATCAGCAGATATTTTTAAAAGATTTCAATGAAATTTTAAAGTTTTTAAACAAATTACTTAAAAATTGTGCAAACAATCTTCATTCAAAGAAATCTTTAGTTCCAAAAGAAGTTTTCTAGAAAAATCTTCAAAATTTCAAATGGTTTTGGGAAGGGAAATTTTGTAAAAGTTTTCAAAGTTTTTCCCAACATAAAGAAATTTGTATTGTAGTCCAGTAGAGCTTTAAAGTCCTTGAGTTTTGGTTTAGTTCTAAAGGATTGTTGCACATTATGTTTTCAGCTAGATTTTGAAAAATCTGTTAAACATTTTAAAAACAAAAACGATTTCTAATTGGAAAACAATATGGCGAACGAATTACAATATTCGTGATCACACAACACATGTTTTTGTGAGTGTAAAAGGGGCGTGACTTATAATATTTTAACGAATAAAATATCCCCATTATATTATCCACACATTTGTACAAATATTAAGGAAGTCGAAGCATATATGCTCTAATAACTATCTAACTCACAAGAGCTCAATCTGGACCCAACAAATACATTAAAAGCTTTGACATAGTTTCTCCTACTTTTCGATAAAATTCTACAAAATTAAACAACTTGGAAGATAATAAGGCAGAAAGTTGACCACTTCAAGATTCCAGGTCCTAATAACCACATAAGTGATCGAATTAACTTTCGTTTCGAAAACACCTATCGATATCGAAATTATGCTAAATGTAACGTTAAAAAGGAATATAATGATCAGTTTTACTTGATCATAGATACGGTAATTTGGTCTCTGCTGTGCTGTTAGGTACACAAAAAACATTGAGAGAACTTTTCTAATTAATAAATAGAAAAACTCCTTAAACTGATCTTTATTGATCACGAATACTTTAATTCCTCTTTTTTTATTTTAAAATCCTTTAAACATTCTTAAAACCCCTTTAAACTAATGATTTTGTATATAAACTGTCATTTTATTTAGCATCCCTTTAAATCCCAGTTTTTATTATAATTCTACTTTTAATTACATTTCAAACTTTGCCTTCCCTTTTTTTGTATTATTTGTATTATAATTTAAAACAAAAACTTTTACTTTAATTATTATATTTTTAATTAGTTATTTTTGCTTATAATTTAAAACCTAAAAATTGTTTTTATATAAAAAATTAACTTAAAAACAAAAAAAAACATATTTATAATTGTATAAAATCATATGCTAAACATAATTGTATGTAGTATTCTTTTTTTAAAATTATAAATGTATAAAATATAAATATTATAAATAATTGTACTTAATTATAAAACGAAACATATTTTTTTAGTCTATATTAAAATTTATTATTAGTAATTTTAATTAAAACAACAGAAGAAAAAAAAAAACAAAAAAATGAAATAGAACAAACAAAAAAAATGATATAAATAAAAAAACAAAGAAATTTTTATGAAATGAATTAAAAAGTTTAAATTTTTTTATTTAAAAAGTGAAGAAAATAATGAAAAACTGAACAAAACACGTAAGTTAACTAAAAAATTATAATACATTGCGCTAAACTTACAAAGAGCCTTATTAAACATAAAGTGGGCGTGGCAAAAGTCTAATATAAATATCAAATAATAGCTTAAATCCCACACTCCCGGATACATCAAAAATTTTGTTAATATGTCGTGTACAATTTTTGAGTTATAACGTTTTAAAATAAACTTGTAGTAGGTGATTTATCGTTGAACATTTTTCTCGAACTAGTAGAGATATTGACATGATTTTTAATGCATCTAATAGGATTGGAATTAAACTTTCGTTTGATAATAATTTTGTACGCCTAACGACAGGTCCACTATCATATAAATAGGATTATATAGTTTCTGACATCTTTTCTTAGCACAAAAGGAAACTAAGATGATACATTTGTACACCAATGGAAAGCTTACATCATTCCCTATAAGTTTGCCAAATTTCAGAACAATATCTCTATAATTGACAAAGATATAGCTTAATTTCCTAAAGTATTACAAGGTAAATGGTCAAATTAATAGTTCAATCACGTTTTAGAAAACAAGTTTATATTTTCGTTATTTGCAAAGATATTTGTCTGAAATTTGACAGACTTATAGATTAAGAAGTCAGCTATCCGACCACAAAAATATTTACTATGCCACGCCTCCTTTCCCGCCTAAAAACTAAAGTAAAATATAAACTCCTTTATTACATAAAGTGGGCGTGGCAATGGGCTGACCAAACTATTACCAATTAATAGCTTATATCCCATACTCTCAGATACATCAAAAATTGTGTCAATATGTCTTACCGGTTTTGAGTTATAACGTTTTAAAATGAACCTTCAAAAAACGGCAAAATATCAATTTTGAAATTTCTTAATATTTTCTAGAAGTAATAGGTGAACAGAATCTTGTAGCAGGTAATTTATCGCTACATACTTATCTTTTAAATAGAATAACTCGAAAACTAGCAGAGATATTGACTTGAATTTTAATGCATATGATGGGTTTGGAATTGAACTCTCGTTTGCTGATAATTTTTAACGCCTACTGACACGCCCACTATTACAAAAATGAGATTCTATAGTTAGTAAGTGTTTTTCTTGCAACAAAATAAAGTTTTGATAATACATTTGAACAGCAATGGAAAGCTTACTTTATACCCTATAAGTGTGCCAAATTTCAGAACTATATCAACAATATTGACAAAGATATAGACAGATTTCCTAAAATGTTTCAATGTAAATGGTCAAATTAATGGTTCCATTACATTTTTGAAAACAAGGTTATATTTCCGTTATTTGCAAAGATATTTGTATGAAATTTCACATACTTCTTGATTAAAAAGTCAGCTTTCCGATCTGAAAAATATTTACTATGCCACTCACCCTTTCCCGCCTAAAAACTAAAGTAAAATATAAACACCTTTATTACATTAAGTAGTCGTGGTAATGGGTTGACCAAACTATTACAAAAATAATTGGATTATGTAGAACAATAAAAAAAACAATTTAAGTTTGTTTTTGATTTTATTTTATTTGAAAATTTGTCATTAATTAATACTTAAACTTAAAATATTATATTTATATTGCTAACTGCTACATCGGATAAATGCTTGAGAAACAGATAATCTCAGAATGTTTAAAGGTTGTGATGGATTTTCAAATATAAATTCTTGTGCTCCGGTTAGTTTTCCCAAAATGGCATTATCATCAAAGCTATTCCGTAACGTAAATATCTGTAAAGAATGAAAAAAGTATCAAAATTAGAAGGCGGTCAAACCTAGTATGTATATTGAATAAAATCTATGACTAGACTATGTCTAAACTATGACTAAACTATTAAGATTATAATATATGTTGTTTAGAATAGATTATACTATTCTATTAGTCTATGGTTTAGTCTATAGACCATTCTATAGTCTAGTCTAGAGTCTAGTCTAAAGTCTAGTCTATAGTCTAGTCTATAGTGTAGTCTAAAGTCTAGTCTAAAGTCTAGTCTATAGTCTAGTCTATAGTCTAGTCTATAGTCTAGTCTATAGTCGAGTCTATATTCTAGTCTATAGTCTAATCTATAGTCTAGTCAAAAGTCTAGTCTAAAGTCTAGTCTATAGTCTAGTCTATAGTCTAATCTATAGTCTAGTCAAAAGTCTAGTCTAAAGTCTAGTCTAGTCTAGTCTAGTCTATAGTCTATAGTCTAGTCTAGTCTAGTCTATAGTCTAGTCTATAGTCTAGTCTATAGTATAGTCTATAGTCTAGTCTGTAGTCTAGTCTATAGTCTAGTCTATAGTCTAGTCTATAGTCTAGTCTATAGTCTAGTCTATAGTCTAGTCTATAGTCTAGTCTATAGTTTATTCTATAGTTTATTCTATAGTCTAGTCTATAGTCTAGTCTATAGTCTAGTCTATAGTTTATTCTATAGTTTATTCTATAGTCTAGTCTATAGTCTAGTCTATAGTCTAGTCTATAGTTTATTCTATAGTTTATTCTATAGTCTAGTCTATAGTCTAGTCTATAGTCTAGTCTATAGTCTAGTCTAAAGTCTAGTCTAAAGTCTAGTCTATAGTCTAGTCTATAGTCTAGTCTATAGTCGAGTCTATAGTCGAGTCTATATTCTAGTCTATAGTCTAGTCTATAGTCTAGTCAAAAGTCTAGTCTAAAGTCTAGTCTATAGTCTAGTCTATAGTCTAGTCTATAGTCTAGTCTATAGTCTAGTCTATAGTCTAGTCTATAGTCTAGTCTATAGTATAGTCTATGGTCTAGTCTATAGTCTAGTCTATAGTCTAGTCTATAGTCTAGTCTATAGTCTAGTCTATAGTCTAGTCTATAGTCTAGTCTATAGTCTAGTCTATAGTCTAGTCTATAGTCTAGTCTATAGTCTAGTCTATAGTCTAGTCTATAGTCTAGTCTATAGTCTAGTCTATAGTCTAGTCTATAGTCTAGTCTATAGTCTAGTCTATAGTCTAGTCTATAGTCTAGTCTATAGTCTAGTCTATAGTCTAGTCTATAGTCTAGTCTATAGTCTAGTCTATAGTCTAGTCTATAGTCTAGTCTATAGTCTAGTCTATAGTCTAGTCTATAGTCTAGTCTATAGTCTAGTCTATAGTCTAGTCTATAGTCTAGTCTATAGTCTAGTCTATAGTCTAGTCTATAGTTTATTCTATAGTTTATTCTATAGTCTAGTCTATAGTCTAGTCTATAGTCTAGTCTATAGTCTAGTCTATAGTCTAGTCTATAGTTTATTCTATAGTTTATTCTATAGTCTAGTCTATAGTCTAGTCTATAGTCTAGTCTATAGTCTAGTCTATAGTCTAGCCTATAGTCTAGTCTATAGTCTAGTCTATAGTCTAGTCTATAGTCTAGTCTATAGTCTAGTCTATAGTCTAGTCTATAGTCTAGTCTATAGTCTAGTCTATAGTCTAGTCTACAGTCTAGTCTATAGTCTAGTCTATAGTCTAGTCTATAGTCTAGTCTATAGTCTAGTCTATAGTCTAGTCTATAGTCTAGTCTATAGTCTAGTCTATAGTCTAGTCTATAGTCTAGTCTATAGTCTAGTCTATAGTCTAGTCTATAGTCTAGTCTATAGTCTAGTCTATAGTCTAGTCTATAGTCTAGTCTATAGTCTAGTCTATAGTTTAGTCTATAGTTTATTCTATAGTTTATTCTATAGTCTAGTCTATAGTCTAGTCTATAGTCTAGTCTATAGTCTAGTCTATAGTCTAGTCTATAGTCTAGTCTATAGTTTATTCTATAGTTTATTCTATAGTCTAGTCTATAGTCTAGTCTATAGTAGAGTCTATAGTAGAGTCTATAGTCGAGTCTATAGTCTAGTCTATAGTCTAGTCTATAGTCCATAGTCTATAGTCTAGTCTATAGTCCATAGTCTATAGCCTATCCTAGTCAAGTCTAGTCAAGTCAAGTCTAGTCTAGTATAGTCTATAGTATAGTCTAATCCAGTCTAGTCTATAGTCTAGTCTATAGTCTAGTCTATAGACTAGTCTATAGTCTAGTCTATAGTCTGGTCTATAGTCTAGTCTATACTTTGGTCTAGTCTATAGTCTAGTCTATAGTCTAGTTTATAGTCTAGTCTATAGTCTAGTCTAGTCTTTAGTATATTCTAGTGTATAGTTTAGTCTATAGTACATTCTAGTGGTTAGTTTAGTCTATAGTCAAGTCCACTTTCTAATCTATGATTTCGTCAAAAGTCTCGTCTAAAATTTACTAAAAATATTGCAAAATAAAAAAAAAGTATTTAAAAAGCAAATTATTTCAATAACTTTTAATGAATTTTTGTATACAAAGATATAAAATTCAAAAAAAAGTTATTTTATTTTACGTATCTCTAACAGACAAAATAGTAAATTAAATGATTAAATCTGTAACAAACCACAAGTGAATTACAGTTATTTTTTATATAAAATATATCTCATATTATTATGTTTTTTTTAACAAATAAAAATGTTTTATTGTCTGAAACCCACCATGTGGTTTAACACCTAATTAACAATTATTAAAAGTCACTTTTTCGGCGCAGCATTACTAAATACAATTAACCCAGAAAAAAACTATAGTATAGAAAAGAAGAATAAAAAAACTAAGAGATGAATGATGATAAAATATCATAAAGTTAAATAAGTTTCATCAAAATGATACAGAAACATTTACATAGACATTCAAGTGCACCCACTGATGAAATAAACGAAACAATGAACCAAACAAAAAAGAAGAAAAACTTTGTCTTCCAAAATAGAAACTATAACACAAAGTCGGTTTGAATTCAAAACAAATTTTTTTTTGAAATAGACAATGAAACACTTGATACACTCAGTTCACCTGCTGGGAATTATTGTGGTTTGAATAAAAGTTTTAAATTCTATATCTTGAATCTTACTCTGGTTTACTAACATATGAAAACTATCAGTTACATTTGATTGAATTATAAGAGTAAGAATTGATAAGAATTATCTTAAACCTCTGACTTTAAACCACCATATTGGTTTTAAATATTTTGTTGTTAAATCTATCTCACGTTGAAAACGATTACCAGCCAGCATTTTCATATAACGATGACAGACATTGAGGTTTGGTGACAAATATAAAACGTATTAAAGTGTTATATTTTTCTCTTTAGACACGATTAAATGAAAATTGAGATTTTATGGAAAATATTTAATAAATTGACAGTTTAGTGTATAAGCTATGACAATTCAATAATGTAAATTGAAACAATATTTTGCTGTTTATTGCTTAGGTTGGGAAAAACCACAATCATGCAAAAGCCACAAGCAATTAAAATATTTGTTTAAAGAAATTTAATTATAAATGTTTAGGTTTTAATTACTTACTTATAATTAATAAGATGCACGTGGAGAACTTGAGATAGTTTTATTTGTCATAAACTGAAAATAATTACGTTGCAGAATTTACTTTTATTCACCTTTTAATAGAATGTTAAATTCGTTAAACATAAATGAAACATTTTAGTCCAGTAATAGTCTAGTCATAGTCTAGTAGAAGTGTAGTCATAGTCTAGTCATAGTCTAATCATAGTCTAATATTAGTCTAATCATAATCTAATCATAGTCTAGTCATAGTCTAATAGTCTAGTCATAGTCTAGTCATAGTCTAGTCATAGTCTAGTCATAGTCTAGTCATAGTCTAGTCATAGTCTAGTCATAGTCTAGTCATAGTCTAGTCATAGTCTAGTCATAGTCTAGTCTAGTCTAGTCATAGTCTAGTCTAGTCTAGTCTAGTCATAGTCTAGTCATAGTCTAGTCATAGTCTAGTCATAGTCTAGTCATAGTCTAGTCATAGTCTAGTCATAGTCTAGTCATAGTCTAGTCATAGTCTAGTCATAGTCTAGTCATAGTCTAGTCATAGTCTAGTCATAGTCTAGTCATAGTCTAGTCATAGTCTAGTCATAGTCTAGTCATAGTCTAGTCATAGTCTAGTCATAGTCTAGTCATAGTCTAGTCATAGTCTAGTCATAGTCTAGTCATAGTCTAGTCATAGTCTAGTCATAGTCTAGTCATAGTCTAGTCATAGTCCAGACTATAGACTATAAACTAGATTATAAACTAGACTATAGACTTGACTATAAACTAGACGGTAGACTAGTCTATAGAATAGACTACAGACTAAATGCTAGACTATAGACTAGACTTCAGACTAGACTACAGACTAGACTATGGATTGGACTATAGAGTAGACTATATACTGGACTATAGACTAGATTATAGATTACTTTACCGTTGTAAGAACATTTATCATTCAACTTCTTTAACGAAAAATTCTTTAAAATTTAAATACTATAAGAATTATATAATAGTTTAAAAATTGTATAAAAAAAACTTCATATTAAAATTTTTCCTCCATAAATTTCATTATACTGTCAGTCATTCTATCTAATGATTTTAGTTACAACTTTTTATATGAAAATCATTTACATTACTTAACACCCATATACATATGTACATACAACAAACACATGCAGCCATTTATCTAACAATGTATGATTATTAAAAGACATTAAAATAAAATTGAGTCATAAAGAAAAGAAAAACTATTTTTATAACCCACATTTTAATAATCACACATGATTCTCACAGGAAAACAAAACCAAAAAAAAAAAAAAAATAGGAAAAACAAAGCTAAGCGTGAGTATTATTAGAAAAACTTATGAGTTTGTTTAACTGAATAATAAAAAGGCTGAAATCCAATCCCCGTATTTATGAGACTGCAAACAAAAAGTAAAAACTTAATGAAAAAGTTTTTAAAATACAAAAAGAAGAAAAAAAAAAAACGATGAAAACTGTAAATTTAATCATAACTTCTTTTTCTTATTACTGTGAGAATTTAACAATATTATGCTAATGTTACGTCTTCTATACTTCCACTTCAACCTTAACTTCTATTCTTCTTCTATTACCTCCAATTCTTTAATTTCAGTTAAGATTTTTTTTTGGCCTCTATTTGAGCCATAAAATCATGGTATAGCTGATATTGTAGATGTATGTGATGATGATGATGGTTGGTGGCAGTATTTTATCTGCCCAAAAAATACAACAATGATTACAGCTTTGAAATATTTGTTGGCAGCAGCAGTAGACATATAGTTTGTTGTAGTATTTCTTTACCTTTGATCTTAAAATTATGTTTTTGTATCGCTTAGAAGCAACCAACATCATCATCATCATCTACCATCTCATGCCAGTAACCAACAAACATTTAACTAATATTACAATTAAATTCTGCAACATTATTATGTGCTGCCTTGCCTCTGTTGCCATTTCTACAACTGCTGCATCTAATACTCGAAACCTGCTAATATTAAGTTAATGCTGCTTCTTATATTCTTCATTCTCGTAATATTTAGCAAAAAACAACAATAATAATGCAAATGTAGACTTGAGTAAATTTTATGATTTGCTAAAACGCACTTTACTTCATTTAATGCTAAAAATTGTAATTAATTTTCCTTCCATCTTCTCTTTATAGTTTTTATACCTTTTGCTGAGGCAACATTAATGTGAACTTTAAACAGAAATGGAAAAGGCTGAATTTTATTTCAGTTAGAGTAAAAATATAAGCCAAAGGAAAACCCAGACTGTCAGCAAATCTATAACTAAACTATGACTAGAAAAACGCTAGGACTAGAT
Organism: Lucilia sericata; assembly: GCF_015586225.1. Taxonomy (NCBI): domain Eukaryota; kingdom Metazoa; phylum Arthropoda; class Insecta; order Diptera; family Calliphoridae; genus Lucilia; species Lucilia sericata. Next base: position 54,857 of record NW_023994176.1, on the reverse strand, counting down.
TAGGACTAGACTAGGACTAGACTAGGACTAGACTAGGACTAGACTAGGACTAGACTAGGACTAGACTAGACTAGGACTAGACTAGACTAGGACTAGACTAGGACTAGACTAGGACTAGACTAGGACTAGACTAGGACTAGACTAGGACTAGACTAGGACTAGACTAGGACTAGACTAGGACTAGACTAGGACTAGACTAGGACTAGACTAGGACTAGACTAGGACTAGACTAGGACTAGACTAGGACTAGACTAGGACTAGACTAGGACTAGACTAGGACTAGACTAGGACTAGACTAGGACTAGACTAGGACTAGACTAGGACTAGACTAGGACTAGACTAGGACTAGACTAGGACTAGACTAGGACTAGACTAGGACTAGACTAGGACTAGACTAGGACTAGACTAGGACTAGACTAGGACTAGACTAGGACTAGACTAGGACTAGACTAGGACTAGACTAGGACTAGACTAGGACTAGACTAGGACTAGACTAGGACTAGACTAGGACTAGACTAGGACTAGACTAGGACTAGACTAGGACTAGACTAGGACTAGACTAGGACTAGACTAGGACTAGACTAGGACTAGACTAGGACTAGACTAGGACTAGACTAGGACTAGACTAGGACTAGACTAGGACTAGACTAGGACTAGACTAGGACTAGACTAGGACTAGACTAGGACTAGACTAGGACTAGACTAGGACTAGACTAGGACTAGACTAGGACTAGACTAGGACTAGACTAGGACTAGACTAGGACTAGACTAGGACTAGACTAGGACTAGACTAGGACTAGACTAGACTAGACTAGACTAGACTAGACTAGACTAGGACTGGACTAGGACTAGACTAGGACTAGACTAGGACTAGACTAGGACTAGACTAGGACTAGACTAGGACTAGACTAGGACTAGACTAGGACTAGACTAGGACTAGACTAGGACTAGACTAGGACTAGACTAGGACTAGACTAGGACTAGACTAGGACTAGACTAGGACTAGACTAGGACTAGACTAGGACTAGACTAGGACTAGACTAGGACTAGACTAGGACTAGACTAGGACTAGACTAGGACTAGACTAGGACTAGACTAGGACTAGACTAGGACTAGACTAGGACTAGACTAGGACTAGACTAGGACTAGACTAGGACTAGACTAGGACTAGACTAGGACTAGACTAGGACTAGACTAGGACTAGACTAGGACTAGACTAGGACTAGACTAGGACTAGACTAGACTAGACTAGGACTAGACTAGGACTAGACTAGGACTAGACTAGGACTAGACTAGGACTAGACTAGGACTAGACTAGGACTAGACTAGGACTAGACTAGGACTAGACTAGGACTAGACTAGGACTAGACTAGGACTAGACTAGGACTAGACTAGGACTAGAATAGGACTAGACTAGGACTAGACTAGACTAGACTAGGACTAGACTAGGACTAGACTAGGACTAGACTAGGACTAGACTAGGACTAGACTAGGACTAGACTAGGACTAGACTAGGACTAGGACTAGGACTAGACTAGGACTAGACTAGGACTAGACTAGGACTAGACTAGGACTAGACTAGGACTAGACTAGGACTAGACTAGGACTAGACTAGGACTAGACTAGGACTAGACTAGGACTAGACTAGGCTAGATAGGCTAGACTAGACTAGACTAGGACTAGACTAGGACTAGACTAGGACTAGACTAGGACTAGACTAGGACTAGACTAGGACTAGACTAGGACTAGACTAGGACTAGACTAGGACTAGACTAGGACTAGACTAGGACTAGACTAGGACTAGACTAGGACTAGACTAGGACTAGACTAGGACTAGACTAGGACTAGACTAGGACTAGACTAGGACTAGACTAGGACTAGACTAGGACTAGACTAGGACTAGACTAGGACTAGACTAGGACTAGACTAGGACTAGACTAGGACTAGACTAGGACTAGACTAGGACTAGGACTAGACTAGGACTAGACTAGGACTAGACTAGGACTAGACTAGGACTAGACTAGGACTAGACTAGGACTAGACTAGGACTAGACTAGGACTAGACTAGGACTAGACTAGGACTAGACTAGGACTAGACTATGACTAGACTATATGACTAGACTAGGACTAGACTATGACTAGACTATGACTAGACTATGACTAGACTATGACTAGACTATGACTAGACTATGACTAGACTATGACTAGACCTATGACTAGACTATGACTAGACTATGACTAGACTATGACTAGACTATGACTAGACTATGACTAGACTATGACTAGACTATGACTAGACTAGACTGACTAGACTATGACTAGACTATGACTAGACTATGACTAGACTATGACTAGACTATGACTAGACTATGACTAGACTATGACTAGACTATGACTAGACTATGACTAGACTATGACTAGACTATGACTAGACTATGACTAGACTATGACTAGACTATGACTAGACTATGACTAGACTATGACTAGACTATGACTAGACTATGACTAGACTATGACTAGACTATGACTAGACTATGACTAGACTATGACTAGACTAATATGACTAGACTATGACTAGACTATGACTAGACTATGACTAGACTATGACTAGACTATGACTAGACTATGACTAGACTATGACTAGACTATGACTAGACTATGACTAGACTATGACTAGACTATGACTAGACTATGACTAGACTATGACTAGACTATGACTAGACTATGACTAGACTATGAGTAGACTATGACTAGACTATGACTAGGCTATGACTAGACTATGACTAGGCTATGACTAGACTATGACTAGACTATGACTAGACTATGACTAGACTATGACTAGACTATGACTAGACTATGACTAGACTATGACTAGACTATGACTAGACTATGACTAGACTATGACTAGACTATGACTAGACTATGACTAGACTATGACTAGACTATGACTAGACTATGACTAGACTATGACTAGACTATGACTAGACTATGACTAGACTATGACTAGACTATGACTAGACTATGACTAGACTATGACTAGACTATGACTAGACTATAACTAGACATGAGAATCCTGTGAGTAGACTATGTTGTACTGCACTATTGCTGAATAAAAACTTCAATCAATTCTTTTAAAGCCCCATTCCAAGCGAGTGCTATAAAGTACAATATCATTGTAGTGGAATTTTATGTGATTTTAATGCTGTTGTGTATGGGTATGAGTTTTAAGTGCAGATGAGTTAAATGGCAAAAAAAAACAACACACACATTGCAGCTGAGTAGTGTGTTGTTTTCTAAGGTATTTCCTACAATATTTCGTTTTTTACTTATTTTAGAAGCTTTGGCTGCCGTTTATGTAATGCAACTATTTACATACTTACTATATGCACTTGTTGTTGGTGCCGCATATTTGTTACGTGTGCAACCTAACGCGTCATATATTAGTTTTGAACGGCATACGAATCTCTGTATTATTTTAGAGATTTTTTTTTTAAATTATATACCTCATCTCCGTCATAAATACATTGTATGTGGGTTTTTTTTCTTACATGGAAAAAAATAAAATTCAGTTAAAAGTTATCATAAAAATGTTTAAGTTATTATGAAATTAAAGATTTTGTTTTTTTAGAATCTTTTAATCAAGGCAAATTTATGGAGCAGTTGAAGAAATGTAAATCAGGTGGAAAAAAAGCGGGTGCTGTAACGAAGGAGAAGGGCTATAAAAATGTTTAGCTAATAAAATGGTCGAATTAAATGTATGCTGGCAAAGAGGGGAGTGTTAGAAAAATCAATATGATCTTAGTGGAATATTTGACTAAAACTAATGAGTAATTTTTGAAAAATGTTTGATCACTGAGAACATGAAATGATGAAATAATATTTCAAAAAGCCGTTTATTAATTGTGATAGAAAAACACTTTATAAAAAACATTTATAATCAAATAATTTTCAATTTATGTTATCTTGAACAAAAACACACTTGCGTTGGCAGTCGTTCTTTTATTAAGGAAATAACTTAAAATATTGTTTAGTGGCACACTTAGTGAAGGGGGGGGACAATACAAAAAAAACATCCCAAACCTAAACCTATTTACACCTTTAAGACACATAGTTTGTCATGGTGCTGACCACTTAACGACAAAAACAAACAAGATATGATCATGATGATGATGATCATGTTAAACGACTATAATACAGTAACAACTATAGTCAATGATGAAAAAACTGTTTTCATTTTCATTTGTCATGGCTTTGAGTTATAAAAAGTGCGTATCTTAAGATTTTGTTGGTTTAAATGGCTGTCCGTCCATGCAGCCGTCTGTCCATTTGAACCTCTTTTAAGTTAAATATTTTTGTTTAGAAATGCTTAATACTTAATTGTGTTTATGTAGGCGTTGCCACAAGTGTCCCAATATCTGCCGCAATAACAGCATCACACACATATCACTAACATCACACACACTTTTATTTGAATGTGGCCCGTGTACTACAAATGAAATCAGTCACTTAGTCCAATGTGTCTCTGTCATACTACAAAAAAAATGATAAAATAAACAAAAAAAGTAAACCCACTAAATTTCGTCTCGCTTTCATAATTAACTCATTCACCAACAATCACAATAAACAAAAATTGATGGACTTGACAGATTGTTAGGTTGAAGAATGGGACGGACGGATGCTGGATGCATGGACGGACGCTCACATAACGCAATTATGTTAATACAATAATAAACAAACACTAGTTTTTTTTTCTCTTTTATTTGTTCGTTATATTTTTTTATTCATCATTTCGGTATGAATGACCAGAATGACAAAGTATTGAACTACATCTATTTATTTATTGGTGAAGGGTAAAAGTAATTGTTTTAAACATATGTTAAAAATATGATAATGAAATTTTTTAGAAAAATTTCTCTCTTTAACTTTTTAGATATTTTTCACTTTTTAATAAATTTTTTTGATAATTTTCTCTCTTTACAATTTTTTTTTTGAAAATTTTCTCTCTTTATTCGTTTTTTCGAAAATTTACTCTCTTTAGTAAATTTTTTAGAAAGTTTACTCTCTTTAGTAAATACTTTTAGAAAATTTACTCTCTTTAGCAAATACTTTTAGAAAATTTACTCGTTTTAGTAAATTTTTTAGAAAATTTACTCTCTTTAGTAAATACTTTTTGAAAATTTATTCTCTTTAGTAAATTTTTTTGAAAATTTATTCTCTTTAGTAAATTTTTTTGAAAATTTACTCTCTTTAGTAAAGTTTTTAGAAAATTTACTCTCTTTAGTAAAGTTTTTAGAAAATTTACTCTCTTTAGTAAATTTTTTTGAAAATTTACTCTCTTTAGTAAATTTTTTAGAAAATTTACTCTCTTTAGTAAATTTTTTAGAAAATTTACTCTCTTTAGTAAATTTTTTAGAAAATTTACTCTCTTTAGTAAATTTTTTAGAAAATTTACTCTCTTTAGTAATTTTTTTAAAAAAGTTTTCTCTCTTTAATCAATTTTTATAGAAAATTTTCTCTCTTTAATATTTTTTTTTTAAACTTTCTCTCTTTAGTAAATTTTTTAGAAAATTTTCTCTTTTTAGTCAATTTTTTTGAAAATTTTCTCTTTTTAGTAAATATTCTCTCTTTAGTAAAATTTAATAAAAAAAATTTGTCTCTTTATTAATTTTGTTAGAAAATTATCCCTTTAATGAATTTTTTTAGAAAATTGTTTCTCTTTTGTAAATTCTTTTTGCAAATTTTCTCTCTTTAGTGAACTGTTTCGAAAATTTACTCTCTTTAGTAAATTTTTTAGAAAATTTTCTCTTTATAATAAATTTTTATACAAAATTTTCTCTCTTCTAAATTTTTTCGAAAATTTTCAATCTTAGTAAAATTTTTTTAGAAAATTTTCTCTCTTTAGTAAACTGTTTTGAAAAATTTCTCTCTTTAGTAAACTGTTTCGAAAATTTAGTCCCTTTAGTAAACAGTTTCGAAAATTTTTTCTCTTTAGTACATTTTTTCAAAAATTTTCTCTCTTTAGTAAATTTTTTTAGAAAATTTTCTCTCTGTAGTAAACTGTTTTGAAAATTTTCCTTCTTTAGAAAACTGTTTCGAAAATTTTCTCTCTTTAGTATATTTTTTTGAAAATTTTCTCTCTTTAGTAAAATTTTTTTTGAAAAATTTCTCTCCTTAGTAAACTTACCGAAAATTTACTCTCTTTAGTAAATTTGTTAGAAAATTTTCTCTCTTTTGTAAATTTGTTAGAAAATTTTCTCCCTCTTCATTACCTTTTCCCCTCAACCAATATTTAACAATGATCATCCATTAGTTGTTGTTGTTTGACTGTTTATTGTTTTTTCTTGTTGTCTCATATAGATTTCAATATTTCTACTCTGTTTATAATACTTTTTTTTCAATTCTTGTTGTTTTTGTTTATTTTATAATAATATTCACCTTAACATAACATTTTTTTTCGAAAATCTGTAGGATGTGTTTATAAATGTTTAAAGATGGGTTTAAGAAGAAGAAGAAAAAAATATGCCCGTAAAATAAAACAAACATCGTTTTAAAATATCTAATATATTTTTGTTTGTTGTTCTTTGCACCATCATTTTTTGTTGTTGTTAAGATCCATTGTCTTTTAAGATTCGTCTTGTTGTTTTTGGCCGAAATTCATTCAATATTTACCGCTTTTTAAACTTTTGAAATTTATAATTTTTTTTTTATATTTTTCATATAAACAAAAAATCGTTTTTATTTTATTTCTTCAATTCTTTTATTTAGTTTGTTTAGCGATCTTCTCATGTTGTCGTCATGATCGTCAAAGAGTGTTTGTTGCCTATTTTGTTGTTGCTATTTTCATTGTTGTAGTAGTTCTTGTTGGTGCTTTGATTTTTCATTGTCTCCCTGCGCAATGTTTCTTCTTTCTAATCTGAGTTTAAAAATCTACGTTTTTTCTGTTGTCGTCTTTGGTTTTATTTTGTTCGTGAGTTTTGCTCATGTTGTCGGTCTTGTAACTTAGTTTTGCTGTTGTTGCTATTGTTGCTATAGTAGTTATTATTGTTGCCCATCGAGTGGGGGTTTACAACAATAGTTTGCTCCATTATCTTGGGAGGGAGTATTGTTGTGATCTTGACGATGTACATTGTGTACATTTAAACCATTATTAAAGTTGAAGTTTCTTCTTCTTTGTTTGTTGTAAACGAGTATTATTAGCTGACCATCCGTTAACAAGAGATTAAACTAGATTTAATTTAAATTGTGGAATATTTGTAAACTATACAACTACAACTGACCCAAATCGGACACTTTAAAATTAGTATGACGGAGATAAAAACAAACAAAAAACGAGTGATAAGATGAAAATGATAAGATCGATATTAATATAATAAAAAATATTGAAAATAATAAAGCAATAAGCAGGTATAGCGTTAATCTATTATTTGTTTTTTAAATTTCTCTCCTGCTGGGAAGTTTTTCGAAAATTTACTTACTTTAGAATCAATTTTTTTCTAAAGTATACTCTCTTTAGTCGTTTTTTTCGAAAACTTACTTTCTTTAATGCATTTTCCGAAAATTTACTCTATTTTAGTATTTTTTTCAAAAATATACTCTTTTTAATAAAATTTTCGAAATAATTTCAGAAAATTAACTTTTTTTATAAAATATTTCTGAAAATTTACTCTCTTTAGGAAATGTTTCCGAAAATTTACTCTCCTTAGGAAATTTTTAGAAAAATTTAATCTTTAGTAAAATTTTCAGAAAATTTACTCTCTTTAGTAATTCTCGTTAGGAAAATTTTCAGAAAATTGAATCTCTTTAGAAAATTTTTTTAGAAAGATTACTCTCTTTTAATAATTTTTTCAAAAAATTGACTCTCTTTAGGAAATGTTTTCAGAAAATCACTCTCTTTAGAAAATTCTTCGGAAAATTTCATCTCTTTAGAAAAATTTTCAGGACGTTTACTCTCATTACGAAATTTTTCTTAAAATTGACTCTCTTTAGGATATTTTTCGGAAAATTTACTCTTTTAGGAAAATTTTCGGAAAATTTACTCTCTTTTGTGAAAATTTCAGAAAATTTTCTCTCTAGTAATTTTTTTAAACATCGTCTTCTAAGACTAGAGTAGGACTAGAGTAGGACTAGAGTAGGACTAGACTATGACTAGAGTAGGACTAGACTATGACTAGACTATGACTAGACTATGACTAGACTATGACTAGACTATGACTAGACTATGACTAGACTATGACTAGACTATGACTAGACTATGACTAGACTATGACTAGACTATGACTAGACTATGACTAGACTATGACTAGACTATGACTAGACTATGACTAGACTATGACTAGACTATGACTAGACTATGACTAGACTATGACTAGACTATAGACTAGACTATAGACTATGACTAGACTATGACTAGACTATGACTAGACTATGACTAGACTATGACTAGACTATGACTAGACTATGACTAGACTATGACTAGACTATGACTAGACTATGACTAGACTATGACTAGACTATGACTAGACTATGACTAGACTATGACTAGACTATGACTAGACTATGACTAGACTATGACTAGACTATGACTAGACTATGACTAGACTATGACTAGACTATGACTAGACTATGACTAGACTATGACTAGACTATGACTAGACTATGACTAGACTATGACTAGACTATGAATAGACTATGACTAGACTATTACTTGACTATGACTACACTATGACTAAACTATGACTAAACTTTGTCTACACTACGACTATGACTTGAGATAATTTGTTTTCTTTGCCGAAAAATTATTTTCTTAGAAAATTTTTTCCGAAAATTTAAATTTTAAAACTCTTTATTAAAAATACTCTTTTTAGTAATCTTCTTCTATGAAAATTAAAAACAAAGAATCACTTGCGTGTCTTAAACGTAGAGTAAAGAGCAATAATAAAAAAACCCGTTAAAATAATTGCCATTCATTTGACTTAAAGTGCAAATATTAAATTAAAATTAAAAGCAAAAAAAAAAATACATTTATTCACAAAAGAGCAAAACATTAATACAACTTAAATACCCACTAATTATATGAATAAGTGTCGGAATGAATGTTGAATAATAAAGACTAGAACGGAATACGCTGCTAAAGTTGTTACTGCAACAAAAATATTTAAAATCCATAAACATTTAGTCATGGTAGTTGATTGAAAATGTCAATAATTTTTTTGAAAAAAAACAAAACGCTGATTATAAGTAAATTTTGTTTAATTCTTTGTAAAATGTTAAGAAATGACAACAAAAGTTGTAAAATACAACATATTTTTAGTTGATGTTTGTTCGTGTCATTTCAAATATTAAAAATATAATTATTGTTATTAAGACTAAATGGTGAGAATTTGTTTTGAAATTCAGCAATTATTTTATTAAAATGAATATTAATAACATTTATACCACATACATATAAGAAAAGTAATAATATGTGCTGACTTTTTTATACTTTTCTAACAACTTTAGCATGATAAGTCAGCAGTTGAAACGCTGGCATGTTTGTAAATATTAACAAAAGTTTTAATTTTAAAAACTATCCGAGGATTATTAAATTTATTTTAATATTTATAATTATATAACTCATTTCCTGCCTTTAAGTTATAGTTGGAGCTTAACCCTAATAAAAAGCTTTTTATCTATTATTTGCACTTTGATTTACTTTCGCCCATAAACTTTGCTACTTTATGATTAAAACATAAAATTAATAAAAACCAAATCACTTCCGTTTCTTTATAATTTTGAATCGATTATTATAAAAAAATGAAACGAAATTTTGTTCAAAAACCGCAAGAAATAATAGTTTGCTCTTTCCCTCCCCTATCTTTCTATATATAATTATGTAAATTTATAACTTTAACAAATTTTAAATAAACAAATAAGAAGAAAAGAAAAAACCAATACAACTAGTAGTAGTTGTTAACAACTTAAGTAAACCCTGTTTAAAATAAAGAGAAAAGCTTATTAAACAAAATTTTTTTCAAAATCAAATAACATTTTCCCACATCATTAATAAACAAAACAAAAAAAAAGATAAAGTAATACAAAAGTTAAAAGAACTACATAAATACAATTTGTTAAAAAAAAGAAACAATTTATTATTTAAGCCTACATTGAAACGCAACAATCCAATCCCCCTTTTTTTGTTCTCCAACAACCAAAAATTAATTCATCTTTATAAAATGAGAAAAAAAGTGTGGACTACAAAAAAAAAACCTTAAAACAGAACAGAATGTTTAACAATAAAAATTAAGTGACTACAAGAATATTTTACCAGCATAAAGACAAACTAACGAGTTGACGACAAATTATGGCAAGATTTAAATAAAAGATATAAAAATTGTGAACAAAAAATACGAAAAAAATCTGTAATAAAATAAAGAAAATTTGTTTATTATTATGTTTAAAAATATATTCTAAAGTGACAATAAGGATGGCCACTTTGACGGGGAAACATTACGGGCAATTTCAAAGCTTTTTGAAAATATAATCTTCAGAAAGTTTTTGTCTTTTTAAAAAAAAATTCCAAAAACGAAAAGCGTTAATGAAAAAGATATCTAATAGAAGGTGCTTTTTATAAAATCTATCTTATAGAGCGTGTTATAAAAAGCTTTTAGATATATTTAAAAAAAGCTTTTATGAAGGCTTTTATAAAAGCTTTTTATTATACGATTTTAGAAAAATTGTTTTATAGAAACAGATTTTAGAAAATCTTTTTTTCCTAAAAAGAGCTTCTAAAAAGATTTTTTAAAAAAGCTTTTTTGCATAAAGAAAAAAGGAATTTTTTGACAAAGAACTTTTAGAAAAGTTATTTTCTAAAAAGCTTTTTTTCTGAAAAGAACTTTTAGAAAAGCTTTTTTTTCTAAAAATAGCTTTTAGAAAAGCTTTCTTTCCAAAAAAGGTTTTTAGAAAAAAAGATATCTAAAAGAGAGACTTTTTATTAAATCGATCTAATAAAAACATTGTTTTATAAAAACTTTATATAAATTTAGCTTTAGCTTTTTTTTGTGAGAAGAGCTTTTTAAAAAGATTTTTAGCAAAGTTGTTTTATAGAAACAGATTTTAGAAAATCTTTTTTCCTAAAAAGAGCTTCTAAAAAGACCTTTGAAAAAAGCTTTTTTCCATACAGAGCTTTTAGAAAGAATTTTTCACAAACAACTTTTAGATAAAGATTTTTTTCTGAAATGAGCTTTTAGAAAAGCTTTCTTTCCAAATAGGGCTTTTAGAAAAGCTTTTTTGTAAAAAGAGATTTAAAAAAAATTTTTCTTGTAAAAGTAGCTTTTTTTAATTTTTAATTATTTCTTATAAAAAGAGCAATTTAAAAAAGTTTTCGTATAAAAAGAGTTTTTTATATAAAGATTTCTTACAAAAAGAGCTTTCTTTAAAAATCTTCCTGTAAAAAGAGATTTTTGAAAAACTTCCTTTATAAAAGAAGCAATATTCCTGTAAATAAAGCTTTTTTTTCACAAATTTCCTTATAAAGATGGATTTTTATAAAAAGCTTTTTCATATAAACAGCATTTTACATAAAAATTTTCTAATAAAAATGTGCTTTATCAAAAGCTTCCATGAGCTAATGGTATCTCATAAAGATACCATTGGTTCTCTTAATAAGATATTTTTAAAAAAAGCTTTCATATGAAAAAAGCTTTTTAGAAAAACCTTATGAAAAGAGATCTTTCTAAAACTATTTTTCTATAAAAAAGATATTGATAAGAAATAAGTTTTGCCCGCTATTTTACAACCCGACCAAAATTTCACCCCTTGGCAACTCTGCTTCCCAAGAAAAATAACACCAACAGCAAAAAAGAGTAACTAACCTACAAAAAAAACTCAAGCAGTAACAATTTGGGAAAAAATGTCATCTCAATTGCATAATAAGAGCTTAAGCATTGAATACAATACAAAAACAACAACAACAATTTTAACATAATAAACAGCAAACAACAATAATAATAACAAAAAAAGAGGTTTCTTCTCATTTGTAACACGGTTAAAAAAAAGAACAAATCGTAAGACAGACTTCATTGAGGGAAAAAAAGGTAAGAATACAAAGACAGACAGACAAACGCAACAAATTTAAACCAAATAAGGGCTAGCTGTCTTAATAAATTATACTAAAGACAAAAACAGCAACAACAATAAACAAATTATCTGTAACAACCACAGCAGCAACAACAGCAGCTTGAAGCAGCCGCCGCATCTGCAACAAACTAAAGATTTAAATTAAAGCTTAACAAAATTTTTTTGTTGTTGATTCTTTTACAAACAACAACCACTACAACAAAATCTTTAATGTAGACAAAAAAATTAAAATTGTTAAGATAAATAATGGTAAAAAATAAAAATGTTAACAACCTTTTAAAAAGAAATTTATTAGAACAAATTCAAATTGCTTACAACAACAACAATAACGACAAAGCTGGTCTTTTGAATTTACCTTTAAGTAGAGGGACAGATGAGTATTTTTAGGAGATTTAGATTTTTTATAGTTCTAATCTCTACATTTAATATTTATGACTTTATTTTAAAGAACTACTATTAGTTACTAACTACTGTTTTGAAATCTTTGGGATGAAAATAGGAGGTAGGGGAAAAAGACTTATGAGTTTCCATTGAATAAAAAAGAATGTCCAGTAAATTTATTAAAGACAGAAATTTTTAGAAAATGATTAAAAAAGAGAGACAGTTTTTTAAGGAATTTACTAAAGAGAGTAGGGTTTTGAAAAATTTCCCATAAAAAAGTAAATTTTTCTTATAAAGAGAATAAATTTTCGAAAAATTTCCTATAAAGAGAATAAATTTTCGAAAAATTTCCTATAAAGAGAGTGAATTTTCGAAAAATTTCCTATAAGAGAGTAAATTTTCGAAAAATTTTCTATAAAGAGAGTTAATTTTCGAAAAATTTCCTAAATAGAGTAAATTTTCGAAATATGTCCTAAATAGAGTAAATTTTCAAAATATGTCCTAAAGAGAGTAAATTTTCGAAATATGTCCTAAAGAGAGTAAATTTTCGAAAAATTTCCTATAAAGAGAGTAAATTTTCGAAAAATTTCCTATAAAGAGAGTAAATTTTCGAAAAATTTCCTATAAAGAGAGTAAATTTTCGAAAAATTTCCTATAAAGAGAGTAAATTTTCGAAATATGTCCTAAAGAGAGCAAATTTTCGAAAAATTTCCTAAAGAGAGCAAATTTTCGAAAAATTTCCTAAATAGAGTAAATTTTCGAAAAATTTCCTATAACGAGAGTAAATTTTCGAAAAATTTCCTATAAAGAGAGTAAATTTTCGAAAAATTTCCTAAATAGAGTAAATTTTCAAAATATGTCCTAAAGAGAGTAAATTTTCGAAATATGTCCTAAAGAGAGTAAATTTTCGAAATATGTCCTAAAGAGAGTAAATTTTCGAAATATGTCCTAAAGAGAGTAAATTTTCGAAATATGTCCTAAAGAGAGTAAATTTTCGAAATATGTCCCTAAGAGAGCAAATTTTCGAAAAATTTCCTAAAGATAGTAAATTTTCGAAAAATTTCCTAAAGATAGTAAATTTTCGAAAAATTTCCTAAAGAGAGTAAATTTTCGAAAAATTTCTTAAAGAGAGTACATTTTCGAAAAATTTCCTAAAGAGAGTAAATTTTCGAAAAATTTCCTAAAGAGAGTAAATTTTCGAAAAATTTCCTAAAGAGAGTAAATTTTCGAAAAATTTCCTAAAGAGTAAATTTCGAAAAATTTCCTAAAGAGAGTAAATTTTCGAAAATTTCCTAAAGATAGAGTAAATTTCTGAAAAATTTCCTAAAGAAAGAGTAAATTTTGAAACATTTCCTAAAGTTAGAGTAAATTTCTGAAAAATTTTCTAAAAAGAGAGTAAATTTTAGAAAAATTCCTAAAAGGAGAGTAAATTTTTGAAAATTTTCCTAAAGAGAGAGTAAATTTTTAAAAATTTCCTTAAAAGAGAGTAAATTTTAGAAAATATTCCTAAAAAGAGAGTAAATTTTAGAAAATATTCCTAAAGAGAGAATAAATTTTCGACAAATGTCCTAAAGAGAGAGTAAATTTTTGAAACATTCCTAAAGAGAGTAAATTTTTGAAACATTCCTAAAGAGAGCAAATTTTTTTAAAAATTTCCTAAAGAGAGATTAATTTTTTAAAATAAATTTTTGAAAAATTTCCTAAAAAGAACATTCAAAAAATTTTAGAAAAATTCCTAAAGAGAGGATAATTTTTTAAACATTTCCTAAAAAGAGAGTAAATTTTAAAAAAAATCCTTAAAAGAGAGTAAATTTTAGAAAATATTTCTAAAGAGAGATTAAAGTTTTAAAACATTCCTAAAGAGAGAGTAAATTTTTGAAAAATTCCAAAAGAGAGTAAATTTTTTTAAATATTTTTTAGAGAGTAAATTTTTGAAAAGAACAAATTTTCAAAAGTATAGAGAGAGTAAATTTTTTAAACATTCCTTAAGAGAGTAAACTTTCAAAAAATGTCTTAAAGAGAGAGTAAATTATTAAAACATTCCTACAGAGTAAATTTTTAAAAAATTTAAAAAGAGAGAGTATATTTTTGAAAAATTTCCTAAAGAGAGAGTCAATTTTTGAAAAATTGTCTAAAAGGAGAGTAAATTTTCGAAAAATGCCCTAAAGAGAGAGTAAATTTATAAAACATTCCTAAAGAGAGTACCTAAATTTTTTTGAAAAATTTCCTAAAAAGAGTAAATTTTCGAAAAATTTCCTAAAGTAAATTTTCAAAAATTTTCTTAAAGAGAGTAAATTTCCTGAAGACAGTAAATTTCAGCAAAAATGTCCTTAAGGGAGAAAATTTCCGAAAATTTTCCTAAAAAAATTAATTTTCAAATAATATCCTAAAGATAGTATAAAAATTTCTAACGAGAGTAAGTTGCCTAAAGAGAGAAATTTTTCAAAAAAATTTTACTTTAATAAAAGTTTATGTTATGAAATTACTTTTCACTATAACCAACTAATTTTTATTTTTCCAAATAAAATCCCATCAAATGAACTAAAAATTTTAATATTTAATGATTGTCTAAACCTTAAATTTCATTCCCAAAATTCTAGAAACTTTATTACAAATTTAAGATGACTTTTTATCAATAAATATTAAAAGCCATAATTTTTTATCGAAAAACAATTTAATTTTATTTATTTTTTTCTAATTTTATTAAACACATTCTTATTGAACGCGTTTTCCCCCCTTTTTAAGTTTGAGTTATGAGCCCCCCGTTTTTGTAATAATTACGTTTGGAATTTACGTTTTCTATTTCTCTCATCTTTCAAATCTATTTAATTACAAATGTATGCTTAGGCTTTAAATTCTACATTTACATAGTCAAACACTCACTCAAACTAATAAAAACGATTATTGGTAGAAAGAATATTTATTGCATTTATCAGATATTTCTCATTTTATTTTTTAAAATTGACTGCATTCTATTGACTGCATTCTACTGAATGGGTGAGTGAATGAAAATGCTGTATGCCTCTTTCCGACCGATCGACCCAACTGCTTGCTACTCAATAACTATTATAACCGGAATTTATGGATTTTTATTTATTCTTTAGTTTCTTTGTAATTTTGGAAGTTGAAGTTTTTATTTTTACTTTTGTTGTTGTTGTTATTTTCTATTTAAGTCTGACAATAATCATTGATTACTTTTGTACATTTGTGTTGTGTGTTTATTGCGTGCTGGATGTCTATCTGTCTGTCTGTCTGTCTGTCCGTCCTTCAGTCTGTCTATTTTTCAGCCTGTCTTTCCATTTATGTGTGTGTGTCTGTCTGTCTGTCTGTCTGTCTGTCTGTCTGTATATATTTGTTCGCATTGTCTGTTGTAATGACAGCTTAGAATGTTCTCAGCTCATAAACAATGTTAAAAACGGCTTATTTAAATGAGATGGGGCTTAAATTCTACATTTAACAATAAAATACAGAAGAAGAAGAAATAACTGAATAGAATGAAGTATGAAATAATGTTTAAATAAAGTCTATTTAAGAAACGATTTGAATGGAGACATTCTTTTTTCTTTTTTTGGAGAATAAAATCCCTGATAAAATATGATTATAGTTTAGTATAATTTTAATAATATATAATAATGAGTAAGTGTGTATAGTTTTTATTATATGACAATTTTAATAGAATGTTTTTTTTTTAAAAAAAAAAAACGCTTTATTTTAATCGCTATTTTATTGGCTGTAATACTTTCAACAATTTGTTAGAATTTAACATTTCTTTAATGTTTATGACATATAGAAAAATTATGGTTTTATAAATGTCACCTAGAGATTCTAAAACATGTTTATTTGTATTAGTTTTTGAACAAAAGTTTTCAAACATTATCCAAATTTTCGAAAACCAAATCTTCAAAAAATGGCCTTAACTAAAGAAAAAGAAATTTTCAATAAATTTATTAAAGAAAAGCAATTTTTTTGAACATTTTCTAAAGAAAAACTAATTTTCGGAAATTTTCCTAAAGAGAGAGCAATTTTTCGAAAAATTATCCAAAAGAGAGTAATTTTTTGAAAAATTCCCTAAAGAGAGAGTTAATTATAGAAAAATTGTATAAAGAAAAAGTAAATTTTGAAAAATTTCCAAAAGAGAAAGTAAATTTCGAAATTTTTCTAAAGAGAGCAAATGTTTCACAAAATTTCCTAAAGAAAAGCTAATTTTCGGAAATTATCCTAAAGAGAGAAATTTCTTAAAGAGGGTAAATTTTCTAAAGAGAGTAAATTTTCGAAAAATTTCCCAAAGAGAGAGTAATTTTCGAAAAAATTTCCTGAAGAGAGAGTAAATTTTTGAAAAATTTTCCAAAGAGAAAGCAAGTTTGAAAAATTTTTTAAAGAGAGCAAATGTTTCGTAAAAATTTCCTAAAGAAATCAAGTTTTCGAAAATTATCCTGTGAAAAATTTCTTAAAAATTGTAAATTTCCTAAAGAGAGAGTTATTTTTCGAAAATTTTCGCAAAGAGGGAGTAAGTTTTTCAAAAATGTTATAAAGAGAAAGAACATTTTTTACAAAATTTCCTAAAGAGAAAGTAAATTTGGAAATTTTTCTAAAGAGAGCAAATGTTTCGAAAAATTTCCTGAAGAAAAGCTAATTTTCGGAAAGTATCCTAATGAGAGAAATTTCCTAAAGAGAATAAATTTCCTAAAAAGAGTAAGTTTTCAAAAAATTTTCTAAAGAGGGAGTTATTTTTTGAAAAATTTCCCAAAGAGAAAGTGAATTTTTCAAAAAATTCCTTAAGAGAAAATAAATTTGTAAAATTTTCTAAAGAGAGCAAATGTTTCACAAAACTTTCTAAAGAAAAAAAGCTAATTTTCGAAGAGAGAAAAATCCTAAAGAGAGTAAAGTTTCTAGAGAGTGTAAATTTCCTAAAGAGAGTAAGTAATCGACAAATTTCTTAAAAGTAGTTATTTTTCAAAATAGAGAGAGTAAATTTTTGAAAAATTTTATAAAGAGAATGTAAATTTTTGAAAATATTCCTAAAGAGAAAGTATATTTGGAAATTTTTCTAAAGAGAGCAAATGTTTCGAGATAGAGAAATTTCCTAAAAAGGCTAAAATTCCTAAAGAGAGTAAGTTTTCGAACAATTTACAAAAGGGAGAAATTTCCTAAAGAGTGTAAATAAATTTTTCAAAAATTTCCTAAGGAGAGCAAACGTTTCGGAAAATTTACTAAAGAAAAGTGAGAAAATTTACTAAAAAAAGTAAAATTTCATAAAAAGAAGAGAAAATTTTCATTAAATTCTCTAAAGAAAAGTAATTTTCGAAAAATTTCCTAAAGAAAAATTAATTTTTTGAAAAATTTCTTAAAGAAAAGCACCTCCCTGAATAAAGTCCGAAAAACCAATTAATGAATGACCCTTTAAAAGTTATTGAAACTTAAAGAGAGTAAAGTTTCTAGAGAGTGTAAATTTCCTAAAGAGAGTAAGTAATCGACAAATTTCCTAAAAGTAGTTATTTTTCAAAATAGAGAGAGTAAATTTTTGAAAAATTTTATAAAGAGAATGTAAATTTTTGAAAATATTCCTAAAGAGAAAGTATATTTGGAAATTTTTCTAAAGAGAGCAAATGTTTCGAGATAGAGAAATTTCCTAAAAAGGCTAAATTTCCTAAAGAGAGTAAGTTTTCGAACAATTTACAAAAGGGAGAAATTTCCTAAAGAGTGTAAATAAATTTTTCAAAAATTTCCTAAGGAGAGCAAACGTTTCGGAAAATTTACTAAAGAAAAGTGAGAAAATTTACTAAAAAAAGTAAAATTTCATAAAAAGAAGAGAAAATTTTCATTAAATTCTCTAAAGAAAAGTAATTTTCGAAAAATTTCCTAAAGAAAAATTAATTTTTTGAAAAATTTCTTAAAGAAAAGCACCTCCCTGAATAAAGTCCGAAAAACCAATTAATGAATGACCCTTTAAAAGTTATTGAAACTTAAACAAAAATCTTCGAAATTCTTTTGTAAAAAACAAACTTCATATTTTCAAAATGCAGGCAGATCAATGAAATATTGAAACTTTGTTTTTAAACAACAAAAATAAACTTCATCATCATTTGTGGAAGTTTTACTGTCTAACCTAAGAATCTCAATGAATAAACATCTTTCTGTTTGACTGTTGGTCGTTTGGCAGCGATTTTATGGTGTGAAGTTTATGTAGAGATTTTTAAGACGATTTTTTTTGGGTTCGATGATTGTCTTTGACCACTTGAGAAAAAATATATATATTTATTTCATATTTTGTTGAAATTAATTTTGTCTTTAGTTTAAGATTCAATGAATATCTGTTTGTGAGTTAAAACTCTCTTATTTTTACTTAGATGATTTATTTATTATTGGATTTTGTGGCTGTTGGTATTTGAAATCAAACCACTTGTATTTGTCAAATGCAAATAAACTATTTGATTTTTTAATATTTAAGGCAAAAAAACAACAATAATAAATATTCATTTAAACAGTCAGTGTTAAAATAAAGTCAAAAGTACTACAAGGATGCCCATACCCATCACCTTACAAAATTAGCTCTAACTACAGCAGGATAATTTTATTTGATTTTAAATAAACTACAGGTTTTAGAACAAACCCAAAGTTAGAAAACGATTCATCAAAAATTGTTATTTTTTCTTACAAAATTTTGTTATCCACTGTAAGAAATTTGTTTAGCGTTTTTTTGTATACACTCAAGGGTTTTCAATCAAATACATTTTTGCTGTCAACTTTTTGTTGATATTATTTGAATCTTTTGTTTGGTTATATCATCTCAAGATAATTGGTTTGTGGAAAAGAAACCTATTGTAAGCCAAAGTATAGATGTAATCATCAGATTGACGTGTCAATACTAAAGAATTATGAATTAGTAATTAAACATAAATGGGAGTGAATGGGTTTTTACACTTAAATGAGTCCGAAAAGGTTTAAATTGTTTAAATCATTAAAGATTAAATTCTAAAGATATTAGTCACGAACATAAAAGGACTATAGACTAGACTATAGACTGGACTATAGACTAGACTATAGACTAGTCTATAGACTAGACTATAGACTAGACTATAGACTATAGACTAGACCATAGACTAGACTATAGACTAGACTATAGACTAGACTATAGACTAGACTATAGACTAGACTATAGACTAGACTATAGACTAGACTATAAACTAGACTATAGACTAGACTATAGACTAGACTATTGACTAGACTATAGACTAGACTATAGACTGGACTATTGACTAGACTATAGACTAGACTATAGACTAGACCATAGACTAGACTATAGACTAGACTATAGACTAGACTATACACTAGACTATACACTAGACTAGACTAGACTATAGACTAGACTATAGACTAGACTATAGACTAGACTATAGACTAGACTATAGACTAGACTATAAACTAGACTATAGACTAAGACCATAGACTAGACTATAGACTAGACTGTAGACTAGACTATAGGACTAGACTATAGACTAGACTATAGACTAGACTATAGACTAGACTATAGATTAGACTATAGAAACATAAACTAGACTATAACTAGACTAGACAGACTATTGACTAGACTATAGACTAGACTATAGACTAGACTATTGACTAGACTATAGACTAGACTATAGACTAGACTATATGACTAGACTAATAGACTAGACTATAGACTAGACTATAGACTAGACTATAGACTAGACTATAGACTAGACTATAGACTAGACTATAGACTAGACTATAGACTAGAACTATAGACTAGACTATAGACTAGACTATAGACTAGACTATAGACTAGACTATAGACTAGACTATAGACTAGACTATAGACTAGACTATAGACTAGACTATAGACTAGACTATAGACTAGACTATAGACTAGACTATAGACTAGACTATAGACTAGACTATAGACTAGACTATAGACTAGACTATAGACTAGACTATAGACTAGACTATAGACTAGACTATAGACTAGACTATAGACTAGACTATAGACTAGACTATAGACTAGACTATAGACTAGACTATAGACTAGACTATAGACTAGACTATAGACTAGACTATAGACTAGACTATAGACTAGACTATAGACTAGACTATAGACTAGACTATAGACTAGACTATAGACTAGACTATAGACTAGACTATAGACTAGACTATAGACTAGACTATAGACTAGACTATAGACTAGACTATAGACTAGACTATAGACTAGACTATAGACTAGACTATAGACTAGACTATAGACTAGACTATAGACTAGACTATAGACTAGACTATAGACTAGACTATAGACTAGACTATAGACTAGACTATAGACTAGACTATAGACTAGACTATAGACTAGACTATAGACTAGACTATAGACTAGACTATAGACTAGACTATAGACTAGACTATAGACTAGACTATAGACTAGACTATAGATTAGACCATAGACTAGACTATAGACTAGACTGTAGACTAGACTATAGACTAGACTATAGACTAGACTATAGACTAGACTATAGATTAGACTATAGACTAAACTATAAACTAGACTATAGACTAGACTATAGACTAGACTATTGACTAGACTATAGACTAGACTATAGACTAGACTATAGACTAGACTATAGACTAGACTATAGACTAGACTATAGACTAGACTATAGACTAGACTATAGACTAGACTATAGACTAGACTATAGACTAGACTATAGACTAGACTATAGACTAGACTATAGACTAGACTATAGACTAGACTATAGACTAGACTATAGACTAGACTATAGACTAGACTATAGACTAGACTATAAACTAGACTATAGACTAGACTATAGACTAGACTATAGACTAGACTATAGACTAGACTATAGACTAGACTATAGACTAGACTACACTAGAATTTAAAAACATATGTTAAGAATTAAAAGGTTAAAATTAAAATTTCAAAACCTTTAAAATATTTCTTAACATTGAAATGTTATTTCGCAATTTCTAACTATATCTTTCACACCCTGGCAAAAAAACAAACATATAGTTAAATTTTATAACAATTCTCCTGCCAGACAAAATTTTAAAAATATTTTAGCAAAAATTTTCTCTTTTGACGAAAAAAAGGTATTTGTACATTTTTGTAAATTTAACAAAATTTTGTTTCAAGAATTTCTTTAAATAAAACTTGAAGATTTTTCGTTATTGTCAAGCCAAAATGAATGTCAAGAGGGAGCGATGGAAAAAACAAAACCAACAAGAAACAAAAATTTCGCGACATAGATGAATTTCTTGAATTGTATACTTGACTGAAAACCAAGTTAACAAAATAAATAATAAAAAAAACTAAATAAAATGCCACACAATATATATTTTTGTTGTTTGTACAACAAATCTCAGCAAAACTGAACCCAAATAAAAGAAGAACGAAATAAATGTTTGTTGAAGTTTTAAAATCGAAAACTTTTAACAAATCATGATGATGATGTTGACAATGGTAGTGCTCACGATAATGAGGAATTCTAGTGATCAGCTGCACAGCATCAAACAAGAAAAAAAACAATGTTACAAGATTTACGCCACGAATTAAATGGCAAGAACTTAAATACAACAACATCAGTCCCGACAACAACCAGCAACAAAAAACAATCCAACAAACATCATTGCAAATGACAATGACAACATGAATAAAACGACTAGTGACTACAACAAACACTAAGAAATAAAATAGAAGAAAAATGCGTCTAGGGCAGGGTTGGGAATATAATGATTATTTTAGAAACCGAGGTACCTTTATAGTAATTCTACTTCGCAATTAACTCGTACCTTTTCCAAATCTATAGTATAATTCCTGTCCTGGATTTTGTTCTTAACTCCATTACAAATACATATGCAATTAGTAATTTTGTTCTAGAAAAAAAGGACTTTTTCTTGCATTATATCAAAATAAAAATTTCCCATCTCTGAGCAAATACTGCACGACACTCACACATGAAAATTCCCAAACATCAACCTTTTAATATCCGAACAGTACCAATCAACAACACCACCCCTTTTTTCACTCTTTATATAGTTGGCATTTTCGCAAAACGTACTGACTAGATTTCAAGATCAGTACTCTACAAAAATAGATACAAAAATCTGTGTTTTTATAAAGTATTTCATTTGTTATTCTTGTTTCCTTTTATACAGTTGGAAGATTTAAGACGCGTGTATTTAGCGACAGGTTTTATGGAATGAATTTTCAAAATACTTTTCAACGTTTTAATGTTGTTTGTTGTTCAGCGTCATTATCATTTTGCAATAATATCAACAGCAGAAAAAAAAAACAACAACAACAACGTAATTATCATCAAGATCATGACGGTTGTTTGGTTGGTGATAATGACGTTGACAATCGTACAATCATAATGATGAGGATGAGCACAAGTTCGCGCAAGAAATCTGTGAGGAAAATACAAAATAATAAAATAGAAAAATCATTTAAAACAATTGTAGCGAAGCGGAGTACCCAGAAGGTATGAATTCATTCTAACAAAAAAAAATAAGTTTCACACAATATTCCTCACAAGTCCGTTCTATAGTCAAGACCATAGTCCAGACTATATTATACTCTATAGTTCAGTGTACCCTAAAGTCCAAACTAAAGTCAAGACAATAGTCCACTCCAAATTCCAGACAATAGTTCACTCTAAAGCCCAGACTCTAAAATCCATACTATAGTGTACTCTATAGTCCAGACTAAGGCTTACTCTATCTTAGACTATAGTCTACTCTGTAGTTCAGACTATAGTATACTATAGTCCAGACTATAGTTCAGACTATATTATACTCTATAGTACAGATTGTTGTCCACTCTATAGTCAAAACTATACTCTACTCTATAGACCAGAATATAGCCTACTCTACAGTCCAGACTATAGCCTACTCTACAGTCCAGACTATAGTCTACTCTACAGTCCAGACTACAGTCTACTCTATTGTCCAGACTATAGTCTACTCTATAGTCCAGACTATAGTCTACTCTATAGTCCAGACTATAGTCTACTCTATAGTACAGACTATAGTCTACTCTATAGTCCAGACTATAGTCTACTCTATAGTCCAGACTATAGTCTACTCTATAGTCCAGACTATAGTCTACTCTATAGTCCAGACTATAGTCTACTCTATAGTCCAGAATATAGTCTACTCTATAGTCCAGAATATGGTCTACTCTATAGTCCAGAATATAGTCTACTCTATAGTCCAGACTATATTCTACTCTATAGTCCAGACTATAGTCTACTCTATAGTCCAGACTATAGTCTACTCTATAGCCCAGACTATAGTCTACTCTATAGTCCAGACTATAGTCTACTCTATAGTCCAGACTATAGTCTACTCTATAGCCCAGACTATAGTCTACTCTATAGTCCAGACTATAGTCTACTCTATAGTCTAGACTGTAGTCTACTCTATAGTCCAAACTATACTCTACTCTATATACCAGAATATAGCCTACTCTACAGTCCAGACTATAGTCTACTCTACAGTCCAGACTAAAGTCTACTCTATAGTCCAGACTATAGTCTACTCTATAGTCCAGACTATAGTCTACTCTATAGTCCAGACTATAGTCTACTCTATAGTCCAGACTATAGTCTACTCTATAGTCCAGACTATAGTCTACTCTATAGTCCAGACTATAGTCTACTCTATAGTCCAGACTATAGTCTACTCTATAGTCCAGAATATAGTCTACTCTATAGTCCAGAATATAGTCTACTCTATAGTCCAGACTATAGTCTACTCTATAGTCCAGACTATAGTCTACTCTATAGTCCAGACTATAGTCTACTCTATAGTCCAGACTATAGTCTACTCTATAGTTCAGACTATAGTCTACTCTAAAGTCCAGACTATAGTCTACTCTCGAATAAAGACCAGAGTGTAGAGTAGTATACTTCAGACTATAGTTTAGTCTATAGTCCACTCCACTGTCTAATCTATATTTTATCTAAATATAAATTTTCACATAAAATCTTAATTTTTATTCGAGTTTCTAACCAAATTAATCCTTCTACTTTAGTTTTTAGAGTTTTTGTGCCAACAATTGTTTGCCATAAACTCAATTACTTTATAGATCTGTATAAATTTAATACAACAACAATAAAAAGTATTAAAGAATATAAAAATCAAGGCTGAGTAACAAATACAATACGAATACTAAAAGAACGTACGTAAGTATGTACAAACATTTTACAAACAAAAAAAAAAAAAAAAATACACTAAAACCATCTATTTGATGTGGATGAGCAACAACATGGCCCAGCAATATATAGAAGTTGTATGAGGGGGAAAAATAATCCAAGCAACCAAATTGTTGTTGTAATAGAAAAGTAGAAAAAGAAGAAGCGTGTCGCCAATTGATCGTGAGTTTTACTAAGAAAAATGTCGCGACAATTGTGAGACACAAAACTCTTTTTCTGTTGAGGTTTTTTCTATTTAGTTGCTGTTGCTTCGTTTTAAAACGAAATCAACTAACAATATTTTTTTGTTGTTTTCATTTTACAAATAAAATCAAACAGCAGCAGCAGCAACAACAGCAGAAATAAATGAAATAAACATTAAATTACGTCTATGAGAAGAGAGTTTATAAAAAGTGCAACAACAACAACTGATCATTTCTATAAGTAGGCAACTAGAAAACAAAAACAAAAACAAAAAAACAAAGTAGCGACAAGTAGCAGGAGCAGAAAAATAGCGGAGAATGTAATTGAAATTGCCAAGAATTACGTGAAGAATTCAAAATTGTAATTCATTCTTCAACTCAATGCTGTTGCAGTTGCAAACATTAAACAAGAAGAAGACGGACTGAACACAAATAGAAGGTAAATAATGGTGGAAGAGAAACGAACATCTGAGAATATATTAAACTATATTATCTCTAAGTGATGTTGCAGTTGATGTTGCAGACTGCTGCTGTTGTTACCATCGATGAGTTCATAGAGTTCAAAGGCAGATTTTTAAGCAATGAAAATCCATGTTGTGCCAACTTTAAAAGAGGGCGTTAAAAACAACGAAGCTGTGAAACTTTTTCGTTAAAATGGTTTCACGGTGATGAAGAATATTTAGATTTTTTTCGAACAAGCCTTAGACTAGACCAGATTTGACTATAGATTAGACCATAGACTAGACTATTGTCTCGTCTATAGTATGGACTAGACTATAGACTAAACATTAATCCGATCTATAAATTGGAACTATAGACTAAACTATAGAATTGACTATACTCTGGACTATAGTCTAGACTATAGACTGGCCTGCAAACTATAGACTGGACTATAGATTAAAATATCGTCTAAACTATAGTCTGGACTAGAGACTAAACTATAGTCTGGACTATAGACTAAACTATAGTCTGGACTATAGACTAAACTATAGTCTGGACTATAGACTAAACTATAGTCTGGACTATAGATTAAACTATAGTCTGGACTATAGACTAAACTATAGTCTGGACTATAGGCTAAACTTTAGTCTGGACAACAGACTGGGCTATAGTCGGCACTTTGGACTGGTTTATAGTCTGGACTAAAGTGTGGACTATAGACTAGACTAAAGTGTGGACTATGGACTGGACTACAAACTGGGCTATAGACTGGACTACGTACTGGACTATAGCCTAGACTATGTACTGGATTATAGCATAAACTAAACTATAATCTGTACTACTGACTAGACTATATTCTGGATCATGGACTGGTTTATAGTCTGGACTACAGAGTGGACTATACACTGAACTATTGACAGAACAATAGACGGAATAATAGACTGGAATATACACTAAACTATAGTATAGACTATAGGCTATATTATTATTTGGACAACAGAAAATGCTATGGTCGGCGCTTTGGACTGGATTATAGTCTGGACTATAGAGTCTTCTCGCCTAGAAAATATTTGTGGTGATACACCCCACCGTGCACTAGCCGAATAAATAATTTTAATTTTTGGTCTTTAAATAATCCCTTGTTTATAGCCAATATACACTATCGGACAAAATAAAGTGCAAAAGTACTCATGCTCTATTCTTTCATCGAAAAATCGGTTAAATGATTATTGAATATGGAAATTTTTTTCAAAATCATTTAGTTAATATACAACGCTACAATAATAACAATAAAACTAAATTATTGTAATTACAATTTTTCTGTAAAACTTCTAAAATAAAAGTAAATTCAATTTTTTTGTCGGACAAAATAAAGTGTAAATTTTATATATCATTATTTAAATTTCTTGTATATCAAAATTTTTTATCTATTTTGGTTCTGATTTGAATATCTGGATCTACTTAAGCCATTTTGGTAATTTTGTTCACCATTGTTATTCGCAATCGCCTTTCCTTCCCCTTGCTTTTCGCATATGATTATTTTCAAAAGAAATCCGTTTTTGATCACTATTTCATCGGAATTTTTTGATCAATTGTGGTCCAAAATTAATCTATTGGATTTAGGGCGGTGCTCTGAGCAACTTATTTAAATTTTCAGTGTTCTTTCCTACAGTAATGCTATTTTTTAACTTTATCAAGCGCTTAAGCTTATTATCTTTCCGAGATATAAAGTTGCCCAAGTCCATTTCGAAGGCACTGATCTTAAGATTTGACTGTAATATGCTCACATAGTGTTCACTAGAGCTTTTTGAATAAATTTCCCCTAGGTTCCCCACAGCTAACATTAAAAATTAAACACATACGAAGAGTCAACTGACCCATACGTTCAATCTTTCACCAACACATTTAAAAGCATGGAAATTTTTTTTCGGTTTTAGTATTTAATTTTGTATTTTTTACCTCAAATTTGCGTAGATAGTCAGATGAGTCCTAATTTGTACCGAAAATTTTAAAATGTCGACAATGAGTGTGAGTTAAACCCTTCAATATACAATATTTTAAAAACAATACCCCAGGTTTTAAACATTATGGTGGGGGGCTATCGGTATTGGTACATTATTCAACCTTAGGAGCGGGAATCTTAGTGAAGATGGAGTAAACAATAACAATTGAGCAATTCACGAGCGTATTTAATAATTTTTTTTTTTTAAATAAATGCCGTAAAAATGGATTTGGGACACTTAATGCCTCAACAGATTTATGACTTCAAACACACGACAAAGGTTAAAAACATTACTGTAAGAAAAAAAAACACTGAAAAATTGGAATGACCTACTCAGACCATCGCCCTAAATCCAATAGATTAATTTTTGACCACAATTGATAAAAAATTCTGCTGAAATAGCGAACAAAAACGGATTTCATTTGAAAATAATCGTATGGGGGAAAGCAAGGGGAAGTGAAGGCGATTGCGAATAATAATGGTAAAAAAATGGCTTAAGTAGATCCAGATATTCAAATCAGAACCAAAATAGATAAAAAATTTTGATATACAAAAAATTTAAATAATGATATATAAAATTTACACTTTATTTTGTCCGACAAAAAGGTGAATTTACTTTAATTTTGGATGTTTTACAGAAAAATTTTAGGTGGAATGATTTTGTTTTATTGTAATTTTTGTAGCATTGCATATAAACTAAATGAATTTTAAAAAATTCCATATTCAGTAATCATTTAACAGATTTTTCGCTGAAAGAATATAACATGAGTACTTTTGCACTTATTTTGTCCGATAGTGTATGTAACTCATACATACGTACATACATATATTAGCCAATAAAATTCTAAACACAGCTGATCCGCAAAACAAGGTTTTCATCTATAAACACTCCATAACTATTCCATATGGTGAGACGAAGTAGCTTATGGTTCATGGACATCATTATGTTGCATCATTCAAAACTGATACAATGTTTTTCTAAACCATAAATTCAAAGCATCTTAATGAACTTCAAGCTCCTCCAGTAAACATATTACGACTCCAATACTATCTCATACTCATACACTCAGTCAAAAACCAGCAAAGGTTTATCTTTATTTTTTCTCTCTAAATGATCATTAAAGTGATCATGAAAATTTGTTGTATATTTATCAATTTCTTTTGTTGTTGCTGTTAATATCAATAAATAAATAAAAAAAGTTGAAAAGAGGAAAAAAACCAACTACAACAAACAATAAAGTAAAACTGCAATTGTTTTATAAGAAATATTATCTCATAAATACTTGAACTACAGAGTACAGTACAATAAATACAGTGAGTGTGTGAATGAATTGTTGAAAATGAGCAAAAAAAAACAAAAACAATAATATACGAACGATTGACTGACTGTATGAAAATAATGATCATACACGAAAAAAGTTCAGCAAAAAATAATAATAAAACTGAAGGTAGTGAGGAGGTACTTAGAAGGCAGTTATCAGTCAGTCATCCAGCAGGCAGGCAGGCAAAAGGCATGATGATCATGTTTGAAAGTTGATGGACAATAATGAACGCGACAACCGGAAGTCTATTTACAATTATTTGTGATTTTTTTTCCCAACTTTAATTTTATTTATTATATTATTGAAAGAATTAAACGTTTTGCGGTACTAAACTAACCTGATGCTGCTTGATGAGCATCATCATGATCACGATTAATCATCATCAGCTCCTTTATTGTCCCTGTCATTGTTAGCAACGTAATCTCTTGTCTGTCTTTCTTCGCTCGTACGTCATCGTCGTTGTGGTCATTATCACTTGCGATAAACGCGACGAAGACTTAGACAAGTTATGTTTAGAATTTATTTTTATGTTGTTGTTTTAAAAAAAGTATTTTAAATATGATATGAAAATTGTTCCAAAGAATTTAGTGGTTTAAATCGAATTAAGTATGTTTTAAAATTTAAAACTTTAGTTTAACATTTTTTAAGATCTTCGGGAGGTTACTAAATGAAGATTGATTGTTATTGCAAATAGGAATACTATATCGGGAGTTGCTTGTTAGGCAATAAAAGAAGGTGAATGTCTGGGAATTTCAAATTAAAGCTTGACAAGAAAATAATTTTCTTAAATTTAGTTAGAAAGAGAGGTCAGAGTAAAGACTATAGGTTGTACTATAGACTAGACTATAGACTAGACTATAGACTAGACTATAGACTAGACTATAGACTAGACTATTGACTAGACTATAGACTAGACTATAGACTAGACTATAGACTAGACTATAGACTAGACTATAGACTAGACTATAGACTAGACTATAGACTAGACTATAGACTAGACTATAGACTAGACTATAGACTAGACTATAGACTAGACTATAGACTAGACTATAGACTAGACTATAGACTAGACTATAGACTAGACTATAGACTAGACTATAGACTAGACTATAGACTAGACTATAGACTAGACTATAGACTAGACTATAGACTAGACTATAGATTAGACTATAGACTAGACTTTAGACTAGACTATAGACTAGACTATAGACTAGACTATAGATTAGACTATAGACTAGACTATAGACTAGACTATAGACTAGACTATAGACTAGACTATAGACTAGACTATAGACTAGACTATAGACTAGACTATAGACTAGACTATAGACTAGACTATAGACTAGACTATAGACTAGACTATAGACTAGACTATAGACTAGACTATAGACTAGACTATAGACTAGACTATAGACTAGACTATAGACTAGACTATAGACTAGACTATAGACTAGACTATAGACTAGACTATAGACTAGACTATAGACTAGACTATAGACTAGACTATAGACTAGACTATAGACTAGACTATAGACTAGACTATAGACTAGACTATAGACTAGACTATAGACTAGACTATAGACTAGACTATAGACTAGACTATAGACTAGACTATAGACTAGACTATAGACTAGACTATAGACTAGACTATAGACTAGACTATAGACTAGACTAGACTATAGACTAGACTATAGACTAGACTATAGACTAGACTATAGACTAGACTATAGACTAACTATAGACTAGACTAGACTATAGACTAGACTAGACTATAGACTAGACTAGACTATAGACTAGACTATAGACTAGACTATAGACTAGACTATAGACTAGACTATAGACTAGACTATAGACTAGACTATAGACTAGACTATAGACTAGACTATAGACTAGACTATAGACTAGACTATAGACTAGACTATAGACTAGACTATAGACTAGACTATAGACTAGACTATAGACTAGACTATAGACTAGACTATAGACTAGACTATAGACTAGACTATAGACAGACTATAGACTAGACTATAGACTAGACTATAGACTAGACTATAGACTAGACTATAGACTAGACTAGACTATAGACTAGACTAGACTAGACTATAGACTAGACTAGACTATAGACTAGACTATAGACTAGACTATAGACTAGACTATAGACTAGACTATAGACAAGACTATAGACTAGACTATAGACTAGACTATAGACTAGACTATAGACTAGACTATAGAGACTAGACTACTAGACTAGACTAGACTATAGTCTAGTCTATCTATAGTCTAGTCTATAGTCTAGTCTATAGTCTAGTCTATAGTCTAGTCTATAGTCTAGTCTATAGTCTAGTCTATAGTCTAGTCTATAGTCTAGTCTATAGTCTAGTCTCTAGTCTAGTCTAGTCTATAGTCTAGTCTATAGTCTAGTCTATAGTCTAGTCTAGTCTATAGTCTAGTCTATAGTCTAGTCTATAGTCTAGTATAGTCTAGTCTATAGTCTAGTCTATAGTCTAGTCTATAGTCTAGTCTATATCTAGTCTATAGTCTAGTCTATAGTCTAGTCTATAGTCTAGTCTATAGTCTAGTCTAGAGTCTAGTCTATAGTCTAGTCTATAGTCTAGTCTATAGTCTAGTCTATAGTCTAGTCTATAGTCTAGTCTATAGTCTAGTCTATAGTCTAGTCTATAGTCTAGTCTATAGTCTAGTCTATAGTCTAGTATAGTCTAGTCTATAGTCTATAGTCTAGTCTATAGTCTAGTCTAGTCTATCTCTAGTCTAGTCTATAGTCTAGTCTATAGTCTAGTCTATAGTCTAGTCTATAGTCTAGTCTATAGTCTAGTCTAGTCTATAGTCTAGTCTATAGTCTAGTCTATAGTCTAGTCTATAGTCTAGTGTCTAGTCTATATCTAGTCTATAGTCCTAGTCATAGTCTAGTCTATAGTCTAGTCTATAGTCTAGTCTATAGTCTAGTCTATAGTCTAGTCTATATCTATCTATAGTCTAGTCTATAGTCTAGTCTATAGTCTAGTCTATAGTCTAGTCTATAGTCTAGTCTATAGTCTAGTCTATAGTCTAGTCTATAGTCTAGTCTATAGTCTAGTCTATAGTCTAGTCTATAGTCTAGTCTATAGTCTAGTCTATAGTCTAGTCTATAGTCTAGTCTATAGTCTAGTCTATAGTCTAGTCTATAGTTAGTCTATAGTCTAGTCTATAGTCTAGTCTATAGTCTAGTCTATAGTCTAGTCTATAGTCTAGTCTATAGTCTATCTATAGTCTAATCTATAGTCTAGTCTATAGTCTAGTCTATAGTCTAGTCTATAGTCTAGTCTATAGTCTAGTCTATAGTCTAGTCTATAGTCTAGTCTATAGTCTTCTATAGTCTATCTATAGTCTAGTCTATAGTCTAGTCTATAGTCTAGTCTATAGTCTAGTCTATAGTCTAGTCTATAGTCTAGTCTATAGTCTAGTCTATAGTCTAGTCTATATCTAGTCTATAGTCTAGTCTATAGTCTAGTCTATAGTCTAGTCTATAGTCTAGTCTATAGTCTAGTCTATAGTCTAGTCTATAGTCTAGTCTATTCTAGTCTATAGTCTAGTCTATAGTCTAGTCTATAGTCTAGTCTATAGTCTAGTCTATAGTCTAGTCTCTAGTCTAGTCATAGTACCTATAGTCTTTACTCTGACCTCTCTTTCTAACTAAATTTAAGAAAATTATTTTCTTGTCAAGCTTTAATTTGAAATTCCCAGACATTCACCTTCTTTTATTGCCTAACAAGCAACTCCCGATATAGTATTCCTATTTGCAATAACAATCAATCTTCATTTAGTAACCTCCCGAAGATCTTAAAAAATGTTAAACTAAAGTTTTAAATTTTAAAAACATACTTAATTCGATTTAAACCACTAAATTCTTTGGAACAATTTTCATATCATATTTAAAATACTTTTTTAAAACAACAACATAAAAATAAATTCTAAACATAACTTGTCTAAGTCTTCGTCGCGTTTATCGCAAGTGATAATGACCACAACGACGATGACGTACGAGCGAAGAAAGACAGACAAGAGATTACGTTGCTAACAATGACAGGGACAATAAAGGAGCTGATGATGATTAATCGTGATCATGATGATGCTCATCAAGCAGCATCAGGTTAGTTTAGTACCGCAAAACGTTTAATTCTTTCAATAATATAATAAATAAAATTAAAGTTGGGAAAAAAATCACAAATAATTGTAAATAGACTTCCGGTTGTCGCGTCATTATTGTCCATCAACTTTCAAACATGATCATCATGCCTTTTGCCTGCCTGCCTGCTGGATGACTGACTGATAACTGCCTTCTAAGTACCTCCTCACTACCTTCAGTTTTATTATTATTTTTTGCTGAACTTTTTTCGTGTATGATCATTATTTTCATACAGTCAGTCAATCGTTCGTATATTATTGTTTTTGTTTTTTTTTGCTCATTTTCAACAATTCATTCACACACTCACTGTATTTATTGTACTGTACTCTGTAGTTCAAGTATTTATGAGATAATATTTCTTATAAAACAATTGCAGTTTTACTTTATTGTTTGTTGTAGTTGGTTTTTTCCTCTTTTCAACTTTTTTTATTTATTTATTGATATTAACAGCAACAACAAAAGAAATTGATAAATATACAACAAATTTTCATGATCACTTTAATGATCATTTAGAGAGAAAAAATAAAGATAAACCTTTGCTGGTTTTTGACTGAGTGTATGAGTATGAGATAGTATTGGAGTCGTAATATGTTTACTGGAGGAGCTTGAAGTTCATTAAGATGCTTTGAATTTATGGTTTAGAAAAACATTGTATCAGTTTTGAATGATGCAACATAATGATGTCCATGAACCATAAGCTACTTCGTCTCACCATATGGAATAGTTATGGAGTGTTTATAGATGAAAACCTTGTTTTGCGGATCAGCTGTGTTTAGAATTTTATTGGCTAATATATGTATGTACGTATGTATGAGTTACATACACTATCGGACAAAATAAAGTGCAAAAGTACTCATGTTATATTCTTTCAGCGAAAAATCTGTTAAATGATTACTGAATATGGAATTTTTTAAAATTCATTTAGTTTATATGCAATGCTACAAAAATTACAATAAAACAAAATCATTCCACCTAAAATTTTTCTGTAAAACATCCAAAATTAAAGTAAATTCACCTTTTTGTCGGACAAAATAAAGTGTAAATTTTATATATCATTATTTAAATTTTTTGTATATCAAAATTTTTATCTATTTTGGTTCTGATTTGAATATCTGGATCTACTTAAGCCATTTTTTACCATTATTATTCGCAATCGCCTTCACTTCCCCTTGCTTTCCCCCATACGATTATTTTCAAATGAAATCCGTTTTTGTTCGCTATTTCAGCAGAATTTTTTATCAATTGTGGTCAAAAATTAATCTATTGGATTTAGGGCGATGGTCTGAGTAGGTCATTCCAATTTTTCAGTGTTTTTTTCTTACAGTAATGTTTTTAACCTTTGTCGTGTGTTTGAAGTCATAAATCTGTTGAGGCATTAAGTGTCCCAAATCCATTTTTACGGCATTTATTTAAAAAAAAAAAAATTATTAAATACGCTCGTGAATTGCTCAATTGTTATTGTTTACTCCATCTTCACTAAGATTCCCGCTCCTAAGGTTGAATAATGTACCAATACCGATAGCCCCCCACCATAATGTTTAAAACCTGGGGTATTGTTTTTAAAATATTGTATATTGAAGGGTTTAACTCACACTCATTGTCGACATTTTAAAATTTTCGGTACAAATTAGGACTCATCTGACTATCTACGCAAATTTGAGGTAAAAATACAAAATTAAATACTAAAACCGAAAAAAAATTTCCATGCTTTTAAATGTGTTGGTGAAAGATTGAACGTATGGGTCAGTTGACTCTTCGTATGTGTTTAATTTTTAATGTTAGCTGTGGGGAACCTAGGGGAAATTTATTCAAAAAGCTCTAGTGAACACTATGTGAGCATATTACAGTCAAATCTTAAGATCAGTGCCTTCGAAATGGACTTGGGCAACTTTATATCTCGGAAAGATAATAAGCTTAAGCGCTTGATAAAGTTAAAAAATAGCATTACTGTAGGAAAGAACACTGAAAATTTAAATAAGTTGCTCAGAGCACCGCCCTAAATCCAATAGATTAATTTTGGACCACAATTGATCAAAAATTCCGATGAAATAGTGATCAAAAACGGATTTCTTTTGAAAATAATCATATGCGAAAAGCAAGGGGAAGGAAAGGCGATTGCGAATAACAATGGTGAACAAAATTACCAAAATGGCTTAAGTAGATCCAGATATTCAAATCAGAACCAAAATAGATAAAAAATTTTGATATACAAGAAATTTAAATAATGATATATAAAATTTACACTTTATTTTGTCCGACAAAAAAATTGAATTTACTTTTATTTTAGAAGTTTTACAGAAAAATTGTAATTACAATAATTTAGTTTTATTGTTATTATTGTAGCGTTGTATATTAACTAAATGATTTTGAAAAAAATTTCCATATTCAATAATCATTTAACCGATTTTTCGATGAAAGAATAGAGCATGAGTACTTTTGCACTTTATTTTGTCCGATAGTGTATATTGGCTATAAACAAGGGATTATTTAAAGACCAAAAATTAAAATTATTTATTCGGCTAGTGCACGGTGGGGTGTATCACCACAAATATTTTCTAGGCGAGAAGACTCTATAGTCCAGACTATAATCCAGTCCAAAGCGCCGACCATAGCATTTTCTGTTGTCCAAATAATAATATAGCCTATAGTCTATACTATAGTTTAGTGTATATTCCAGTCTATTATTCCGTCTATTGTTCTGTCAATAGTTCAGTGTATAGTCCACTCTGTAGTCCAGACTATAAACCAGTCCATGATCCAGAATATAGTCTAGTCAGTAGTACAGATTATAGTTTAGTTTATGCTATAATCCAGTACATAGTCTAGGCTATAGTCCAGTACGTAGTCCAGTCTATAGCCCAGTTTGTAGTCCAGTCCATAGTCCACACTTTAGTCTAGTCTATAGTCCACACTTTAGTCCAGACTATAAACCAGTCCAAAGTGCCGACTATAGCCCAGTCTGTTGTCCAGACTAAAGTTTAGCCTATAGTCCAGACTATAGTTTAGTCTATAGTCCAGACTATAGTTTAATCTATAGTCCAGACTATAGTTTAGTCTATAGTCCAGACTATAGTTTAGTCTATAGTCCAGACTATAGTTTAGTCTATAGTCCAGACTATAGTTTAGTCTCTAGTCCAGACTATAGTTTAGACGATATTTTAATCTATAGTCCAGTCTATAGTTTGCAGGCCAGTCTATAGTCTAGACTATAGTCCAGAGTATAGTCAATTCTATAGTTTAGTCTATAGTTCCAATTTATAGATCGGATTAATGTTTAGTCTATAGTCTAGTCCATACTATAGACGAGACAATAGTCTAGTCTATGGTCTAATCTATAGTCAAATCTGGTCTAGTCTAAGGCTTGTTCGAAAAAAATCTAAATATTCTTCATCACCGTGAAACCATTTTAACGAAAAAGTTTCACAGCTTCGTTGTTTTAACGCCCTCTTTTAAAGTTGGCACAACATGGATTTTCATTGCTTAAAAATCTGCCTTTGAACTCTATGAACTCATCGATGGTAACAACAGCAGCAGTCTGCAACATCAACTGCAACATCACTTAGAGATAATATAGTTTAATATATTCTCAGATGTTCGTTTCTCTTCCACCATTATTTACCTTCTATTTGTGTTCAGTCCGTCTTCTTCTTGTTTAATGTTTGCAACTGCAACAGCATTGAGTTGAAGAATGAATTACAATTTTTGAATTCTTCACGTAATTCTTGGCAATTTCAATTACATTCTCCGCTATTTTTCTGCTCCTGCTACTTGTCGCTACTTTGTTTTTTTGTTTTTGTTTTTGTTTTCTAGTTGCCTACTTATAGAAATGATCAGTTGTTGTTGTTGCACTTTTTATAAACTCTCTTCTCATAGACGTAATTTAATGTTTATTTCATTTATTTCTGCTGTTGTTGCTGCTGCTGCTGTTTGATTTTATTTGTAAAATGAAAACAACAAAAAAATATTGTTAGTTGATTTCGTTTAAAACGAAGCAACAGCAACTAAATAGAAAAAACCTCAACAGAAAAAGAGTTTTGTGTCTCACAATTGTCGCGACATTTTTCTTAGTAAAACTCACGATCAATTGGCGACACGCTTCTTCTTTTTCTACTTTTCTATTACAACAACAATTTGGTTGCTTGGATTATTTTTCCCCCTCATACAACTTCTATATATTGCTGGGCCATGTTGTTGCTCATCCACATCAAATAGATGGTTTTAGTGTATTTTTTTTTTTTTTTTGTTTGTAAAATGTTGTACATACTTACGTACGTTCTTTTAGTATTCGTATTGTATTTGTTACTCAGCCTTGATTTTTATATTCTTTAATACTTTTATTGTTGTTGTATTAAATTTATACAGATCTATAAAGTAATTGAGTTTATGGCAAACAATTGTTGGCACAAAAACTCTAAAAACTAAAGTAGAAGGATTAATTTGGTAGAAACTCGAATAAAAATTAAGATTTTATGTGAAAATTTATATTTAGATAAAATATAGATTAGACAGTGGAGTGGACTATAGACTAAACTATAGTCTGAAGTATACTACTCTACACTCTGGTCTTTATTCGAGAGTAGACTATAGTCTGGACTTTAGAGTAGACTATAGTCTGAACTATAGAGTAGACTATAGTCTGGACTATAGAGTAGACTATAGTCTGGACTATAGAGTAGACTATAGTCTGGACTATAGAGTAGACTATAGTCTGGACTATAGAGTAGACTATATTCTGGACTATAGAGTAGACTATATTCTGGACTATAGAGTAGACTATAGTCTGGACTATAGAGTAGACTATAGTCTGGACTATAGAGTAGACTATAGTCTGGACTATAGAGTAGACTATAGTCTGGACTATAGAGTAGACTATAGTCTGGACTATAGAGTAGACTATAGTCTGGACTATAGAGTAGACTATAGTCTGGACTATAGAGTAGACTTTAGTCTGGACTGTAGAGTAGACTATAGTCTGGACTGTAGAGTAGGCTATATTCTGGTATATAGAGTAGAGTATAGTTTGGACTATAGAGTAGACTACAGTCTAGACTATAGAGTAGACTATAGTCTGGACTATAGAGTAGACTATAGTCTGGGCTATAGAGTAGACTATAGTCTGGACTATAGAGTAGACTATAGTCTGGACTATAGAGTAGACTATAGTCTGGGCTATAGAGTAGACTATAGTCTGGACTATAGAGTAGACTATAGTCTGGACTATAGAGTAGAATATAGTCTGGACTATAGAGTAGACTATATTCTGGACTATAGAGTAGACCATATTCTGGACTATAGAGTAGACTATATTCTGGACTATAGAGTAGACTATAGTCTGGACTATAGAGTAGACTATAGTCTGGACTATAGAGTAGACTATAGTCTGGACTATAGAGTAGACTATAGTCTGGACTATAGAGTAGACTATAGTCTGTACTATAGAGTAGACTATAGTCTGGACTATAGAGTAGACTATAGTCTGGACTATAGAGTAGACTATAGTCTGGACAATAGAGTAGACTGTAGTCTGGACTGTAGAGTAGACTATAGTCTGGACTGTAGAGTAGGCTATAGTCTGGACTGTAGAGTAGGCTATATTCTGGTCTATAGAGTAGAGTATAGTTTTGACTATAGAGTGGACAACAATCTGTACTATAGAGTATAATATAGTCTGAACTATAGTCTGGACTATAGTATACTATAGTCTGAACTACAGAGTAGACTATAGTCTAAGATAGAGTAAGCCTTAGTCTGGACTATAGAGTACACTATAGTATGGATTTTAGAGTCTGGGCTTTAGAGTGAACTATTGTCTGGAATTTGGAGTGGACTATTGTCTTGACTTTAGTTTGGACTTTAGGGTACACTGAACTATAGAGTATAATATAGTCTGGACTATGGTCTTGACTATAGAACGGACTTGTGAGGAATATTGTGTGAAACTTATTTTTTTTTGTTAGAATGAATTCATACCTTCTGGGTACTCCGCTTCGCTACAATTGTTTTAAATGATTTTTCTATTTTATTATTTTGTATTTTCCTCACAGATTTCTTGCGCGAACTTGTGCTCATCCTCATCATTATGATTGTACGATTGTCAACGTCATTATCACCAACCAAACAACCGTCATGATCTTGATGATAATTACGTTGTTGTTGTTGTTTTTTTTTTCTGCTGTTGATATTATTGCAAAATGATAATGACGCTGAACAACAAACAACATTAAAACGTTGAAAAGTATTTTGAAAATTCATTCCATAAAACCTGTCGCTAAATACACGCGTCTTAAATCTTCCAACTGTATAAAAGGAAACAAGAATAACAAATGAAATACTTTATAAAAACACAGATTTTTGTATCTATTTTTGTAGAGTACTGATCTTGAAATCTAGTCAGTACGTTTTGCGAAAATGCCAACTATATAAAGAGTGAAAAAAGGGGTGGTGTTGTTGATTGGTACTGTTCGGATATTAAAAGGTTGATGTTTGGGAATTTTCATGTGTGAGTGTCGTGCAGTATTTGCTCAGAGATGGGAAATTTTTATTTTGATATAATGCAAGAAAAAGTCCTTTTTTTCTAGAACAAAATTACTAATTGCATATGTATTTGTAATGGAGTTAAGAACAAAATCCAGGACAGGAATTATACTATAGATTTGGAAAAGGTACGAGTTAATTGCGAAGTAGAATTACTATAAAGGTACCTCGGTTTCTAAAATAATCATTATATTCCCAACCCTGCCCTAGACGCATTTTTCTTCTATTTTATTTCTTAGTGTTTGTTGTAGTCACTAGTCGTTTTATTCATGTTGTCATTGTCATTTGCAATGATGTTTGTTGGATTGTTTTTTGTTGCTGGTTGTTGTCGGGACTGATGTTGTTGTATTTAAGTTCTTGCCATTTAATTCGTGGCGTAAATCTTGTAACATTGTTTTTTTCTTGTTTGATGCTGTGCAGCTGATCACTAGAATTCCTCATTATCGTGAGCACTACCATTGTCAACATCATCATCATGATTTGTTAAAAGTTTTCGATTTTAAAACTTCAACAAACATTTATTTCGTTCTTCTTTTATTTGGGTTCAGTTTTGCTGAGATTTGTTGTACAAACAACAAAAATATATATTGTGTGGCATTTTATTTAGTTTTTTTTATTATTTATTTTGTTAACTTGGTTTTCAGTCAAGTATACAATTCAAGAAATTCATCTATGTCGCGAAATTTTTGTTTCTTGTTGGTTTTGTTTTTTCCATCGCTCCCTCTTGACATTCATTTTGGCTTGACAATAACGAAAAATCTTCAAGTTTTATTTAAAGAAATTCTTGAAACAAAATTTTGTTAAATTTACAAAAATGTACAAATACCTTTTTTTCGTCAAAAGAGAAAATTTTTGCTAAAATATTTTTAAAATTTTGTCTGGCAGGAGAATTGTTATAAAATTTAACTATATGTTTGTTTTTTGCCAGGGTGTGAAAGATATAGTTAGAAATTGCGAAATAACATTTCAATGTTAAGAAATATTTTAAAGGTTTTGAAATTTTAATTTTAACCTTTTAATTCTTAACATATGTTTTTAAATTCTAGTGTAGTCTAGTCTATAGTCTAGTCTATAGTCTAGTCTATAGTCTAGTCTATAGTCTAGTCTATAGTCTAGTCTATAGTCTAGTTTATAGTCTAGTCTATAGTCTAGTCTATAGTCTAGTCTATAGTCTAGTCTATAGTCTAGTCTATAGTCTAGTCTATAGTCTAGTCTATAGTCTAGTCTATAGTCTAGTCTATAGTCTAGTCTATAGTCTAGTCTATAGTCTAGTCTATAGTCTAGTCTATAGTCTAGTCTATAGTCTAGTCTATAGTCTAGTCTATAGTCTAGTCTATAGTCTAGTCTATAGTCTAGTCAATAGTCTAGTCTATAGTCTAGTCTATAGTCTAGTTTATAGTTTAGTCTATAGTCTAATCTATAGTCTAGTCTATAGTCTAGTCTATAGTCTAGTCTATAGTCTAGTCTACAGTCTAGTCTATAGTCTAGTTAGTCTATGTCTAGTCTATAGTCTAGTCTATAGTCTAGTCTATAGTCTATCTATAGTCTAGTCTATAGTCTAGTCTATATCTAGTCTATATCTAGTCTATAGTCTAGTCTATAGTCTATCTATAGTCTAGTCTATAGTCTAGTCTATAGTCTAGTCTATAGTCTAGTCTATAGTCTAGTCCTATAGTCTAGTCTATAGTCTAGTCTACTAGTCTAGTCTATAGTCTAGTCTATAGTCTAGTCTACTAGTCTAGTCTATAGTCTAGTCTATAGTCTAGTCTATAGTCTAGTCTATAGTCTAGTCTATAGTCTAGTCTATAGTCTAGTCTATAGTCTAGTCTATAGTCTAGTCTA
Organism: Lucilia sericata; assembly: GCF_015586225.1. Taxonomy (NCBI): domain Eukaryota; kingdom Metazoa; phylum Arthropoda; class Insecta; order Diptera; family Calliphoridae; genus Lucilia; species Lucilia sericata. The sequence continues at coordinate 13,617 of NW_023994176.1, read as the reverse complement.
TAGGCTAGTCCTATAGTCTATTCTATAGGCTAGTCTATAGTCTAGTCTATAGTCTAGTCTATAGTCTAGTCTATAGTCTAGTCTATAGTCTAGTCTATAGTCTAGTCTATAGTCTAGTCTATATCTAGTCTATAGTCTATAGTCTATAGTCTAGTATAGTCTAGTCTATAGTCTAGTCTATAGTCTAGTCTATAGTCTAGTCTATAGTCTAGTCTATAGTCTAGTCTAGTCTATAGTCTAGTCTATAGTCTAGTCTATAGTCTAGTCTATAGTCTAGTCTATAGTCTAGTCTATAGTCTAGTCTATAGTCTAGTCTATAGTCTAGTCTATAGTCTAGTCTATAGTCTAGTCTATAGTCTAGTCTATAGTCTAGTCTATAGTCTAGTCAATAGTCTAGTCTATAGTCTAGTCCTATAGTCTAGTCAATAGTCTAGTCTATAGTCTAGTCTATAGTCTAGTTTATAGTTTAGTCTATAGTCTAATCTATAGTCTAGTCTATAGTCTAGTCTATAGTCTAGTCTATAGTCTAGTCTATAGTCTAGTCTACAGTCTAGTCTATAGTCTAGTCTATGGTCTAGTCTATAGTCTAGTTTATAGTCTAGTCTATAGTCTAGTCTATAGTCTAGTCTATAGTCTAGTCTATAGTCTAGTCTATAGTCTAGTCTAGTCTAGTGTATAGTCTAGTGTATAGTCTAGTCTATAGTCTAGTCTATAGTCTAGTCTATGGTCTAGTCTATAGTCTAGTCTATAGTCTAGTCAATAGTCCAGTCTATAGTCTAGTCTATAGTCTAGTCAATAGTCTAGTCTATAGTCTAGTCTATAGTCTAGTTTATAGTCTAGTCTATAGTCTAGTCTATAGTCTAGTCTATAGTCTAGTCTATAGTCTAGTCTATAGTCTAGTCTATAGTCTAGTCTATGGTCTAGTCTATAGTCTATAGTCTAGTCTATAGTCTAGTCTATAGACTAGTCTATAGTCTAGTCTATAGTCCAGTCTATAGTCTAGTCTATAGTCCTTTTATGTTCGTGACTAATATCTTTAGAATTTAATCTTTAATGATTTAAACAATTTAAACCTTTTCGGACTCATTTAAGTGTAAAAACCCATTCACTCCCATTTATGTTTAATTACTAATTCATAATTCTTTAGTATTGACACGTCAATCTGATGATTACATCTATACTTTGGCTTACAATAGGTTTCTTTTCCACAAACCAATTATCTTGAGATGATATAACCAAACAAAAGATTCAAATAATATCAACAAAAAGTTGACAGCAAAAATGTATTTGATTGAAAACCCTTGAGTGTATACAAAAAAACGCTAAACAAATTTCTTACAGTGGATAACAAAATTTTGTAAGAAAAAATAACAATTTTTGATGAATCGTTTTCTAACTTTGGGTTTGTTCTAAAACCTGTAGTTTATTTAAAATCAAATAAAATTATCCTGCTGTAGTTAGAGCTAATTTTGTAAGGTGATGGGTATGGGCATCCTTGTAGTACTTTTGACTTTATTTTAACACTGACTGTTTAAATGAATATTTATTATTGTTGTTTTTTTGCCTTAAATATTAAAAAATCAAATAGTTTATTTGCATTTGACAAATACAAGTGGTTTGATTTCAAATACCAACAGCCACAAAATCCAATAATAAATAAATCATCTAAGTAAAAATAAGAGAGTTTTAACTCACAAACAGATATTCATTGAATCTTAAACTAAAGACAAAATTAATTTCAACAAAATATGAAATAAATATATATATTTTTTCTCAAGTGGTCAAAGACAATCATCGAACCCAAAAAAAATCGTCTTAAAAATCTCTACATAAACTTCACACCATAAAATCGCTGCCAAACGACCAACAGTCAAACAGAAAGATGTTTATTCATTGAGATTCTTAGGTTAGACAGTAAAACTTCCACAAATGATGATGAAGTTTATTTTTGTTGTTTAAAAACAAAGTTTCAATATTTCATTGATCTGCCTGCATTTTGAAAATATGAAGTTTGTTTTTTACAAAAGAATTTCGAAGATTTTTGTTTAAGTTTCAATAACTTTTAAAGGGTCATTCATTAATTGGTTTTTCGGACTTTATTCAGGGAGGTGCTTTTCTTTAAGAAATTTTTCAAAAAATTAATTTTTCTTTAGGAAATTTTTCGAAAATTACTTTTCTTTAGAGAATTTAATGAAAATTTTCTCTTCTTTTTATGAAATTTTACTTTTTTTAGTAAATTTTCTCACTTTTCTTTAGTAAATTTTCCGAAACGTTTGCTCTCCTTAGGAAATTTTTGAAAAATTTATTTACACTCTTTAGGAAATTTCTCCCTTTTGTAAATTGTTCGAAAACTTACTCTCTTTAGGAAATTTAGCCTTTTTAGGAAATTTCTCTATCTCGAAACATTTGCTCTCTTTAGAAAAATTTCCAAATATACTTTCTCTTTAGGAATATTTTCAAAAATTTACATTCTCTTTATAAAATTTTTCAAAAATTTACTCTCTCTATTTTGAAAAATAACTACTTTTAGGAAATTTGTCGATTACTTACTCTCTTTAGGAAATTTACACTCTCTAGAAACTTTACTCTCTTTAAGTTTCAATAACTTTTAAAGGGTCATTCATTAATTGGTTTTTCGGACTTTATTCAGGGAGGTGCTTTTCTTTAAGAAATTTTTCAAAAAATTAATTTTTCTTTAGGAAATTTTTCGAAAATTACTTTTCTTTAGAGAATTTAATGAAAATTTTCTCTTCTTTTTATGAAATTTTACTTTTTTTAGTAAATTTTCTCACTTTTCTTTAGTAAATTTTCCGAAACGTTTGCTCTCCTTAGGAAATTTTTGAAAAATTTATTTACACTCTTTAGGAAATTTCTCCCTTTTGTAAATTGTTCGAAAACTTACTCTCTTTAGGAATTTTAGCCTTTTTAGGAAATTTCTCTATCTCGAAACATTTGCTCTCTTTAGAAAAATTTCCAAATATACTTTCTCTTTAGGAATATTTTCAAAAATTTACATTCTCTTTATAAAATTTTTCAAAAATTTACTCTCTCTATTTTGAAAAATAACTACTTTTAAGAAATTTGTCGATTACTTACTCTCTTTAGGAAATTTACACTCTCTAGAAACTTTACTCTCTTTAGGATTTTTCTCTCTTCGAAAATTAGCTTTTTTTCTTTAGAAAGTTTTGTGAAACATTTGCTCTCTTTAGAAAATTTTACAAATTTATTTTCTCTTAAGGAATTTTTTGAAAAATTCACTTTCTCTTTGGGAAATTTTTCAAAAAATAACTCCCTCTTTAGAAAATTTTTTGAAAACTTACTCTTTTTAGGAAATTTATTCTCTTTAGGAAATTTCTCTCATTAGGATACTTTCCGAAAATTAGCTTTTCTTCAGGAAATTTTTCGAAACATTTGCTCTCTTTAGAAAAATTTCCAAATTTACTTTCTCTTTAGGAAATTTTGTAAAAAATGTTCTTTCTCTTTATAACATTTTTGAAAAACTTACTCCCTCTTTGCGAAAATTTTCGAAAAATAACTCTCTCTTTAGGAAATTTACAATTTTTAAGAAATTTTTCACAGGATAATTTTCGAAAACTTGATTTCTTTAGGAAATTTTTACGAAACATTTGCTCTCTTTAAAAAATTTTTCAAACTTGCTTTCTCTTTGGAAAATTTTTCAAAAATTTACTCTCTCTTCAGGAAATTTTTTCGAAAATTACTCTCTCTTTGGGAAATTTTTCGAAAATTTACTCTCTTTAGAAAATTTACCCTCTTTAAGAAATTTCTCTCTTTAGGATAATTTCCGAAAATTAGCTTTTCTTTAGGAAATTTTGTGAAACATTTGCTCTCTTTAGAAAAATTTCGAAATTTACTTTCTCTTTTGGAAATTTTTCAAAATTTACTTTTTCTTTATACAATTTTTCTATAATTAACTCTCTCTTTAGGGAATTTTTCAAAAAATTACTCTCTTTTGGATAATTTTTCGAAAAATTGCTCTCTCTTTAGGAAAATTTCCGAAAATTAGTTTTTCTTTAGAAAATGTTCAAAAAAATTGCTTTTCTTTAATAAATTTATTGAAAATTTCTTTTTCTTTAGTTAAGGCCATTTTTTGAAGATTTGGTTTTCGAAAATTTGGATAATGTTTGAAAACTTTTGTTCAAAAACTAATACAAATAAACATGTTTTAGAATCTCTAGGTGACATTTATAAAACCATAATTTTTCTATATGTCATAAACATTAAAGAAATGTTAAATTCTAACAAATTGTTGAAAGTATTACAGCCAATAAAATAGCGATTAAAATAAAGCGTTTTTTTTTTTTAAAAAAAAAAACATTCTATTAAAATTGTCATATAATAAAAACTATACACACTTACTCATTATTATATATTATTAAAATTATACTAAACTATAATCATATTTTATCAGGGATTTTATTCTCCAAAAAAAGAAAAAAGAATGTCTCCATTCAAATCGTTTCTTAAATAGACTTTATTTAAACATTATTTCATACTTCATTCTATTCAGTTATTTCTTCTTCTTCTGTATTTTATTGTTAAATGTAGAATTTAAGCCCCATCTCATTTAAATAAGCCGTTTTTAACATTGTTTATGAGCTGAGAACATTCTAAGCTGTCATTACAACAGACAATGCGAACAAATATATACAGACAGACAGACAGACAGACAGACAGACAGACACACACACATAAATGGAAAGACAGGCTGAAAAATAGACAGACTGAAGGACGGACAGACAGACAGACAGACAGATAGACATCCAGCACGCAATAAACACACAACACAAATGTACAAAAGTAATCAATGATTATTGTCAGACTTAAATAGAAAATAACAACAACAACAAAAGTAAAAATAAAAACTTCAACTTCCAAAATTACAAAGAAACTAAAGAATAAATAAAAATCCATAAATTCCGGTTATAATAGTTATTGAGTAGCAAGCAGTTGGGTCGATCGGTCGGAAAGAGGCATACAGCATTTTCATTCACTCACCCATTCAGTAGAATGCAGTCAATAGAATGCAGTCAATTTTAAAAAATAAAATGAGAAATATCTGATAAATGCAATAAATATTCTTTCTACCAATAATCGTTTTTATTAGTTTGAGTGAGTGTTTGACTATGTAAATGTAGAATTTAAAGCCTAAGCATACATTTGTAATTAAATAGATTTGAAAGATGAGAGAAATAGAAAACGTAAATTCCAAACGTAATTATTACAAAAACGGGGGCTCATAACTCAAACTTAAAAAGGGGGGAAAACGCGTTCAATAAGAATGTGTTTAATAAAATTAGAAAAAAATAAATAAAATTAAATTGTTTTTCGATAAAAAATTATGGCTTTTAATATTTATTGATAAAAAAGTCATCTTAAATTTGTAATAAAGTTTCTAGAATTTTGGGAATGAAATTTAAGGTTTAGACAATCATTAAATATTAAAATTTTTAGTTCATTTGATGGGATTTTATTTGGAAAAATAAAAATTAGTTGGTTATAGTGAAAAGTAATTTCATAACATAAACTTTTATTAAAGTAAAATTTTTTGAAAAATTTCTCTCTTTAGGCAACTTACTCTCGTTAGAAATTTTTATACTATCTTTAGGATATTATTTGAAAATTAATTTTTTTAGGAAAATTTTCGGAAATTTTCTCCCTTAAGGACATTTTTGCTGAAATTTACTGTCTTCAGGAAATTTACTCTCTTTAAGAAAATTTTTGAAAATTTACTTTAGGAAATTTTTCGAAAATTTACTCTTTTTAGGAAATTTTTCAAAAAAATTTAGGTACTCTCTTTAGGAATGTTTTATAAATTTACTCTCTCTTTAGGGCATTTTTCGAAAATTTACTCTCCTTTTAGACAATTTTTCAAAAATTGACTCTCTCTTTAGGAAATTTTTCAAAAATATACTCTCTCTTTTTAAATTTTTTAAAAATTTACTCTGTAGGAATGTTTTAATAATTTACTCTCTCTTTAAGACATTTTTTGAAAGTTTACTCTCTTAAGGAATGTTTAAAAAATTTACTCTCTCTATACTTTTGAAAATTTGTTCTTTTCAAAAATTTACTCTCTAAAAAATATTTAAAAAATTTACTCTCTTTTGGAATTTTTCAAAAATTTACTCTCTCTTTAGGAATGTTTTAAAACTTTAATCTCTCTTTAGAAATATTTTCTAAAATTTACTCTCTTTTAAGGATTTTTTTAAAATTTACTCTCTTTTTAGGAAATGTTTAAAAAAATTATCCTCTCTTTAGGAATTTTTCTAAAATTTTTTGAATGTTCTTTTTAGGAAATTTTTCAAAAATTTATTTTAAAAAATTAATCTCTCTTTAGGAAATTTTTAAAAAAATTTGCTCTCTTTAGGAATGTTTCAAAAATTTACTCTCTTTAGGAATGTTTCAAAAATTTACTCTCTCTTTAGGACATTTGTCGAAAATTTATTCTCTCTTTAGGAATATTTTCTAAAATTTACTCTCTTTTTAGGAATATTTTCTAAAATTTACTCTCTTTTAAGGAAATTTTTAAAAAATTTACTCTCTCTTTAGGAAAATTTTCAAAAATTTACTCTCCTTTTAGGAATTTTTCTAAAATTTACTCTCTTTTTAGAAAATTTTTCAGAAATTTACTCTAACTTTAGGAAATGTTTCAAAAATTTACTCTTTCTTTAGGAAATTTTTCAGAAATTTACTCTATCTTTAGGAAATTTTTCGAAAATTTACTCTCTTTAGGAAATTTTTCGAAAATTTACTCTTTAGGAAATTTTTCGAAAATTTACTCTCTTTAGGAAATTTTTCGAAAATTTACTCTCTTTAGGAAATTTTTCGAAAATTTACTCTCTTTAGGAAATTTTTCGAAAATGTACTCTCTTTAAGAAATTTTTCGAAAATTTACTCTCTTTAGGAAATTTTTCGAAAATTTACTATCTTTAGGAAATTTTTCGAAAATTTACTATCTTTAGGAAATTTTTCGAAAATTTGCTCTCTTAGGGACATATTTCGAAAATTTACTCTCTTTAGGACATATTTCGAAAATTTACTCTCTTTAGGACATATTTCGAAAATTTACTCTCTTTAGGACATATTTCGAAAATTTACTCTCTTTAGGACATATTTCGAAAATTTACTCTCTTTAGGACATATTTTGAAAATTTACTCTATTTAGGAAATTTTTCGAAAATTTACTCTCTTTATAGGAAATTTTTCGAAAATTTACTCTCGTTATAGGAAATTTTTCGAAAATTTACTCTATTTAGGAAATTTTTCGAAAATTTGCTCTCTTTAGGAAATTTTTCGAAAATTTGCTCTCTTTAGGACATATTTCGAAAATTTACTCTCTTTATAGGAAATTTTTCGAAAATTTACTCTCTTTATAGGAAATTTTTCGAAAATTTACTCTCTTTATAGGAAATTTTTCGAAAATTTACTCTCTTTATAGGAAATTTTTCGAAAATTTACTCTCTTTAGGACATATTTCGAAAATTTACTCTCTTTAGGACATATTTTGAAAATTTACTCTATTTAGGACATATTTCGAAAATTTACTCTATTTAGGAAATTTTTCGAAAATTAACTCTCTTTATAGAAAATTTTTCGAAAATTTACTCTCTTTATAGGAAATTTTTCGAAAATTCACTCTCTTTATAGGAAATTTTTCGAAAATTTATTCTCTTTATAGGAAATTTTTCGAAAATTTATTCTCTTTATAAGAAAATTTACTTTTTTATGGGAAATTTTTCAAAACCCTACTCTCTTTAGTAAATTCCTTAAAAAAACTGTCTCTCTTTTTTAATCATTTTCTAAAAATTTCTGTCTTTAATAAATTTACTGGACATTCTTTTTTATTCAATGGAAACTCATAAGTCTTTTTCCCCTACCTCCTATTTTCATCCCAAAGATTTCAAAACAGTAGTTAGTAACTAATAGTAGTTCTTTAAAATAAAGTCATAAATATTAAATGTAGAGATTAGAACTATAAAAAATCTAAATCTCCTAAAAATACTCATCTGTCCCTCTACTTAAAGGTAAATTCAAAAGACCAGCTTTGTCGTTATTGTTGTTGTTGTAAGCAATTTGAATTTGTTCTAATAAATTTCTTTTTAAAAGGTTGTTAACATTTTTATTTTTTACCATTATTTATCTTAACAATTTTAATTTTTTTGTCTACATTAAAGATTTTGTTGTAGTGGTTGTTGTTTGTAAAAGAATCAACAACAAAAAATTTTGTTAAGCTTTAATTTAAATCTTTAGTTTGTTGCAGATGCGGCGGCTGCTTCAAGCTGCTGTTGTTGCTGCTGTGGTTGTTACAGATAATTTGTTTATTGTTGTTGCTGTTTTTGTCTTTAGTATAATTTATTAAGACAGCTAGCCCTTATTTGGTTTAAATTTGTTGCGTTTGTCTGTCTGTCTTTGTATTCTTACCTTTTTTTCCCTCAATGAAGTCTGTCTTACGATTTGTTCTTTTTTTAACCGTGTTACAAATGAGAAGAAACCTCTTTTTTTGTTATTATTATTGTTGTTTGCTGTTTATTATGTTAAAATTGTTGTTGTTGTTTTTGTATTGTATTCAATGCTTAAGCTCTTATTATGCAATTGAGATGACATTTTTTCCCAAATTGTTACTGCTTGAGTTTTTTTTGTAGGTTAGTTACTCTTTTTTGCTGTTGGTGTTATTTTTCTTGGGAAGCAGAGTTGCCAAGGGGTGAAATTTTGGTCGGGTTGTAAAATAGCGGGCAAAACTTATTTCTTATCAATATCTTTTTTATAGAAAAATAGTTTTAGAAAGATCTCTTTTCATAAGGTTTTTCTAAAAAGCTTTTTCATATGAAAGCTTTTTTAAAAATATCTTATTAAGAGAACCAATGGTATCTTTATGAGATACCATTAGCTCATGGAAGCTTTTGATAAAGCACATTTTTATTAGAAAATTTTTATGTAAAATGCTGTTTATATGAAAAAGCTTTTTATAAAAATCCATCTTTATAAGGAAATTTGTGAAAAAAAGCTTTATTTACAGGAATATTGCTTCTTTTATAAAGGAAGTTTTTCAAAAATCTCTTTTTACAGGAAGATTTTTAAAGAAAGCTCTTTTTGTAAGAAATCTTTATATAAAAAACTCTTTTTATACGAAAACTTTTTTAAATTGCTCTTTTTATAAGAAATAATTAAAAATTAAAAAAAGCTACTTTTACAAGAAAAATTTTTTTAAATCTCTTTTTACAAAAAAGCTTTTCTAAAAGCCCTATTTGGAAAGAAAGCTTTTCTAAAAGCTCATTTCAGAAAAAAATCTTTATCTAAAAGTTGTTTGTGAAAAATTCTTTCTAAAAGCTCTGTATGGAAAAAAGCTTTTTTCAAAGGTCTTTTTAGAAGCTCTTTTTAGGAAAAAAGATTTTCTAAAATCTGTTTCTATAAAACAACTTTGCTAAAAATCTTTTTAAAAAGCTCTTCTCACAAAAAAAAGCTAAAGCTAAATTTATATAAAGTTTTTATAAAACAATGTTTTTATTAGATCGATTTAATAAAAAGTCTCTCTTTTAGATATCTTTTTTTCTAAAAACCTTTTTTGGAAAGAAAGCTTTTCTAAAAGCTATTTTTAGAAAAAAAAAGCTTTTCTAAAAGTTCTTTTCAGAAAAAAAGCTTTTTAGAAAATAACTTTTCTAAAAGTTCTTTGTCAAAAAATTCCTTTTTCTTTATGCAAAAAAGCTTTTTTAAAAAATCTTTTTAGAAGCTCTTTTTAGGAAAAAAAGATTTTCTAAAATCTGTTTCTATAAAACAATTTTTCTAAAATCGTATAATAAAAAGCTTTTATAAAAGCCTTCATAAAAGCTTTTTTTAAATATATCTAAAAGCTTTTTATAACACGCTCTATAAGATAGATTTTATAAAAAGCACCTTCTATTAGATATCTTTTTCATTAACGCTTTTCGTTTTTGGAATTTTTTTTAAAAAGACAAAAACTTTCTGAAGATTATATTTTCAAAAAGCTTTGAAATTGCCCGTAATGTTTCCCCGTCAAAGTGGCCATCCTTATTGTCACTTTAGAATATATTTTTAAACATAATAATAAACAAATTTTCTTTATTTTATTACAGATTTTTTTCGTATTTTTTTGTTCACAATTTTTATATCTTTTATTTAAATCTTGCCATAATTTGTCGTCAACTCGTTAGTTTGTCTTTATGCTGGTAAAATATTCTTGTAGTCACTTAATTTTTATTGTTAAACATTCTGTTCTGTTTTAAGGTTTTTTTTTTGTAGTCCACACTTTTTTTCTCATTTTATAAAGATGAATTAATTTTTGGTTGTTGGAGAACAAAAAAAGGGGGATTGGATTGTTGCGTTTCAATGTAGGCTTAAATAATAAATTGTTTCTTTTTTTTAACAAATTGTATTTATGTAGTTCTTTTAACTTTTGTATTACTTTATCTTTTTTTTTGTTTTGTTTATTAATGATGTGGGAAAATGTTATTTGATTTTGAAAAAAATTTTGTTTAATAAGCTTTTCTCTTTATTTTAAACAGGGTTTACTTAAGTTGTTAACAACTACTACTAGTTGTATTGGTTTTTTCTTTTCTTCTTATTTGTTTATTTAAAATTTGTTAAAGTTATAAATTTACATAATTATATATAGAAAGATAGGGGAGGGAAAGAGCAAACTATTATTTCTTGCGGTTTTTGAACAAAATTTCGTTTCATTTTTTATAATAATCGATTCAAAATTATAAAGAAACGGAAGTGATTTGGTTTTTATTAATTTTATGTTTTAATCATAAAGTAGCAAAGTTTATGGGCGAAAGTAAATCAAAGTGCAAATAATAGATAAAAAGCTTTTTATTAGGGTTAAGCTCCAACTATAACTTAAAGGCAGGAAATGAGTTATATAATTATAAATATTAAAATAAATTTAATAATCCTCGGATAGTTTTTAAAATTAAAACTTTTGTTAATATTTACAAACATGCCAGCGTTTCAACTGCTGACTTATCATGCTAAAGTTGTTAGAAAAGTATAAAAAAGTCAGCACATATTATTACTTTTCTTATATGTATGTGGTATAAATGTTATTAATATTCATTTTAATAAAATAATTGCTGAATTTCAAAACAAATTCTCACCATTTAGTCTTAATAACAATAATTATATTTTTAATATTTGAAATGACACGAACAAACATCAACTAAAAAATATGTTTGTATTTTACAACTTTTGTTGTCATTTCTTAACATTTACAAAGAATTAAACAAAATTTACTTATAATCAGCGTTTTGTTTTTTTTCAAAAAAATTATTGACATTTTCAATCAACTACCATGACTAAATGTTTATGGATTTTAAATATTTTTGTTGCAGTAACAACTTTAGCAGCGTATTCCGTTCTAGTCTTTATTATTCAACATTCATTCCGACACTTATTCATATAATTAGTGGGTATTTAAGTTGTATTAATGTTTTGCTCTTTTGTGAATAAATGTATTTTTTTTTTGCTTTTAATTTTAATTTAATATTGCACTTTAAGTCAAATGAATGGCAATTATTTTAACGGGTTTTTTTATTATTGCTCTTTACTCTACGTTTAAGACACGCAAGTGATTCTTTGTTTTTAATTTTCATAGAAGAAGATTACTAAAAGAGTATTTTTAATAAAGAGTTTTAAAATTTAAATTTTCGGAAAAAATTTTCTAAGAAAATAATTTTTCGGCAAAGAAAACAAATTATCTCAAGTCATAGTCGTAGTGTAGACAAAGTTTAGTCATAGTTTAGTCATAGTGTAGTCATAGTCAAGTAATAGTCTAGTCATAGTCTATTCATAGTCTAGTCATAGTCTAGTCATAGTCTAGTCATAGTCTAGTCATAGTCTAGTCATAGTCTAGTCATAGTCTAGTCATAGTCTAGTCATAGTCTAGTCATAGTCTAGTCATAGTCTAGTCATAGTCTAGTCATAGTCTAGTCATAGTCTAGTCATAGTCTAGTCATAGTCTAGTCATAGTCTAGTCATAGTCTAGTCATAGTCTAGTCATAGTCTAGTCATAGTCTAGTCATAGTCTAGTCATAGTCTAGTCATAGTCTAGTCATAGTCTAGTCATAGTCTAGTCATAGTCTATATAGTCTAGTCTATAGTCTTAGTCATAGTCTAGTCATAGTCTAGTCATAGTCTAGTCATAGTCTAGTCATAGTCTAGTCATAGTCTAGTCATAGTCTAGTCATAGTCTAGTCATAGTCTAGTCATAGTCTAGTCATAGTCTAGTCATAGTCTAGTCATAGTCTAGTCATAGTCTAGTCTAGTCTAGTCATAGTCTAGTCATAGTCTAGTCATAGTCTAGTCATGTCTAGTCATAGTCTAGTCTACTAGTCTAGTCTAGTCCTACTCTAGTCACTCTCTAGTCCTACTCTAGTACTCTAGTCCTACTCTAGTCTTAGAAGACGATGTTTAAAAAAATTACTAGAGAGAAAATTTTCTGAAATTTTCACAAAAGAGAGTAAATTTTCCGAAAATTTTCCTAAAAGAGTAAATTTTCCGAAAAATATCCTAAAGAGAGTCAATTTTAAGAAAAATTTCGTAATGAGAGTAAACGTCCTGAAAATTTTTCTAAAGAGATGAAATTTTCCGAAGAATTTTCTAAAGAGAGTGATTTTCTGAAAACATTTCCTAAAGAGAGTCAATTTTTTGAAAAAATTATTAAAAGAGAGTAATCTTTCTAAAAAAATTTTCTAAAGAGATTCAATTTTTTCAAAATTTTCCTAACGAGAATTACTAAAGAGAGTAAATTTTCTGAAAATTTTACTAAAGATTAAATTTTTCTAAAAATTTCCTAAGGAGAGTAAATTTTCGGAAACATTTCCTAAAGAGAGTAAATTTTCAGAAATATTTTATAAAAAAATTAATTTTCTGAAATTATTTCGAAAATTTTATTAAAAAGAGTTATTTTTGAAAAAAATACTAAAATAGAGTAAATTTTCGGAAAATGCATTAAAGAAAGTAAGTTTTCGAAAAAAACGACTAAAGAGAGTATACTTTAGAAAAAAATTGATTCTAAAGTAAGTAAATTTTCGAAAAACTTCCCAGCAGGAGAGAAATTTAAAAAACAAATAATAGATTAACGCTATACCTGCTTATTGCTTTATTATTTTCAATATTTTTTATTATATTAATATCGATCTTATCATTTTCATCTTATCACTCGTTTTTTGTTTGTTTTTATCTCCGTCATACTAATTTTAAAGTGTCCGATTTGGGTCAGTTGTAGTTGTATAGTTTACAAATATTCCACAATTTAAATTAAATCTAGTTTAATCTCTTGTTAACGGATGGTCAGCTAATAATACTCGTTTACAACAAACAAAGAAGAAGAAACTTCAACTTTAATAATGGTTTAAATGTACACAATGTACATCGTCAAGATCACAACAATACTCCCTCCCAAGATAATGGAGCAAACTATTGTTGTAAACCCCCACTCGATGGGCAACAATAATAACTACTATAGCAACAATAGCAACAACAGCAAAACTAAGTTACAAGACCGACAACATGAGCAAAACTCACGAACAAAATAAAACCAAAGACGACAACAGAAAAAACGTAGATTTTTAAACTCAGATT